>NC_084837.1:113460364-113783697 GCF_033115175.1 Lepus europaeus
AAATAAAAAAAAAAAAAAAAAAAAAAAAACCACAACAAACTGCAGACTTTCAGAGAAGTTCTAGACTAGCGGCTGAAGGGGCCTCACCTTGTGTTGAGGTCCAGTTGTCTGTGTGTGTGCAGGAGGCCTCTCTGTGTCGCCAGCACAGATCAGCCACACACACTCAGTGGGGCATGGCTCGCACTGTACCACCACACTGTGGGAAACCTACACCAGACATCAGAGTGTCTAACACACAGCCTTCTACACTACTGTCCTGTTGTCTCAGGGCTGTGTGTTTTTTTTTTTTGGTTTTTTTTTTTTTTTGACAGGCAGAGTTAGTGTGAGAGAGGGACAGAGAGAAAGGTCTTCCTTCCGTTGGTTCACTCCCCAAATGGCTGCCACAGCTGGCACTGTGCCGATCTGAAGCCAGGAGCCAGGTGCTTCCTCCTGGTCTCCCACGCGGGTACACTGCCTTCGCGGGCCACAGCAGAGAGCTGGACTGGAAGAGGAGCAACCGGGACTAGAACCCGGTGTGCCGGCACCACAGGCGGAAGATTAGCCTAGAGAGCCGCGGCGCCGGCCAGGGCTGTATTTCTGATCAGCAGCTGTACGTTGCAGGTGTTAAATATCTTTCTTTTAACATAGAAAAGTCTCACTGGCTTGGTTGTCCTTCTTGATCTCGCTGTTTGTGGAGTCCAGGCCGGTTGACCTGCAGATTGTCCCTGGTTTGGTTTATGCGGACATATCTTCAGGATTGGGGTGGGGCCCTGCAGGGCGTGTGCCCCCTCGGTCTGTCCCTGCCCAGGGCCGAGTGTGATTGCTGGGGAAGGTGCTGTCCACCAGCGCTCCTCGTTGCAGAGACATTTGTGCCCTGAGGACTGGTCAGCTGCTGCTTAAGGCCCCCCCCCCCCATCCAGAACTTGCTCCAGTGGAGGAGTGAGGTGCAGGGTCAGTCAGGGTCAGTCAGGAGCATCCTAGCCACACCCACCTGGGTCCCCGACAGGACGCCCAGAGGCGGGCTGGAGTCTGCATGCGGCTGTCCTTCCTGTCCACTCCTGAGCTCCCACACGCTGAGGGCACTGTGGAGACGGGGGCCGCACCCCTGCACTGGGGGTTACAGGCTGGTGAGAGGAGGGGCCGGGGGCAGTGCTTCAGCCCAGGGGAGGGAGCAGCCGGCGGGCTGTGGGAAGAGAGCGCCCACAGAGAGGGCGGCCAGCAGGAAGCTGGGTGTTCAGGAGCCAGAGGGTGTTCGGGCAGGGCGTCTGGGACGTGGTGGGGATGGATGCAGGCGCAGGCGGTGAGGCCAAGGGCCGCACGAGGTGCCAGGGGTCTGAAGCGGCTCCTTCGGGGATGCACTTGACACCAGGCTGCGTTCGGGTGACTGCAGCCGTGTGCACACGGCGGCCTGGGGCTGTGTGTGTACTGCATCCAGGCTCTGTCCCACGAGGGGCCAGGCTGGCGGCGCCTGCCACATGCACTGTGGATCCCTCCTGCTGGAGTTTGCGTCCCGTCCGCGGAGAAGAGGGGACACAGCAGCCTTTCCTGTGGAGGGCCCTGTCCAGGGAGGGCTGAGCTGCACAGAGCAGACACTTGGCAGGGAAGCCCCTGGGACAGAGAAAGGAGAGGGCGGGGAGGGGGAGGCGTGGGCCTGGCGCTGGGGGGCTGGGAGGCTGCAGGCAGTCTTCTCTCGGAGGGGTTCCCGCCTTCCCCCTCTCTGGTCTCAGGACACTTTCGGGAGGGCCCAAGTTCCAGACACCGGCAGGCTTGGCCCCTGCTCCCGCCAAGCGGGCTCTCGCACTCTTCCGTGGGCGCGGAGTCCATCCCTCTGCCCGTCTCCAAGAAGCCGGTCCGACTGGCCAGGCTTGGTCAGTTTCTGAAAGGGATGTGTGTGGTGCTGGCCTGTTGCTCGCCGGGCAGCTGCCCTGTGCGCACACGGCATTCCCAGCCTTATCTCCCTCGGCCGCAGAAACACGCCGGCCGCCGCCGCGCCTCGGCCCGGCCCAGATCGGCGAGGGTGTGCTCGGAGGCGGGCCCCCCTTGACCGGCACAGGCAGTGCTGTGAGGGGAAGGCTGGCTGAAAGTGCTGCTGCCTGCTGCTGGGGGCCCTCAGCCGGAGACGGGCGGGGCGGGCCCAGGACTCACTGCCCTGAGCCTGTGCAGGTGTGCCAGACAGGACTGAGCGGACATGGGGCCGAGCGGGGGCCCTGGCTTGTGTGACTGCACACGGGGCGCGGGAGGGGCAGGTGGTGTACACGGGGCGCGGGAGGGGCAGGTGGTGTACACGGGGCGCGGGAGGGGCAGGTGGGTGTACACGGGGCGTGGGAGGGGCAGGTGGGTGTACACGGGGCCCGGGAGGGGCAGGTGGGTGTACACAGGGCGGGGAGGGGCAGGTGGGTGCACACAGGGCCCAGGAGGGGCAGGTGGGTGTACACAGGGCGGGGAGGGGCAGATGGTGTACACGGGGCGCTGGAGGGGCAGGTGGTGTACACGGGGCGCGGGAGGGGCAGGTGGGTGACTTGCCAGGCAGCTCGGGACTCTTGAGACCCGCGTCTGTCTTGCTCGCTGCTCTCGGGTTCTGTGTTCTGGTGACTTGTGCGCCTGAAGCAGGCCATGCACGTGGCTCTTGGAGTCAGCTGTTCCCTGGAGCCGGGCTGCGGCCTCAGCACTGCCAGCTGGGCCACTGAGACTGGCCCTTCAGAGAAGTGCGGCGCCTCCGCTCAGGAGAGCCGGCAGGATGGCGTTTGATTGGGTGCACTGGGCATTGTTCCTGTCCTTGTCACGTGCGTTATCCGGCCTTTCCCGGAGAACAGACCTGGTGCTGTGGCCGGGTCAGTGACTTCCCTGAGCATTTGTACCTTGGAGTCAGGCCAGACCAGAAATGGCGCCAGGTCTGTGGGCCTCACGCGGGGTGTGCTCACCTCTGATAGCCAGAGCCGCGAGGGGGTCCCTGCATGGAGGGCCCCCCGCCCTGTTGCTGAGGCCTGGTCTGTCCCACCAGATGGAAACGGCCCAGTGTGACTTGCTCCTGAGCTGTGCGTGCTACCCTGTGCCCCCCGGGGCGCCCTGGGCAGCCCCTCCTGCTGCTGGGCCCTGCAGGCCCCTGTGGGGACTCTGGCCGCCGTGGACTCGCTCTGAGCCAGGGGAGCCAGGTGCTCGCCATGCTGTTGCCTCAGTGACTGGGCCTTGCCCCGCCTCTAGAAAGGGATCTTTATTGGCCTTAAATGAAAAATACAGCTGGTCTCCAGGTAGCTTGGTGTCCCCTCCGGTGTGTTCCTTCCCGTGGTGTGAGGGACAGACACAGGTTCTTTGAGGAAGCAGGTGGCCAGCTGGGTTTCTGCAGCAGAGGAGTCGACGGGGCCGTGGAGGTGGCAGGAGAGCCCCACGGCAGCACAGCCGCACCTGCTTTGGGAGAGGCGGGCCGTCTCTCGGGCCAGCAGGCCGCCCTCACCCGTGCCTCCCGGCCCCCGTCCGCTGCTTGGGCTCCATGGGTGGTCTGAAGGTGCTGCCAGGTGCGGGATCCTGGGGAGAGGGCGCCCGTGTTGGGACCTGGTTCCCTGAGGCTGCCCCCCTCCCTCACCTCCTCCTGTGCTGCAGACTCGGGCCTGGTCGTCCCCAGCGTTTCCTACGAGCTGCACAAAAAGCTCCTGGCGGTGGCCGAGAAGCACGGACTGACCCTGGAGCGGAGGCTGGAGGTGACGGGCGTGTGCGCCAGTCAGATGGCACTGACCCTCCTCGGAGGACCCAACAGGTAAGCACCTCTTGTCCGGCCGGGGCTGCATGTGGGGGGCTGGGACGTGCATTCAGATGCGCAGTTAGGGATCTGGAGTTAAATGTGTCACTGCTCCCAGGGCGCCATGGGCTGTTACCCACAAAACTGCACCCTGGGGTGCGTGCCTGCCGGCCTGTCTGCGGGGTGTACTTGGGAAGGGTGTGGCTACAGAGCTCCCGTGTGGCTACACAGCAGCTGCCACCTTGCCTTTGGAAGGCCGCTGGCTGACTGTCCCCGTTCCGCCCTAAGCAGGGACCAGGCCTGGCGGCCCTGCTCCTTGCCCTCCTGCCTGCCAGCCGGGTGCTGCCGGCGGTGACACAGTTGCAGGCTGACCCTGCACAGCTCGCTCGGCCTCTGGGAGCAGGCGGCTCTCCGCCTCGAATGGCGGGAGGCTGGAAGTGACCCTTCCTCCAGGGCAGCTGCCGCCTCTGGTCAGCACCGGTGAGGCGCTGTGTGCCCACTGCTGCGAGCCGCCGCGAGATGGTGGCTGGTGGCTCAGTGCTCGGGCTCCTGCCGTTCACATGGATGAGCTCCTGGCTTCTGGCCCAAGCCTGGCCCAGCCCTGGCTGTTTCAGGCGTTTGGGAGTGAACCAGTGGATGGAAGACCTCTGTCTGCCTCCTTCCTTCCCTCTCCCTCCCTCTGCCTTTTAAATCAGTGACTCCCCACCCCTAGAGCACGGTCTAAATCGGCAGTGGCTGGGAGTTAGACTTGAGGAAGGGAGGGTCAGTGCGGGCAGAGCCGGCCCAGGAGAGGTGAGGTTGAGCTGGGCTCCAGGCTGTCAGGGCAGGGCCACTGAGCGCCGGTGAGCTGGGGAGAGCCGGCAGGTGCAGGCGCGCTGGGGCAGAGCACGGAGAAGGCTGCAGGGGCGGGAGGCTGTTGGCCAGGCGGAGTGAGTCACAGCAGGGACCCATCCCGGCAGCAAGGTGGCATTGGGGTCACGTAGCCTGCAGGAGGGCCCAGGCCTTGTGAGCCGCGGTTGGGGTACTGGTGAGGCTGCAGCTGGCACTGCTTCCATTCCATTCTAGGTTGAACCCCAAAAACGTTCACCAGCGGCCCACGGTGGCGCTGCTGTGTGGGCCCCACGTGAAGGGGGCTCAGGGGATCAGCTGTGGCCGGCACCTGGCCAACCATGACGTGCAGGTCATCCTCTTCTTGCCCAACTTCGTCAAGATGCTGGAGTCCATCACCAACGAGCTGTCTCTCTTCAGCAAGACCCAGGGCCAGCAAGTGTCCAGCCTTAAAGGTAGGTGCGCCCTCTGCTCGGGCTGGGAGAGCTGCTGCTTCTTGGCAGTCAGGTGGTCTGCTGGCGCCACCCAGCGGCTGCTGGTGGAAAAGCACCAGTGTGTGGCCAGCCCTCTGGGGGAAGTGCCCTGGTGCCACTGCCCTGCTTCCCGCTCTCACGGCTGCCGTGGACAGCTCAAGGCCCGTTGATTCCACGGGGACTTACGGAGTAGCCACTGCTCCTGATGCCAGGGCTGTGGCCACAGATGTTTAAAATCCATTCTTCCAGGGAGCTTCCGTCCTTACATCCCGGTCAGGAAACAGGAATCCATGACACATTTGGCCAGGTGGCAGAGAGGAGGCAGAGGGAGTGTTGGGTGGGGGGCAGGAGTCCCCAGGGCCTAGGGTTTGGCTCTGCATGAGGAAGTGGCGGGACGAGACCCCCCAGGCTGCCAGACGGTGCCGGACAGGAGCCTGCAGGAGTGCAGAGGTGTTAACAGGGACCTGGTGTGAGATGCCGGGCGGCGGCCCCGGGCTGTTTCCAAATCCATCTTGAAGATGGAACCAGCAGACGGCGGGGCTAGGGGCTGGGATTCAGGATGGCTCCGTGGATCATGGCCTGTCACCGAGGTGCCGTCCCAGCCGGGGGCGGGGGCTGAGACCAGTGGGCTGTGCAGGTGGGGGCTTGCTGGCAGTGTGGATCTGGAGTCCTGGTGGACAGAAACATTGAGGCCGTGCTGAGACGCCCCCAGGGGAGGCTGGAGGAGTGGAAGGCCAGGCTGTGGGTGAAGTCGGGGAATTGAGGTCCCGCCGTGCAGGCTGGCAGGAGCGGTCAGTGCCGGAGGGGAGCTGCGGTCAGCTGTGGCTGCAGGGGGCACGGCTCAGAGTTGAGTGTGACGAGCAGTCTAGGGGGCGTTGCGGGGCAGGGTGAGAATGGGGAGGAGCACTGAGGAAGGGTGTGGTCGGGCAGGCCTCTCTGGGTGCACACGGGACTCCCTGCGGGGCAGCTGGGGCTCTGCTCGGGCTCCCTGGCGTTGAGGCCTCTCCAGGCAGTGCTCCCAGGGCCGCCCTGGCGGCTCCGGTGCTTTCTCCAGGTCAGCCTCTGAAGGGCATCAGGGCGGAGTCTGGAGAGCAGACGCGTGTGGCGCCGCGGCCCTGTCAGCGGCACTGTCTCCCTGCAGATCTCCCCAGCAGCCCCGTGGACCTGGTCATCAACTGTCTGGATTGCCCGGAGAACGCCTTCCTGCGGGATCAGCCCTGGTACAAGGCCGCTGTGGCCTGGGCCAACCAGAACCGCGCGCCGGTGCTCAGCATAGACCCGCCCGTGCACGAGGCCGAACAGGGCATCGACGCCAAGTGGTCCCTGGCCCTCGGCCTGCCCCTGCCGCTGGGCGAGCACGCGGGCCGTGTCTACCTGTGCGACATCGGCATCCCCCAGCAGGTCTTCCGGGAGGTGGGCATCAGCTACCACTCGCCCTTTGGCTGCAAGTTTGTCATCCCCCTGCACTCCGCCTAGCGGCCCTGCCGCCCCCGCCGCCCACCCGCCGCCGAACGCCTTAAGGATGTGAAGCTTCTGGGACCCTGTCCAGTTGTCTGGGGCTTGGAGCTGGCCCGCCTCGGCCAGGGCGTGCAGCCGCTCTGCGCCCGGCCCCTGTGCTGGGCCCTGTTTACAGACACGGGTAGCGGTCAGGCTGGGCCGGGTCCTGTGCCCGTGTCAGTGCGTGTGCTCTGCCTTCCCGCTCCCGGCCACACAGCCCCCCTCTGACACAGGGAGCCGCTGCCCTCCCTAGCCTCGCCCCAGGTTTCCTGCTGGAATCCTGGGACTTCCCCTCCTTCCCACTCCGGCTCTGAGAGGCAGGGGAGGGGTGGTGTCCTGGGCACCCGAGGGTGTTACTGTTGAACCACAGTGCCCACCCACAGGCAGGGTGCAGCTTTCATGTTCAGTGTTGGGGAGGCCCCTGGGGGAGCCTGGTGCTGAGCCAGAGGCGGCTCCCTGGTGCTTCTGTCCTAGGCCGCCCCCTCCCTGCCCACGTGTGAGCCCGTTCCGCCCTCCCGTCCCACAGCAGGGGGCACACCCCTGCCTGCACACGGCTCCTCCAACCCCATACAGCTGTCTGTGCCAGAGAGGTGCCAAAACAAGGCTAGTTCTGGGGGAGCTGGCTGGAGGGGGATTGTCCCGGACCCCATGCCCTGGAGCCCCAGCAAGGCCCTTGGCAAAGGACTCAGCCTGAGAGACTTCCTTCTGCCCTGTGCGGTCACTGGCTGTGGCTGGGAGTTCAGCTGTTTGCGCCTTTTCCCTGGGAACAGACCAGCAGGCAGGAGGGCCGGCCCCTCCTCTCCTCCCCTCCCCCGTGAAGGTGTCTCTGATAGTGGGAGGCAGCGCCAAGGACTCGGCTTTGGGGCTGAGTGGCTCTTAGCCAGGCCGTGACCCCGGGCGGGTGCAGCGGGTTCTGGCCTGTGGTGGATATGGCCTGGCTCAGGACTGCCCCCTTGCAGGGGCACTGGGAGTGTGTGTCCAGCGCGACAATAAAGCTGAGTGATGGAGTGGTGACTGCCCCGGTGTCATGGCCGCCCCCCCCCGCCCCCAGGTGGTGATACTGGCTGGCCGACCCAGCGCACACTCAGCTCTCCACAGCCGAACTGCTGAGAAAGACTTTATTCTTAGGGGAAGGCAGCCTGGAGATGGACACACTGGTACCAGGGGTTACAAACAGTAAGAAACACTTTATTATAACTTTACAACATATAAATAGCTTGGGTCCGGTCTGTGCTTTCTGGCAGCTGGGCGCCAAGTCCCGCCCCCCAGGCTCCTGCCTGCCTTCACAGTGCACTGTTCATTGGGTGGCTCTGGCCCTGGGCCTGGTGGGAGAGGCGGGAAAGGAGCCAGCAGCCCAGTCCCACCGCGTCTCCCCATGCGGCCTGCGCCTGTCATCTGCTGGGGTTGCGGCTGGTGTGGAAGGAGCGCTCCTCGGGGGTCAGGCCGCCAAAGAAGGGGTGAAGCAGGGCCTCGGCCAGTGTGATGCGCTGGGCGGGGTCGAACTCCAGCATCCGCCGCATCAGGTCGAACAGCTGCACGTGCTCCAGGGAGTCCTGCAGCATGTAGCTCTGCGGGGAACATGGGGGGCGTCAGGGGGGGCGCCGGGCGGGGGTAGGGGGGCAGCCGCGGCGCCTGCGCTGGGGCCACGGGGGAAGCTGACCTGGAGAGGTTTGCAGTTCTCCTTCACGTAGCGGCCATCCGAGCTGTTCTCGTCCCAGACCAGGCCTCCTTTGTAGAAGTACTTCTGCTTCCTGACAACGGGGCAGGGGTCAGGCAGAGGCGCGGGGCCAGGCTCCCCCCGCCGGCGGCCGCGGTTCCTTACCGGGTCCGGTGGATCATGTGGGCTGGGATGGGCCCTAGGATCTTCTCCATCATCACCAGGTGCTCTCGGTTCTCGTGGGTCTGCAGGAAGCCAGAGAGAACGTGGGTCAGCTCCTGCCTCGGGCCCCAAAGGGGTGAAGGAGGCATGGGCGCCGCCACGCAGGCCCCGGGGCTATGCCAGGGTTACCTGGAAGAGCGTGAAGCCCCGGTAGTACTCAAAGAGGATGCAGCCGATGCTCCAGACATCACAGGGCTGTGCCCAGCCCAGCTCTGCAAAACAAGAGGTGCCAGGCCGTGAGAGCCACCCCCAGCCTAGAGGTCTCTGGGCAAGGCCCGGAGCGGTCACTCACCAAGGATCACCTCTGGTGGCCGATAGTGCCGGGTGGCCACGATGGTGGTGTGGTGCTCGTGATCGAAGGTGGCACTGCCAAAGTCGGCCACCCGGATGCTGGTGTTCTTCACCGCCTTCTCCTCGCAGCTCTGCAAGGCAAGGCAGCCGGCCGGTCCCGAGCCGGTCCCCGCGGCCCAGCCCTGGCCGGGCCTCGCTGCGCACCCACCAGTACCTTGTGCTCGTTGTAGAGGGTCTCAAACTCAGAATTGACGAACAGGATGTTCTCTGGCTTCAGGTCGGTGTGGGTCAGCTGGTTCTCGTGCAGAACTGCAAGGGCAGGCAGCACTGAGCCCCGCCGGCCCTGCACCCCCCCGCTCCCCCCCAGGGCGCTTGGCCGGAGCCCTGCAGGGAACAGTCCTCGCCTGTGTGCCACAGCCACAGCCACAGCCACAGCCACAGCCACAGCCGTTCAGGCTCCGGAGACTGCCAGGAGGCCTGCCGGGGGCGCTCTGCCGGCACCCTCTACCCCCAGGCCGTGGGGGCTGGCTGGGGACACTCACAGCGCAGGGCGTGGCAGAGCTGGTAGGCCATGTGCCGCACATGGGGCAGGGGGTACGGCTGGAAGTTGTTCTCCTTCAGGAACTCGAAGGTGTTCTTGCCCAGCAGCTCGAAGGCGATGCACATGTGACCGTGGAAGTTGAACCAGTCCGACATGAGCACGCACAGGCTGGGGGAGCAGTGGGGGGCTCAGAATCTGGGCCCCTGTCCCTGGGCCCTTCCCCACTCTCCCAGGACACAGGTGCACGTGGACACTCAGCCAGGCAGGCCCTGCACCGGCCATCACCCAGACGGTCCTGGTAGGCACAAAGCCCCGGGCTCGGCTACAAGGAGAGGACGGGCCCACACGCCTGCCCGCAGTGCCCCGCAGTGCCCGCAGTGCCCACACGCCTGCCCGCAGTGCCCGCAGTGCCCCGCAGTGCCCCGCAGTGCCCACACGCCTGCCCGCAGTGCCCACACGCCTGCCCGCAGTGCCCGCAGTGCCCCGCAGTGCCCACACGCCTGCCCGCAGTGCCCACACGCCTGCCCGCAGTGCCCCGCAGTGCCCACACGCCTGCCCGCAGTGCCCACACGCCTGCCCGCAGTGCCCACACGCCTGCCCGCAGTGCCCCGCAGTGCCCCGCAGTGCCCACACGCCTGCCCGCAGTGCCCGCAGTGCCCACACGCCTGCCCGCAGTGCCCCGCAGTGCCCGCAGTGCCCGCAGTGCCCCGCAGTGCCCACACGCCTGCCCGCAGTGCCCACACGCCTGCCCGCAGTGCCCGCAGTGCCCACACGCCTGCCCGCAGTGCCCCGCAGTGCCCCGCAGTGCCCGCAGTGCCCACACGCCTGCCCGCAGTGCCCGCAGTGCCCACACGCCTGCCCGCAGTGCCCGCACGCCTGCCCGCAGTGCCCACACGCCTGCCCGCAGTGCCCACACGCCTGCCCGCAGTGCCCACACGCCTGCCCGCAGTGCCCCGCAGTGCCCACACGCCTGCCCGCAGTGCCCACACGCCTGCCCGCAGGGCCCCGCAGTGCCCACACGCCTGCCCGCAGTGCCCACACGCCTGCCCGCAGTGCCCACACGCCTGCCCGCAGTGCCCACACGCCTGCCCGCAGTGCCCCGCAGTGCCCACACGCCTGCCCGCAGTGCCCACACGCCTGCCCGCAGTGCCCGCAGTGCCCACACGCCTGCCCGCAGGGCCCCGCAGTGCCCACACGCCTGCCCGCAGTGCCCACACGCCTGCCCGCAGTGCCCGCAGTGCCCACACGCCTGCCCGCAGTGCCCCGCAGTGCCCCGCAGTGCCCGCAGTGCCCACACGCCTGCCCGCAGTGCCCACACGCCTGCCCGCAGTGCCCCGCAGTGCCCCGCAGTGCCCACACGCCTGCCCGCAGTGCCCCGCAGTGCCCCGCAGTGCCCACACGCCTGCCCGCAGTGCCCACACGCCTGCCCGCAGTGCCCACACGCCTGCCCGCAGTGCCCACACGCCTGCCCGCAGTGCCCACACGCCTGCCCGCAGGGCCCCGGGCCTCCCCGGCTGCAGCCCCAGGCACTCACAACTTGTTCTCCTTGTCCTTCTCCTTGATCTTCTTGAGCACGTTGATCTCCAGCCGCGCGGCCTCCCGGTACTTGCCCACGTTGCGGATGATCTTCAGGGCGACCTGAGACTTCCCCCTGGGCCCAGGGGGCAGAGGCGCTCGTGAGGAGAGGCCGCCCAGGGACCCTTGTTAACCCCAGGAGGGCCCCCACGGTCCCTGCGCTCACACACCCCATCCACCCTACCCCCAAGGATGTGAGCAGAGGAACCCACTGAGGTGGCTCCCAGGCCGTGCCAGCAAGGGACAGTGGGGACATGAGCTGGGGAGCCCCGGCTGTGACAGGGTGCCGAGGCACTTTCTAGAAAGCGTCCTGCTCCCCGTGGAGGGGCCCACAGCCTGTCAGCCACCAGCCGCCTCACCCCTGCGTGCAGGCAGCTTAGTGCCCTCGGCTCTGCCGCGTGTCCCTTTGCTCCGAGCCCGAGCCCCAGGAGTTTCAGGGGAGCCGGCAGCAAAGGGGAGGCTGGCTCTGCATCACCACTGCTGCGGGCTGGCTCCACGCTGTGGGGGCCCCGGGGGACACTGGCACCCAGCTCCACTGCGAGCACAGGTGCAGGTGGCCCTGAGCACGGTGTGACGAGCCACACGGGACACCGGCTCTTTGTGGCTAAGGCACAGGAGGGTCCCCGGTCCCCGGGGAGCAGCTTCCCCAACCCAGGGCTGCAGGAGAGGCCGTGCGGGTCCGGGGCTCGAGGTAGGTCTGCCAGGGAGCATGGCACACGGGCCGCACGCCGGGCGGGGGCAGAGGCGGACGCCCGCGGTCTCAGGCCATGTGTGTGACAGTTCCCACAGCATCTCCCTGGTTTCGGGCCATCAGCAAGCCCTGACAGAAGCCCGCTGTGGACCGGCTGCGCCCCTCACCTGGCGTGGTCCAGGCACTCCACCACCTTGCCAAAGGTGCCCTCACCCAGGTTGCCCACGATCTCGTCTAGGAAAGAAGAGAGGCTGGCGTGAGCGCCCGTGGGGCGGGGGCGCGGCAGCTCCTGCAAGTTGTTCTCAACAACAGAGGTCTCTCTCTCAGCTACCCTCAGAGCTGCTACGTGCGGCATTCA
Source organism: Lepus europaeus (assembly GCF_033115175.1). Lineage (NCBI taxonomy): Eukaryota > Metazoa > Chordata > Mammalia > Lagomorpha > Leporidae > Lepus > Lepus europaeus. Next base: position 113,472,210 of record NC_084837.1, read on the forward strand.
GAATTACTGCTGGCCGCTACGGCCACGCGCTAGGCCGCTCTGGGCAGCAGAGGCTGGTCTAACAAGGGGTAGGAAGTAGAGGTAAAGTTTACGAAAGGTGGCTGTACATCGCTCCTGCAGCCAATCGCCGATCCGGCACACCAGGTGGCCCTCCTTGTCATCTTCCACACTCCGGCTGCTGCGCTTACTGCTCTGTTGGCTTCTCTGCATGCACCGCCCCCCGAAACGCCATCCGACCAATCGCATGGTAGGCGGTTCCGATTGACAGATTGAGGTGTCAGTCAAAGGCAGAGGTGGAGACGGTGAGGAGCCGGTGGGTTGGTTGGTTGGATTTTCCAGATCCCAGCATTTCATAAGGCACACAGCATATATAACGATAGGGATATTGCAAGGGACACGTCAAGACACAAACTGACTTCAAAAACAGAAAAGTAACAACAGCTACAGGTACGTAAGAGACTCGGACGTTATCTAGGAAGAGCGCCTGGGGCGCCGGCGCAGGAGCCTCCGCCGCGGCGCTGCCCTCCCAGGCCCCCCCGCGGCGGCTCTGGTCCGAGCTGAAGACGCAGCAGAAACGGCGCATCCCGACCGGACCCTACCGGACCCCACCAGGCCGACTCCAGCCGCAGAGCCCGCCGGCTCGCCTGCCTCTGGCCGCCCACGCGGCCTGCACGCGCCCGACAGCCGCCGCTCAGGGCCGAGCTGCTACCTGCCCCAGTCGGCACCCCGGCCACAGCCACGTCGCTACCACAGCCAGGCCTGTCCGGGACTCCTGCCACCAGCCTCGAGCAGGCCCCTACCGCGACGGCCCCACGGGCCCACGCCAGCCGCTGCCCCGGCACAAGCCTCACGCCGAGGGCACCAAAGAGAAGCAGAGCCGCAGACCCACGCCGCCCGCCTGTGCAGTGCGCGGCACAGGCCACGCCGCACTCGCCGACCGAGTCCACCTGAACCCACGCAGAGCAGTGAGCCCGGCAGGAAGCAGCCCAGCGGGCCAGGGAGCGCACTCCGCGCTCTGCCCCCAGGCTCGGGCGCGGGGGACCGTCCAGGCGAGGAGCGCTGGTCAGGTCCCTGGCGGGCAGCCCGCACCCTGCCACCAGACGAGGCCTGGGGCGGGGGTCGCCTCCTGCCCCTCCCTCTGGAGGCCGGAAGTTCGCAGGCAGACTGCCAGGGGGGCACTTGAGCCCGGGCCTCTGGGGACAGGCCGCACAGCCGCACACCACACAGCAACCTTGCCGGCACCCCAGAAGGGTCCCGGGCAGCTCCCCCACGGGGCCTGGGGACAGAGTTCAGGGACCCACCAACGCCGGAGCCAGAGTCCCCCTAGTTGCCACTGTCAGGTCAGGAGAGAGGAGCGGCGCCCTGGACAACGCGCACGCGCACACGCACACGCACACACGCGTGCGGGGCTGGCAGTACTCACCCACACCAGCCAGCCCGAGAAGCCTACAGAGCCGAGGCCGGAGCCCCAGCCGGCGCACTCTGGCCACCACTCACCGAGGAGGCGCTGCTACAAGACCTGGTGCGGCGCTTGTGGCAGTGGTGGGCGTGCCTGCGGGGCCGGTAGGGCGCCCTGTCGCGGGACCGCCGCCGGTGCCGGGAGCGCGAGGGTCCATAGCAGTCCTGGCCGAAGGAGGGGCTTCGCTCCTCGCAGCGGTAGGCAGCGCCGTCGTGGTGCTCCCGGTACCTCCGCTCGTAGGGCAGGCGGTCGTGGCTGCCGGGGGGCACGGGACGGCGGTCAGGGGGCCCGGCGAAGGCGGGGGCCGGCTCCCCACGCCCCCGGGGAGTCGGGCGCCCCTCACCTTCTGGAGCGGGATCTGCGGGACGGGTAGTGCAGTCTCCGGTCGCGCTCCCGGCTGTAGGACCTCCGCCTCTTCCATCGGTAGCTCAGGTACGGGTCTGGCTCGGGGGAGCGGTATCGCTTACAGTGGTGCATCTAGGCTGGGACACAGAGCGGCCGCTAGGCACAGAGCCCCGCTGTTCTGTCGGGCGGCCCCTCCCAGGTTTGTGAGGTGAACTCTGAGGTCACACAGGCCACACAGGCCCCAGGCGGAGGGAAACGCCCTTCCCCGGCAGGCCGGGCCGGACACCCTGTGCTCGGGTCCTCTGCCCTGGACAGAGGAGCCAGGGACTGAGCCGGAGCAGGTGGCCTGCGCACACCCAGGACCCCTTCAGAAGCGAGCTGACGCCTCAGAGGCGGTGGCGCACGGGGCCCCCGAGGGGCCGGGGCTGTGGCCTAGCAGGTAAAGCCACCACCTGCAGTGCCTGCGTCTCAAATGGGCGCCAGCTGGAGTCCTGGCTGCTCCACTTGCGGTCCAGCTCCCTGCTAATGGCCCAGGAAAAGCAGCGGAAGAGGGCCCAGGTGCTTGGGAGACCCGGAAGAAGCTCCTGGCTCCTGGGTTCAGCCTGGCCCGCTGCGGTGACCACCTGGGGAGTGAACCAGCAGATGGAAGAGTTCTCTGTCTTTCCCTCTCTGTAACTCTTTCACATAAATAAATAAAACGTAAAAAGCAAGACGAAACAAACAAATCCCCGACCTTGCCCAAGGGCTTAGCCAGGCAGGCACGCCCGGGGGTCTGCCCGGCCCACACTGCGTCTCTCGCACCCTCCCCTCGCCCGCAGGGCCACCTTCTCCCAAGGGTACACAGCACGGCCCTGCTCTGGCACCCGCCAGGGCCCCGCACTCCCTGTTCCGTGGGGACTGCCATCCCCACAGGCAACCACAGACGCCAGGCCCAGCCTTCGCCTGGCCAGAGCTGGCTTCGTCACCCACAGCCCAGGGCCCACCTGCCCAGGCATATTCTGGACAAATCCACGGAGGCTGGGTCTGTCAGGAGCCGGATCGGCCTCCCCCGGCCCCTCTGCCCACCGCAAGTCACCTGCAGACCCGGGCGGCCCGGCCTCCCACCAGCTCCCTTGTCCTGACAGCAGCTGACGAAGGCTTCACTGTTTCCCGCAATTACCCGGGTCAGGTGCCCACGCCAGGGACGGAAGGCAGAGTCTGGTCTCCCATTAACTGACCAGAGGACGCGGCCTGCCAGGGCACGGCCCTCCCACAGGCATGTGCGGTCCTGCCTCCGCGTCTGGGCGGCTCACGCAGAGCTGGGGGCACAGCTCCGCTCAGGCCGGGCCAGCCTCCCGCGTACTCGCTCAGGGGCTGGGGAAGGGACGGCGCGGAGCCAGACGCCGCGTCCAGCTGTACGTGACACGGCGCGGGGACGGCCACAGGCCCACGCGCAGGCACGAACGCAGCTCTTCACCAAGCCCCAGGCACCCCGCGAGGGCCTCGGCACAGGGGCGCTCTGGCCCGGAGCCCCGAGTGAGCCCCTGCACTGCACACCGCGCTCCAGGCCTCGGCCCCGCGCCTGGGGCAGGGAGATAAGCAGGCGCCACTGGCGGGGACGGCGTCTTGGGGCACGGGGTAGGCTGCCGTCTGCGGTGCGGCATCACCTCCCGGAGCGCAGGACCCGCACCCAGCCCCCTGCAATGCCCCCGGGTAGGCCGCAGAGGAGGGCCCGAGTGCTTGGACCCCTGCCAGACACACAGGGGACCTGGGAGGAGCTCCTGGCTCCCGGCTTCCACCTGCCCCAACCCGGCTGTTGCGGCACTGGGGAACGAACCAGTGGACGGAGGCTCTCTCTTCCCCTCCCCTCCCTCCCTCTGTCACTCTGCCTTCCAAATAAACAAATCCGAAAAGGAAAACAGCCACCGCCCGTTCGACAGGTCTGGGCAGGTGGGCCCTAGAAAGCCCAGACGCCCCTCGCCACGGGCCGGCCGGGACCCCAACAACCGGCGAGGGCGGAGGCCAGGGGCCGCCAGCGCCTTCCGGGGCTCGGCCCGCCCGGCTCCTCGCGCTGCTCCTGGCCGGAGACCTGGGCCGCCGGCAGCGCGCCAGCCGGGCACGGCCGCCCCAGCGCCCCAGGGTTATTTTTGGCCGGCGCGGCCCCACCGCTGCAACCTCAAACCTGCCGCGGCCACCGGCGCCGCCGCTCCTCCCCCCAAGGGCACGGCGGGGCGGAGCTGGAGGGGCGCCAACTGCGCCCGGACCGGGGCCGGGCCCCGCGCCCCGCACAGCCCGGCCCCGGGCGCTGTCAGCACGGGCGGGCGCCTGCGGTCCTCGCTCGCGGCCCCTCCCGGGGTCTCCGGGCCCCGGCCCCGGTAACCGGCGCCCAGGCGGACCCCCGAGGCGCAAAGGAGCAGCCAGCCCGGGCCAGGACCAAACTCCTGGCCGCGCGGGGCCCGGGGGCCTCGAGCCGCGGGGAGCGGAGGGGCCCGCGAGTCCCTCCAGGCTGCCCCACGCCGGCCCCCGGCCCCGTTCCGCGGGCAGGCCCGGGGGGCTCCGGGGGCCGCTTGGGCTCCGCCTCCCACACGGCGGGGTCCGGAGGTCGGGGTCTGCAGCGACCGCCCTCCGGGGGGAGCAGCGGCGGGTCAGGGGTGAGAGGTCGGGGCCGCAGAGCAGCAGGAGAGGGAGCGGGTCGAGACCGAGCGCGGACCCCCCGGCCCGCCCCAGCGCCGCCATCCGCCGACTCACCCCCGCCGCCGCCGCCGCGGGCCTCGGCCCACACTCACCGTCTCCCAGGCTCCGGCTGCGTCTAGGCCCCACTCCCCGCTCCGAGCGCCTCTTCCGCTTCCGGCTCCGGCCTCCGCCCGCGCCGCCCCGCCCCCTCGCGTGACGCAGGCGCCGTCGGCGCCGGCTCCGCGCCCCGGCCTCTCTAGCCGCCCGACTCGAAGGCTCTGGCGCACCCGCCTTCTCGGTCCGGCGGGCGGGCCGCGCCCGCGCCCGCGGGTTCCGGGCGGCCGGAGGGGCGGTGCGGCTGCGGTCCGCCCCCGCCGTGTCGCGGCGCACGTAGGACCGTGGGGCCGGCGCGGGGCCCTGCCGGGCCGCAGCTCCCTGCGCTCGAGTGAGGCGGCAAGCGACACCCTGGTCGCTCGACTGTGCGTGTCGTTTTGGGGAGCCTCCCGGAGGGTCGGGGGGGGTCCCCGTCCCTGGAGCCCCTCGCCGCGAGCCGGGTCTGGGGCTCCGTTGAGAGGCCCCGCCGCGGCTGCTTTGGCGGAGCCCGAGTGTCCCGCGCCGGCCGGGTCACGAGGCCCCATTTTCCAGATGGGAACGCCGAGGCCGGGGCCCTGCGCGAGACGGCCCCCCGCCCCGCCCCATGAGCGCGCGCGCGCCCCGACGGCTCTGGCGGGGGTCCCCGTCGCCCCACGCCGCGCCGGGGCCGGGGGCGTCCCTCCAAGACCCCCACACCTGGCCGGCCAGGGGCGGCCCCTGCCGCAGGCGACTCCGTCCCTCTCCCCCAGACCCAATTCCTCCAGCAGCCCCCGCCCCGCCCCGGCCTGCTGCCCTTGATGCGCCCACTCCCCGTGCCCACGGCCGCTGGACGGCCGGAGCCGAGCAGCCACCCCAGGACTCCCTGCACCGTGTGGTCAGGGCTGGACCAGAACACGGACCTCCCCGCGGCCGAGCCACAGTGGGTGGGGAGGCAGGGGCTGGGGGCCAGCCGCTCCGGGTGGGACGTGCGGCCCCCACCCCGGCCCATGGCGGCAGCCCCCCCTGCAGTCAATCAGCAGGGGACCCAGCCCTGCACCTGTGGAGGGACCTCAGGCTGACGCTTCGCGGGCCACTCTGGGTTCTGTCCTGCTCTCGGGGCCCACTGTCCCGAAGGCCAGCCCTGCCGGCCGTCCCCTCTGGCCCCGGGCCATGTGCACACACTGAGCCCCTCCGAGGGGTGCAGGTGGGCATGGGGAGGTGGGCACAGCGCCCCCGGGGCCTCTCCCGCTGACAGGTGCTCAGGGGGCTCAGGGGGCCCAGGTGCAGCCCAGGGGGAGTGAGCTGTCCTCGTCTCGCCCCCTTCCTTGCCTCCTGAGTCACCAAGGTCCCCTGTCCGGGCCGAAAGCTCCGGAACGCTCAGGGCTCGGGCCCACGTCTGGTGTCCTGTTCCCGGCACGCAGGCTTGCCAGAGTCGGCTCGGAGCGCCAGGGCGGGAGAGGGCGGGGGCGGGGTCCTGGGTTCGGTGGACAAAGCTTGCTCGGAAGGTGAAGAGGAGGCTGCCCTGGGGTGGCCTTTAGCGACCCGGCGTCCCACCCCACAGCCGCCTCACCTCTGGTGCCTGCCCCCTGTGACGGTCCCCACCGGCCTCAGGGCCCTAGCTGCCGGCGCCCACGGCCCTGCTGGGGGCTGGCTCCTGGGGCATGGTCCCTGGTGCACCCACAACACCTGTCTCTGCTGGGCTGTCCGTGAGTGAGTCTGCCCGCCTGGGGGAGGTTCCGGGGCCCAGCCAGCAGGTGGGGTGTGTGTGTGCTCCCTGGAGCCCAGGGACTGGGACTTGGGAGATAAGTGAGGGTGTGGGACCTGGCAGGGAGGGGCAGGGGACAGGCGGCTGCCACCGCTCTCCAGGGATCCTGCTACCGGGTGTGGGCCAGATGTGCCCACAGCCCCTTGGCCCGGAGCCAGCCCGGGGACCCCAGGCAGGTCTGACACCAGACTCTGCCCCCTGGGCTCTGCCCTGTCATGCCAGCCACCCTGCCCTGCTGGAGCAAAGTGGGGGCAAGGAGGGGCCGGCGGGTGGCGCTGTGGGTTAGCTGCCACCTGTGATGCCGCCGTCCAGCTCCTGGCTCTGGCTCCAGCCTGGCCCAGCCCCAGCCGCGTGGCCATCTGGGGACTGAACCAGCGGCTGGAAGATCTAACGTCTTTCAAATAAATAATCCTAAAAAGAAAAAGTGGGGGAGGGGGTAGCGCAGGGGCCTCTGTCCGGCACCGAGGGAGCCCCTCCCAGCATCGGGGACACCCCAACATCGTCACATGAGAACACAGACCAGAGGGTGGGGCGGCCAGGCCCCGGCCACACATGCCCTTGATGTGGGGGTCCCGGCCCTGGTGTAGCCTCAGGAGAGCCAGGGTCCACATGTGGCCTCCGTGGGCAGCCGGGACCCCTGCCCAGCCCAGGACACAGCCCTCTGCAGCGTCAGCCGTGAATGTTCACCCCGCTGGGTCAAGGCAGCTGACAGGGACAGCTCCACGGGGGGCCCCGACTGAGCCAGGCCATGCCTGCCCGGGCCAGGGGCAGAGAGGCGGGAGAGAGAGGCAGGGTTCCGGGCTTGGGTGAGGGGCACCAGGGACAGTGGGAGAGAGTGCCGGGGAGACAGGCTGGAGCGGGGCAGCCGGGAAGCTTGAGGCCCCACCCCAGTGGAGGCCAAGCCTACCCCTACCCCCTTGGCCACCCTCCTCTCAATGCCCCACCCCCCAGGTGCCTCTGGCCTCAGGCCACGCCCCCTGCCTCTTGCCCACCTGCTGGGTGCCCTGCCCTCCTCCAGTCAGATGAGACCAGCCCTTGCCGGACAGCTCATGGCTTGGGGGGGGGGGGGGCACACGGCAAGTCTGGGGGTGGGTAGGGAGAGGCACTGTGGGAGCTGCATGGGAGGGCAGATAGACAAGCCCCCCCCCCCAGCAGAGGGCAAGAGGGGCATGTCGGCCAGAGGAGCTGCACGCAGAGGCCCAGGAAGGAAAGGGGTGGGGGTCTGGCATGTGGTCTCCAGCCCAACTGAGGGGTGGGTGAGGGGCCAGCTCAGGGGCTTGGTGTCCCAGGCCCTGTCCACCCAACTCCAACTCCAGGCTGGGACTGCCCCCCGCTTAGCCTGCTGGACACACGGAGACACCGGCGGCTGGCCGGAACGAGAGCCTGGCAGGTGCTGGGCCGCGTAAGGGCTGACCTGTTGACATGTGTGTGCCTCGGGCTGGGGCCGGGCCGGGCCAGGCCGAGGTGGTCTTCTCTGGAGGGGCAGTGTTCCTGCAGTGGGTGATGACCATCCCCAGCGAGAAAAGGCAGGCGGGCCTGACGGGGTCCTGGCCCCACTCCCCACTCCAGCTCAGGCACTCGGCCCCTCCCCCCCAGGGAGACCTGGGCGGAGCTCTGGGCTCCTGGCGGTGGCCTGGCCCGGCCTCAGCTGTTGCAGGTCCTGGGGAGTGAACCAGCAGAGGGGAGATGTTTCTCTCAAAGATTTGTTTATTTATTTGAAAGGCAGAGTTACAGGGGGACAGACGCTCTCATCTGCTGATTCCCTTCCCAAGGCTTCCACTGTTTTCCCAGGCGCGTCAGCAGGGAGCTGAATCGGAAGTGGAGCAGCCGGGACGTGAACCGGTGCCCACACGGGATGCTGGCGCTGCAGGCGGAGGCTTGACCCACCCACTAAGCCACAACGCTGGCCCTGTCTCTGTCTTTCTCATCGTCTTTCTGCCTTTCAAGAAATAAAATGAAAATAACTTAAGATGCGGGCTCCTGGCAGGAGGCGCCAGCGCCGCCCACATCCTGAGCACCAGATGGCTGTGACCGGGGGTCCTGGCCTCGTGAGAGCACAGCTGTGAGCCACGTGCCCCACACACCTGTGCCGTGGGCCAGCGCCCAGCAGGGCCCCCTCCGCAGCTGCCCAGGCCATCCCTTCTCTCTGGGTCTCTGGGGAGCCGGCCTCTGTGAGCACTGGGTGCCCGGGCCCTGGGCCTGGCCAGCATGCAGGTCCCCGGGCAGGGGTGAGCCGCCGGCCGCCAGCACTGCTTCTGGGTCCTTGTGACACCATGGGACTCGGCCCGGGTCGCAGCCAAGTGGCCACTGGCCTTGGGTGGGCTGATGACACTCAGAGTGGCTTGGGGCGCCCACACCCTACCCATCGGCGTGCCTGGGAACCCGTCCAGCCTCTCTTCCAGTCCAGCTTCCTGCGATGTGCCTGGGAGGACTTGGTGGGTCCTCGGCTCCGGTTTGGGCCCAGCTTTGGCTGCTGCCGCCATGTGGGGAGTGACGGGCACCCAGAGGTTGGGATCAGGCCCTTGTCCACTCCCCGGGAGGCAGGGTTTTCCTCAGTTGTCAGGGTGGCCCTCTTGGAGCTGGCGTTAGCACAGTGCCCGCCAGGGACCCTTGGTCTGGGGCCTGGACATCTCCGGGTGAGTGCCATTCCCTGTGCCTCAGCTCACCCCAGTCCCCGTTTTGCCCAGAGAAGGCAGTAACTTGCCCTGGGTCACACAGCCCCCGACCCCCTTACCTGTGCCAGAGGGGGTTTCCCAGTGCCCTTTGCCCATCGAGCTCCAGTTTCAGCGAGGCGGGCTGGGGTCGGCACCTCCTCTGGGTCATCTCCCCTCCCCCTGCACAGCTGTGGCGGGCCCTGGGCTCCCAGAACCCACTCGGCTGCAGGGCCGAGCCACGTCTCCAACGGCTGATCCCAGGCTGGGCTCCTCCCTGGGGCCGCTGGACTTGGAGCAGGAGTAGCCAGGGCTGAAGACCGGACACACACAGGCGGGAGCTGGATTCCCACGAAGGGCTGACAAACGCCCAGGATGGGGGGCCGGGCTGGGGAGGCTCGGTCCAGCCCTGGGGTCGCACATCAGGAGAGGACGTGAAGCTGACCACAGGGGCGATCGGTCCCTTTGCATGCACTGACCCGAGGCGTGCTGTCGCTGCTGTGAGCCCAGCTCCCCCCCCTCCCCAGCCCACAGGGCTCACCCCCGCCCGTGTCTGAGTCAGAGCTGGGCAAGGTCTGCACCTCCCGGGAACCTCGTCCTCCCCCCCCCCCCGCCCTTCGGCAGCCACACCCCTGTCCTGACTCAGGTGCTGGGCAGGTGGAGGTGCAGCCGGGTTGGGGCACACCGCTCTTAGGCTGTCAGCCCGTCAGCCCGCCCCCTAGCTCCCATTGGCCCTGGGGCGGGCATGTGGCCCAATCCTGGCCAATGGAGGGCAGAGTGCAGCTTGGGGGACAGCCAGGCCCTCTGCCTCCATCCGCTCGCCGCAAGCCCCGCCCGCCGACCACTAAGAGGGTGACCCCGGCACCTCGCCCCTCGTCTCTCCGCCTGCTGTGGCCGCTGTACCAGGGAGGTCTGTGGCTCAGCTCGCCAGCAGCCGGACCTCCGGCTAGATGCTGTCTCTGGGCCTCAGTTTGCCTAGCTGTAAAATGGGGCTAACAGCCGCCCCACCTCGTAAAGATTCCCAGGGTTAAATGTGCTCACACGTAAAGTGAGAGCAGCACTGGCCACTCCAGGTTCAGTAAAACCCCGACCGCCAGTCTGCCCCAGCCTCTCCATCTTCCAGGCGCAAACCCAGGGCGAGGTAGTGCCCGGTTCCCTCCCTCACAGCCTGAGCGCCGCGGCTCCACCCCCAGGACTTGCCGGCTCCAGTGTTGTGCTGCCACCTGCTGGTTCGAGTCCCAGCTGCTCCACTTCCGCTCCAGCTCCTGCTAATGCGCTTGGGAAAGCAGTGGAAGATGGCCCGGGCCCCTGCACCCACATGGGAGACCCCGAAGAAGGGCTTCCTCCTTGCCCAGCCCTGGCTGGTGGGCAACTTGGGGAATGAACCAGCTGATGAAAATCTTTCTCTAAATCTTGAAGTCTGTGCCAACCCCACAGTGCGAAACGGTTCCTTGTGCACCTCCCTGATGCCCAGGTCGGGCCATTTCTCTTCCTGGGGCATCACCCCCTCCCCGGCCCTGGGCGCCCAGTGGCAGAGCCCCGCCTGCTGCTCCCAGCCCCCTCCTTGGGGAGGCCACGGGGAGTCGGGGGGAGCAACAGCAGCGGCTGCCCACCAGCAGTCCAAGCACACTGGGGTTAAACACGGCCTCTGGTGCTCAGAGGGCACCCAAGTCCAGGCCAGCACCCGGCCTCGCCAGGGCCCCCCGTCTGCAGTCGGCAAGCCCCCCCCCCCCCCGAGCCTCTGCTCCGGGAGCTGCCTCCACTTCCATCCGCCGACCCAGTTCCGCTGCGACGCACACCACCAGGTCTTTCCCCGGGGAGCAGGCCTCTTCCCTCAGATCTGGCCCGGCAAGCGAGCCCGGGGGCCCGCGTCTGCCAGGACACCGAGCCAGCGCCCCGGGACACGGCGAAGACGGAGCCCAGAGACAGGCCTGTGCGAAGAGGTAGAGGTTTATTGAAATACAAACATTCGAGAACAAGATAGAAAGCACAACACAGAGGACGTGAGGTATCTCCTGCTGCCTAGGCTATCCCTGTGCTATCCGGGTCCTGCCTGGAGTCCACGCGGGACGGAGGGGAGGGGCGGGGGGAGCGCCCCAGGCTCGGGTCCTGGCTGAGCCCCTGCTGCTGGCCTCGAGCGCAGTGAGGGCTCGCTGAGGGGAGGGAGAGGATCGGGGACCAGGGACGCCGCGGCCTCTGGGTGGAAGAGACCTTCCTTCGTGACCAAAGCCCTGAGAAAACCACACTGGCCGAGTCTGAGTCGCCCCAGAGCGCCCGGCGCCAGCGGCTGGGCTCCTCACGGGCCGTGCCTGCCAGGTCGGCCTCGCTGGCCGGGGCGGTGTGTGCGCAAGGCTGTACCTGTACGCTGACCGCGTGGCCGTGAGGGGGACAGCAGTGTGCGTGGACGCGGTGGGGGAGGGCAGTGCCGCGGGTCACCCGGTGAGACACCTGTGCTGCTGCCCGGCCGGAGGCGTCACAGTGGGCGGGGCCCCTCCCAAGGCTGGACAGAGCCCAGCCCTCCTGTGGCCAACAGGGAGCTCCCTGCCCCACTCGGGGCTGCCTCGGCCAGGCCTCCCTCCCCGGACCTGAGGGCGTGCGTGGCGGGAGCGGGGTGGTACCGGCGTGGGGACCGTCCCCCTGCCACGCGGATCCCTGAGTGGCCCGCTGGCTGCCCCGAGGGCCGGGCCAGCAGACGCCTGCTTGGCTTCGGGTGCGATCTGGTTTCATGTCTTTGGTGCTACAACAAGGACAAAGACCATGACGACGACAAATAAAAATTTAAAAATAAAAAAACAGAAGTCAGCAAAACACATATAAAAAAGATTTCAGAGATGCAAATACTTGCTGAAGAGTCAGACAACAGTTACAAATCTGAGGTATTTCAATGAGCCCGGACTGGGGCTGGGGGCCGGGCCGCTGCAGGGTGGTGGCGGGGCGGGGGGGGGGGGGTCTTCACTGGGACCATCGCGGAGGGGGGCTTCGGGGCCCTGAGGACTGATTCGAGACTCGCGTGAGGGGCCCACACCCGGGAACCCGACAGCAGGCAAGGTGGGCTCGGCAGAAGAGCCCGGGGGACTTCCTCCTGGGGTCTGAGCAGGAGGCGACCAGGAAAATAAATTAAAGGGGGAGGGGAGGGAGGCCGCCAGCCAGATTGTCGCTACTGTGCCCCGAAGGGAGGTGGCCGCCCCAGACCCCGCCCGCTCTCCAGGACAATCCCTGATTGGACCGCGGCGCCCCGCCCCCGCCCCTCCCGGCCCCCGAGTGCAGCAGGACCCGGGCGGGCCGGGGCGCAGGGACTGGGCCCGCAGATGAGGTAAGCTGTGCACGGGCCCTCCACTCCCCGTGTCAGACGGACCAGCTGGTGGAGGGCTCGGCGCCGGGCGTGCCCCGAGACGAGGTAGGGCTGGGCGAGCAGTGCGAGCTGCCGCCGCCGCCGCCGCCACTGCTGCTGCTGCCGCCGCTGCCCTGGGGCGCCGCCCCGGCGAGGAGGTGGACCACGGGCTTCTGGGCAAAGAGCACACCTGGGGGGAGACATGGCTCAGCGCTCCGCGGCAGGTGCGCCCCCCTCCCCCGCCCCGCAGTGTGGCGCTCTGGGCCGCGGGTGGGGTGGGCTGCTCGGAGAGGGGCGCCGGCATGGTGGTGCCGGCCAAGGGAATCTGGGACAGACAAGGCAGGATGGCGGAGGCGCAGCCTGAGGACTGGGCCGCAGGGTCGAGGGCCTCCCAGCATGCTCGGCTGTCCCCCATGGGGCCAGAGTGAAGCCTGCAGGGAGATGGGCGGGGGTAGCTGGGGGGGGGGTAGGTGAGGGCGACGTGGAGACCCAGCCCACGCCTGCCCTGCACTCTCCACAACCCACTACTCCCAAGCCCCTCAGTTAAAGGCAAAGGGCCAGCCCTGCCTCCTGGGGCTCTCCCGTGGTCGCAGCCTCACCCCAGGGCCAGCAGCGTGGTGAGGGGCGTGCAGCCATCGCTGCTGCCAGAGGCTCTCTGAGGGGTGCAGCCCCCAGAACAGAAGCATCCCACCGGACAGGAGCAGCCCCGATGGATGGGGCAGCCGCAGGGGCTCCCCACGCGACCCTGGGGCTCTGGGGCCTGTTCACCGTGGTTCCAAACAGCCCTGAGCGATGGCGTGGAGCCGCACCGCGGTCCCTGTGAACAGGGCCTCTGCCCCGGCGGGCTCAGCCAAGCACAGCCTGTGTCCTGGTGTGGCAGGTGGAGCCAGCGCTCCGGTGCCTGCATCCCGGGTCAGAACACAGTTCACGGTCTACGACGCTTCCGACCCGGCTCCCTGCGTGGGCACCTGGGAAGGCAGCGGAAGACGGCCCAGGTGCTGGGCCCTGCACCCATGCGGGGGACCTGATGGAGCTCCAGGCTCCTGGCTTCTGCCTGGCCCAGCCCCAGCCGTTGTGGCCATTTGGGGAGTGAACCAGCAGATGGAAGATCTCTCTATGTCTTTCCTTCTCTCTCTGTAACTCTGCCTTTGAAATAAAAAATACCAAAAAAAAAAAAAAAAAAAAAAAACAAAAAACAAAAAAACCCAATAAACTGAAACCCCAATAAAACACCCACATCCGCACTGAACACGGACAGGCAATGGTGCAGAGCCGCAAGTTTCCCTGGCACGGACACTGCGTCAGGTGCAGTAGGGAGGGACTGGAGGTGACTGACAGCACACAGGACGGCGCGGGGTTCTGGGCGGGTGCCACACCCTCTCAGAGGGGCCCGAGTGCCTGGCCAAGGTGGTGAACCAAGCAGCCGCGACACCGCTGCCAAGCGAGGTGCAGGGAGAGGAGACCGTGAAGGACAGGAGTCACAGAGACAGGCGGATTCGGCTGCACCCGGCCCCTCTGCCCGTGCCCTGTGACTGGACGCCGAGGGTGGCAGGTGCTGCCCCCGCGCGGGACCTCTCCGCCAATCAACCAGGAAGGGGCTATGAGCTGAGGCGGCCCCGGAGGAAGGTGTGCGGGGCGGGGCGGGGCTGCGGGCTCCAGGGCCCTCACCTGCATAGGTGGTGCCGTCGATGTCCACAGACATGTGGATGCTCCCGATGCCGCTGGTGGTCAGGCTCAGCGCAGCAGCCGAGGCCTCGGCTCTGTCCTCTGCAGACACGGGGGCAAGAGGCTGGTCAAGTCCCCACGGTCCCCTGCTGCAAGGCCACCTCCTCCCCAGCCTGTGAGACCAGCGGCTGCCAAGACCCAGCCCCGCGTCCTCCTGTCCTGCCCATGAACACCGGAAGGCGTGGGGCCGCTGCCTCCTCACCACACGGAGCCAGGAGTTCCTCCAGGTCAACTGCCTGTTCTCTGTCCCGGACCAGGGCACAGGGCCCTGCACAGGCGCCACCTCCTGGGGGGGGGGCCTAGGCTCCCTGCACAGGCGCCACCTCCTGGGGGGGCACTCAGGCTCCCTGCACAGGCACCACCTCCTGGGGGGGGTGCTCAGGCTCCCTCGTGGGTGCCCACCTCCTGGGGAGGCGCTCAGGCTCCCTCGTGGGTGCCCTCCTCCTGGGGGGGTGCTCAGGTTCCCTCGTGGGTGCCCTCCTCCTGGGGGGGGTGCTCAGGCTCCCTCGTGGGTGCCCACCTCCTGGGGAGGCGCTCAGGCTCCCTCGTGGGTGCCCACCTCCTCCTGGGGGGGCGCTCAGGCTCCCTCGTGGGTGCCCTCCTCCTGGGGGGGGCTCAGGCTCCCTGCACAGGTGCCCACCTCCTGGGGGGGGCGCTCAGGCTCCCTGCACAGGTGCCCACCTCCTGGGGGGGGCGCTCAGGCTCCCTCGTGGGTGCCCTCCTCCTGGGGGGGCTCGGGCTCCCTGCACACCTGACCCTTTCCCGGCATGGACCATGCTTACTCAGCTGCCAGAGCAGGGCGGGGAAAGGGAGAGGGGACCGGGGCAGAGCGTGGGCTGGGGAGGCTGCCGACTCGGGGTCTCTGGCAGCCCACACTGAACTCTCAGCCCTGGCCACAGAGCTCGCCTCGTGCCTGCATCCCACACGGTGCGGGTGCTGGGTGAGCCCTTCGGTTGAGATCACAAAGCGGGGGGAGGGAGGAACCCAGCGGCTGCCAAGGCCTCTGGCGGCCTCCCGGAGCAGCTGCCCTCCTCCTCCCAGAGGCCAGGGCACTGAGGAAAGCGCCTGGGCTCGCAGCCTCTGCCCCTCCTGGGCCCGGGGGCAGGACTGGAGGCCCCTCTCGGTCAGCAACAGCGAGCTGGGCTCACCCCTGCCGTTGATCCTGATCCTCACGGGCAGCGGCCGCGCCGTGCCGAGGCAGCCGCGCTGGTAGGCCTGCTGCACCAGGCGCTGCTCCTCCTCCGACAGCCTCGCCGCCTTCTTCTCGGGGGGCTCCCCCGCGCCCAGCCGCTCCCGCAGCTGCTCCAGTGTGGCCGTGCGAGGGCCGGCCCCCTGGCCTGCCAAGGTCCCGGGCACAGCCAGGCGATTCGGCACAGGTGCGGTGTCGCCTGGGGAGGAACCGGAGCTGGAGCGACGCCCGTGCCCCCCTCCCACCGAAGGCCCAGTGTGAGACGAGGCCCAGCTGACCTTTCCTGAGTGCGCTGGCCGGGGCCACCCGCGAGCCGCCGGCGTTGGGGCCGCCGCTGGAGCCCAGCCCGAGGAGGGGAAAGCGGATCCTGGGGGGGGTGAGCAGTGCAGGGGCGCCGGCAGCGGAGGCGGCAGATGGCGAGTAGCCCACGAGGGGGGAGCTGTAGCTGGGCCGCCGGCCCTCCCTGCGGTTGCCGTCGATGGCTGCCTGCAGCTCGGCGGGGGAGCTCAAGGCCTTCTTCTCACACTCGTAGGCGTAGAGGTACTTCATGTACCTGTGTGGAAGCAAGGCAGCAGGCAGTCACCATGGCCCAGAGCCCGCCCGGGCGCAGGCAGCCCGGGGAGAGCGGGCCCAGGTCGCTGGGCTCTGCTGGCCTCGTCCCCAGACGCCGTGCGCTGATGGAGACGGTGGCATCAGCAACGTCTGCGCAGCGGCTGCCCGGGGAGAGAGGAGGCCCTTGGGTCAGGCGGGTGGAGGAGCAGCACTGCTCTCCCGACAGCCTCTGCGGCACGGCATCTTTCAGAGACAAAGCCCTCGCCCGAGCCCCAGGGTCACAGCCGGGATGCCGGCTGTCCATGCACACACCTCCCGGAGCGACTCCAGAGTGGCCTGTGCTCTCCAGGGCCACTGGGGGTCTCCCCACTTCCCGCATGCCTCCCCTCCCCCGTAGTCCAGGGGGACAGTTCACCCATCCAGCAGCCTGGCCACCTGCTGCCTCTGGGTCTCCTACTGGGCAAGCAGAGCCCAGGGGCGTGGCCGCCAGGAGGCCCAGGCTCGGCCCCGCTGTGCCACTCACTGGGTCCGCAGTGTGAAGGCGGCGCTGGTGATGGAGGTGGGCAGGTTCAGGCCCTTGGTGATCTCCCTCCAGATCTTCTTGTTGATGATCTCCACCAGGCCGCCCTTCTCCGTCACCAGCTTGTACAGCATGTACAGGTCCAGTGTCTGCTTGGCCATGATGGGGATCCGGTTGATGGGGGTCCCTGGGGTTGCCAAGGGGAGAAACAGCGGCGTCACCACCAGATGACGGCTACGCACGCTCCCCCGGGGTGGAGCTGGGAGTGAGGTCCAAGAGCGCGCCCAGGGCGCCCGTGGGCTGTCCCATCTAAGTAAGAGCTGACCTCGACAACGTCCAGCGCTCCTGGTGGTTTGCCAGACCATTCTGTACAGACTCGCAACTTACACGCCCTCCAGGCTCGCCAGCACCCTGTCCGGTCGGCGGGCTGGACAGCTCCGGTGGGGTTTGGAGGGTCCCCATGCACACCGCCTGCTCTCTCCTCCCAGAGCCACACTTGCTTTCTCTCCCGTGTGCCTGCCGCGTCCGAGGAGCTGGACACACGGGCCTCTGGGGAGCGAAAAGCCACTGAACCATTCTCTCCGCTGACTGCTCCACCCCCCCTTTGGCCTCTCCAAGGAGGAGGGTCACAGCAGCTTCCGCCCGGCCCGAGGGGAAGTGAGGGGAGCCAGGGACTTGATTAGGAAACCTGGCACCAAGCAGGAAGGACCGCTAACAAGCACCAGGGGACAGGGGGCGGGGCCGTGCCTCCCAGGCCTGATGGATGACTGTCATTTGGCAGCCCCAGGATTAATGATCCAGGGGTCAGAGGGGAGAATTCCACAGGGAAGGGCCACCATCCGGGGCAGGGCAGACTTGCTGCCCTTTGATGGCAGGCTCCTCTTACTGCACACGGCGGCACCTCTCCGCTCACCCCTCCCCTGCCTCCCCCTGCCTCCCCCTGCCTCCGGCGCTGAGGTCCCCAGAGCTGACCAGCGCCCGTGGTTTCCGCTCCTCTTCTCCCCGCCCTCCCACGCCCAGGACCAGCAGTGTTGTTCTCAGGCCTCGTGTCAGCCTCATCAACTCCGGTGCAGGATAACTTGACCACAGGAGGGAGAGGAGGTGGTGGTGCTGAGGGAGCCCCCCCACCCCCCCTGTGAGCAGGGCCACACGGCACCCCTCCCCCCACCCTGCCCTGGCCGGACCAGGCCTCCCTCCTAAGCGTGGGGAGGAGCTGCTGACCTCTAAGACCTCAGTCCTGGGAGGGTCAAGGACAAAGGGGCCAGGGGGGAGGCACGGAAAACCAGAAGGTTCTTGGTGCTGCTGGGGCGGGGCAGCCTCAGGCCTTGGCCCGTCCACACCTTCCATCTGCCGTCTGGGAGGGCTCCAGAGCGCTTCCCACTGGGGCCTGCTCGGCCTCCTGTCCCCGATGTCCTCTGGCCTCCCGGCCTCCCACTCTCAGGCCGCGGGGGATGCCATCCTTCCCCTGAGCACTTGCACTCTCGCGGCCGATGCCTGCAGCAGCCTCTCCTCCACACTGCTGGGCCGTCTCGCTGCGAGGCGACTTCCACGTGACCTTCCTCCCTGTCGGGCAACCTACACAGGGGCAGGTGCTTGCCCTGCGCCATGTGGGACGCCCACATCCCACAGCCGAGCATCTGGGTTTGAG
This sequence comes from Lepus europaeus, assembly GCF_033115175.1. Lineage (NCBI taxonomy): Eukaryota > Metazoa > Chordata > Mammalia > Lagomorpha > Leporidae > Lepus > Lepus europaeus. Next base: position 113,490,119 of record NC_084837.1, read on the forward strand.
TCCTGGCTTCCTGCTGATGCGCACCCTGGGCGGCGGCCCCCTGCCCCCGCCCCCTGCGTGAGAGACCTGGATCTTTCCTGGTTTCTGACTTGGGCGGCCCAGCTCTGCAGGCACCTGGGGACTGATGCAGCACATGGAAGCGCCCCGTCTGTCTCTGCCTCTCAAAATGAAGCCGAGCAAAACCGTGCACCGACATGCTGCGGGCCCAGCCGCGGCACGGCACGTGTTCCCCAGCACGCACTTACAGGTCACGTAGGAAACATTTCTTTTTAAAAAAGATTACTGATTTTACTTGTCTGAAAGGCAGAGTGATGGAGCAAGGCAGGGAGGGAAGGAGAGAAAGAGATCTTCCGTCCACTGGCTCCCTCCCCATTCCGGATGGCTGTTAACAGCTGGGCTGGGCCAGCCTGAAGCCAAGCTCTCTCCAGGTCTCCCGCGTAGGTGGCAGGGCCCCAAGCACTTGGGCCGTCCTCCGCTGCTTTCCCAGGTGCACTAGCAGGGAGCTGGATCACAAGCAGAGCAGCATATACACAATTCCACGCATCCCAGGGGCCAGCGTTGTGGCACAGGGCAAGCCTCTGCCTGTGGTGCTGGCATCCCATATGGGCACTGGTTCAAGTCCTGGCTGCTCTATTTCCAATCTCTGCCGTGGCCTGGGAAAGCAGCAGAAGATGGCCCAAGTGCTTGGGCCCCTGCACCCATGTGAGAGACCTGGAGGAAGCTCCTGGCTCCTGGTCAGCCCAGCTCTGGCTGCTGCAGCCATCTAAGGAATGAACCAGTAGATGGAAGATCTTTCTCTCTGCCTCTCAAATAAATAAGTAAATCACATGGATGTGTATACATGTGCACTCAGGCATCCCCTGAGCATGCACGCACTCCCACCGAGTCACTGAGTTGGGTCTTCCCACTGTCACCGTCCACCCAACCCAGCTCTGCCTGTGCTCGACTCCCCCGAGCCTAGCACGGGTTCAGTGCGCGATGGCTCTGCTTCACGGTACGGGGGGGGGGACACACACGACCTGATGGCTCTAGGAAGGCGGGGCTGTCTTCCTGGGGGGGGTGACGGCTCTAGGAAGGGGGGCTGTCCTCCTCTGGGGGGGGGCTGACGGCTCTAGGAAGGCGGGGCCGTCCTCCTCTGGGGGGGGCTGACGGCTCTAGGAAGGGGGGCTGTCCTCCTGGGGGGGGGGTGACGGCTCTAGGAAGGGGGGCTGTCCTCCTCTAGCACGCCTCGAGACGCGAGTGCATACTAAACGCTGCTGCGCAGTCTCACCCGGGAAGCGCCAGCACTCCCCAGCCAGCTCCCTGTGGCACAGACGAGAGCCTCTTGCTTTTAGGGTCCAGCAGGAGAGGACTGGGGGAGAACAGGGCCTTCACAAGTGGCGGCGGAGGAGGCGGGGCAGAGGGCGGGGTGCGGGGCACACCCAGGGTGGCCCTTTCTGGCCACGCGGACGTGCTTGATGGCACGTGGTCTTGAACTCCGCGAGCCAGCAGTGTTCAGACTGCACTGTGTTCTCCCAGAGCTCTTCAGCCATGCTCAGCACGCACCGAGAGCCTTTGGCTCTGAGAAGCGGCCCCCACTGGTCTGCAGGCAGCCTGGTGCACAGGGTGAGGGCCCAGGCTGCTCACCGACTGCGGACGGATGGCACGGCGGGGACAGATCCACTAGGGCCACCTCCAAGGAACTATGCCCTAGTTCTGAGTCATAGCCAGACAGGATGGCGTCTGTGACAGCAACGCCGTCCTGGACACAGACATTTCATTACAGTTCAGCCCCCCCGCCCGCTCCCAGCAGGGAGACCAGCTGGACACAGGACTTGGGCAGCCGTGGAAGGTCGAGGCTGTGGCATGACGAGCCTTCCCCACCCCGGCTCCTGCCTGCCCTCATCATGCAGTGGCCTGGTGGACGGGGCACAGAGCTCTCTCTGGACCACCCTGTGGCCGTCACAGAACACAGGCACCGCCGAGAGCATCAGCCGTTGCTACTGCCCTGGAACTACGCAGATCCTGCCACCAAGAGGTGGCCTCAGGGCCCACTCCCCGCATGTGGACGAGAACCCACACGCGACACACGACACCGCCGGGGGGGCCACACACCCAGGCCTCAGTTTCCCCACCTGTGAAACGAGGACTCTGGGCGCTTTCGGTTCCAAAGTCTCACGAATAAAACCGACAGAGGTGCTCACTGTGGTTCCTAGCGAAGGGTCGAAGGGTCGGTGGCTGGTCTGCAGGACCTGCCTGAGGCATGGAATGATTTCCCAAGAGAAACGGAGGCGTGGGGCCCCCTCCTGGGAACCCCTGTGTGGCTTCAGCGCAGGCCCATGAGGTCCAAGTGCATCTTCCTGGGAGAAGACCCTCCACCAGATGGAAGCAACCCGCCGAGGGGCAGGGCCCCCAGCCTGCAGACTGGCAGTCACTGCTGTCCAATGGGGCTGGGCCGGCCATTCATCATGTGCTCTCTGACAGCAGCCCGGAGCCTTATCTGCACCCCAAGAAACCGCTGGTCTCCAGCTCCCTCAACACAGGCGCTGACAGTCACAACAAAGAGGCCCCGTATCAGATTTCAGCCAGGCTGCCCCAGGCTGCCCCAGGCTGCCCAGGGCGGATATAAAAGGCTTTTATGAGGGCTAGGACCCATGAGGCCTGGGCTCCCGGGCATTAACCCTTGTTGGTGAGAAGGGCCCCGGGCACTGGCACTAGCAGCCAAAGCTGGCCGGTGCCGCGGCTCACTAGGCTAATCCTCCGCCTGCGGCGCTGGCACCCCGAGTTCTAGCCCCGGTTGGGGCGCCGGATTCTATCCCGGTTGCTCCTCTTCCAGGCCAGCTCTCTGCTATGGCCCGGGGAAGGCAGTGGAGGATGGCCCAAGTGCTTGGGCCCTGCACCCCATGGGAGACCAGGAGAAGCACCTGGCTCCTGGCTTCGGATCGGCGCGGCCGTAGCAGCCACTGGGGGTTGAACCAATGGAAGGAAGACCTTTCTCTCTGTCTCTCTCTCTAATTCTGCCTGTAAAAAAAAAAAAAAAAAAAAAAAAAAAAAAAAAAAAAAAAAAAAGCAGCCAAAGCTGAGCAGGCGGCCGCCAGCTAGGCAGCAACAGCGGGTGGGGGTGGGGTGAGGCCCCTCCCGCTCTGCAGCTGGGAGGGGGCACGACTGCTGGAGGAAAGCCACCTCCTCCCCTCCACAGGGGCAGGTCAGTTCCAGTGAAGACCGGGAGCCACGGGGCAGGGACCCGGCACACCCCGGGGCACACCCCGGGGCTGCGGGCCTCAGAGCCAGGGCGTGGCCTGCCAGGGACCCAGCTGCTCTCTCCTGGCCTTGCAAAAGACCAATCACTGCCATCCCCTGAGTGCAGAGCGCCGACAGGGGGCCCCGTGGTACGCGGGGACGGGCGGGGCGGGCGGCCCTGCTGGGGTCCGGTTCCCGGAACACGCAGAAGGAGTGCTGATCCTGTCTGTGCACACGGGGAGTCTGGCAGCGTGCAGGCAGCGGCCCAACCTAAGGACGCAGCTCATGTCAGCGCCTCCCGGACCCCACCTCACACGCCCCTGCGCCTCCCGGACCCCACCTCACACACCCCTGTGCCTCCCAGACCCCACCTCACACGCCCCTGCGCCTCCCGGACCCCACCTCGCACGCCCCTGCGCCTCCCGGACCCCACCTCGCACGCCCCTGCGCCTCCCGGACCCCACCTCACACGCCCCTGCGCCTCCCGGACCCCACCTCGCACGCCCCTGCGCCTCCCGGACCCCACCTCGCACGCCCCTGCGCCTCCCGGACCCCACCTCACACACCCCTGCGCCTCCGAGAGCTCCCTGGAACCTCCCGCCCACTGTGCTGGGGGCACCTCCACCTTCCGTGCCACTCAACGCTCCTCAGCTTCCCCTGAAGGCAATCAGAGTGCGGCAAGGCCGGGCCTCTCCTCCCCAGTGCGGGCTGTGCCCCCGGCTGCTTCCTTCTTGGCGCTGGGCAGTGTCCACGGTCTGGTCAGGCCGCAGCCCACGGTGCCAGGGGGCGCACCCCTCACCAGGACCACGCCTAGGCAGCCGGACAGCGGCCGGTCACGGCGCAGCCAGTGCTCAGCTTCGGCACGGGGCGAGTTCTGCTCGGCCCACAACCCGGCGGGCTGATTCTAAACTTTCTCCTTTTTGCGCTCCGGCAGGGACTGCGGCTCTCGGCAAGTTCAGCAGCAGGTGATGTTTGGGTTCTGCTGCAGCTGATACGGAAATCGCAGCTATGACCTGACACCGCTTTAAAGCTTTTTGTTTTTTAAAAATTACTTATTTATTTGAAAGTCAGAGTTACAGTGAGAGAGGGAGACAGACAGGAAAGTGATGTGCTAACCACTGGTTCACTCTCCAAATGGCCACATGACCAGGGCTGGGCCAGGCTGAAGCCAGGAGCTGCTCTCCCACGCACATCAGCAGGGAGTGAGACGGGAAGTGGAGCAGCCGGGACTTGAACCGGCCCCATGTGGGATGCTGGGCGGGGGTGGGGGCTGACCAGGTATGGGGAGGTGCCGCGTCAGGCCTCCTGGCTTCACCTGCTGCTGGCTCGCGGGTGGGCTCTGTCACTGTACCTACACAGCCAGGCGAAGCTCCCTCCGGAGGTTTACTCTGGCTCAGGTTTACAGGGCAGGATCAGGCAGCCCCACTGGGTTGGGGGGGCTGTGTATGCGGTGACAGCAGGCACAGAGAGCCAGAAAACAGAGGGCCGCTGGGCCCAGCTCAGCGGCTGTGACCGGCCCTCGTTAAGAACTGCCCTCAGAGGGCACAACCCCAGCGACCCAGGGCCCCTGTCAAGCCCACCTCCAGGCACAACCCTGGATCCCGCTCCCACCCTCTCAGCATCAGCAGCCCGCGGTCGTGGGGCCTGGCTGTGTGCGCGAGTGGGTGTCCATCAGTATCCGTGCCACGCAGCTCAGACACAGCGGGGCTCCCCACGGCTACAAGTGCTGCACCCTCGCCCCTGGCACCTGGGATTACTGAGTGTCCCTTACCTCAGACAAAATGCACAACTATCGAACAGCTCGCTCTGCCAAGCACTGCAAGTTCCAATCAGGTCCTGAAGAGGCTGAATCTAAACAAAACTGGGCCATGCAATGTACAGCTTTCAAACACCGGGCTCCCCTCCCCATGCTGCAGTTAACCGGCTACTAACAGGGCAGGGACTGTGAACAACGCGAAAGTAAAAGCTGTATTTAGCAGCAGCTGGATGACTGGAGAAGAGATCTGGCCCCAGACAAGGGTGAATCCAGAGGCTCCCTCGGGGCTGGTGTGGGCACCCTCGGGGCTGGTGTGTGTACACCCTCGGGGCTGGTGTGTGCACCCTCGGGGCTGGTGTGGGCACCCTCGGGGCTGGTGTGGGCACCCTCGGGTCTGGTGTGGGCACCCTCGGGGCTGGTGTGTGCACCCTCGGGGCTGGTGTGGGCTCCCTCGGGGCTGGTGTGGGCTCCCTCGGGGCTGGTGTGGGCACCCTCGGGGCTGGTGTGGGCACCCTCGGGGCTGGTGTGGGCTCCCTCGGGGCTGGTGTGGGCACCCTCGGGGCTGGTGTGGGCACCCTCGGGGCTGGTGTGTGTATACCCTCGGGGCTGGTGTGTGTATACCCTCGGGGCTGGTGTGGGCACCCTCGGGGCTGGTGTGGGCATCCTCGGGGCTGGTGTGTGTACACCCTCGGGGCTGGTGTGTGCACCCTCGGGGCTGGTGTGGGCTCCCTCGGGGCTGGTGTGGGCTCCCTCGGGTCTGGTGTGGGCACCCTCGGGGCTGGTGTGGGCTCCCTCGGGGCTGGTGTGGGCACCCTCGGGGCTGGTGTGGGCACCCTCGGGGCTGGTGTGGGCTCCCTCGGGGCTGGTGTGGGCACCCTTGAGGCTGGTGTGTGGCACTGTGGGTTAAGCACTGCTCCAATTCCAGCATCCCTCACGAGAGCGATGGCTGCTCTGCTGACGTGGCTGCCTGCGAACGTGAAGGCAGCGGACGATGGTTCAAGTGCCTGAGCCCCTGCCACCCATGGGGAAGACCTGGACGGGGTTCCTGTCTTGGCTCTGGCCTAGCCCAGACCTAGCATTTGGGGAGTGAACATTGTGGGCATTTGGGGAGTGAACCAATGGATGGAAGATGATCTCTCTCCCCCTTTCTGTCACTCTGCCTTTCAAATAAATAAATAAATCTTAAAGAAGAAAGAAAATGAAGCCCCAAAGCTCAATTGTACCTGACAAAGACAACATACTTCAGTCCACCAGGAGGCATGGCCAGGGCACAAGGCCAGGTCCTGCAGGCCAACACAGCACACGGGCCATGGCCTCCCCCAGCCAGCAGGGCAACTGTCAGGGCTGTTCTGTGCCTGAGGTGGGTGGAGAGGCACGCGGGGGAAGGGAACCCATCCAACCAAGGCCTCTCCCACAGCAAGACAGATCCCACAGTCCGTTTGGGACAACCAAGGCCACCTCGCAGCTCTCAGAGCCCCACCTGGGCCCAGATGGGGGAGCTTTGCCTGCAGGCATCTCTCGGGAGCCGCCCACAGCAAGTCAAAGCCCCAGGAGTTGTTTAGCAAATCACTGCGCATTTTACACAGGTAAGGGCAGTCAGGGTCTGACACTACAAGGGCGTCATAGTCTTCTAGAGGGATACTTGGGGAGGAGCTCGTTTAATTCCACGTTTTCAGTCTGCAAGAGAGGAAATTCACCGCCCAGCCAGGACAGTGCCGGGCCGGGGCGACGCCGGGACCCAGGCACCGAATGTAAGGAGAGGGGCGCAGGACCACAGACAGAACAGGAGCTCGCAGCCAGACCGAACTGATTCAAAGAAAACAAACTCACAGGTCGGCCAACTGCCGGCGTGTACACAGGTGGACAGAACACACAGCGGAGGGCCCAGGCCCCGGCAGGCCGGGCTGGGGTGGGGGTGGGGCAGTGGTGGACATGAGCTTCCCCACTGGCGTCCAAACTTGGGGGAGAATGCAGGGGTGGGGTGGGGACAACACCGGAGGTGAGACTGGACTGGTCTCCTGAGAGACGCAGGGGTGGCCAGAACCCAGCACGGCTGCAGCTGCTGTCCCGTCCATCGGTCCTGATGGAGATTCGCTAAGGGGCCGTCTCATCTGCTTTTTGTTCACTGTGGGCAGCTCTGACCCTGCTGTGGGTGCAGACAACGTGGAAACGTCCAGGCTGACTGGGACTGAAACCCTCTCCTTTTATAGCTCAGCAGGAGGCGGGGAGCCTGATGGGCACTCTTCCCAGGCTCATCTGCTGGCTGGGGAGGGGCCCCCAGGTGCAAGGCACCCCTGCAGGGCCCAGAAACAAGGCCCAGCTGCGGGTCAATTCACCCCAACATGTTAACAAGGAGAGCTGGCCTCCCAGTTTATCACCTGCAGCTGCAGTCATTCTGCCCCGCTGGGCGCCCGCTGGGCGCCCGCCTCCCTCCCGGCCTGTCGCTTCCTCTGCAGCTCCAAGCCGCCCAGCCCCACTCCCAGCCTTTCCAGCTCAGGCTCCGGTGACTCCGTGGTGGCCCCGACCTGCTGCGGAGGCCTGAGGCTGCTCCTGGCCTGGGGAACACATCTGCTCCCAGTTCTGCCTTTCCAACCACACAGAGCCTTCCAGGAGGGACCCCACTGTGGTCCTGCTCAGTCTCCCCGCTCCAGCCCAAGCACAAGGTCTGCCACAGCAAGTTCCCCAAGGCCACGGCTGCTCTTCGGAGGGGGCCCTGGCCACAGGTGCCGCAGTGTCTCTGCCCCCAGGCTGGAGGCTCCGCACAGACGACCTGAGCCGTTTGCACTCTGAGGCGTTTGCACTCGTTTGCACTCTCGAGCACTCTCGCACTCTCCCATCCTCCACGGCTGCTCTCAGCGGGGTGTCTCCCTGCTGGGGACACTGAATCTCTAGAGATGCTTCTGTTTGTGGCCAATGACATGGAGGCCTAGGGCAGCCCCACAACAAAGGTGGTGTCCAGCTGAGAAGCTGGACGGTTTCCTGTCCCCAGAGATGCCGGCAAACAGTGAAATGCCTGACCAAAGTGTTGAAGACAGGGCGAGGACTTACTTAGGACCTGAGCAGCCACACAGATGCTATCAAAGGGCTCCTGGATCCTGCTTGGCTCACTCACACACACGCGCGCTGCGGCTGTGCGACCACCCGCGTGGCGGCCAGTGGAAGGCAGCGCAGCCACCCTGCGTGTGGCACTCGGAGTCAGGAAGACCAAGGGGACACGCTGGGCCCTGCACAAACTCTGGGGACACAAAGCCAGTGTCCCTGGAGGCCCCTCGTCCATCACCCATCTTCACCCCTGCCTACGGGATCTCGCTTCCATTTTCCTTTGGAAATCCTTCTGGGAAGGGAGGAATAAGGGGGGGGGGCTGCACTGCTGACCCCTTCCCACGCAGGTCACCCCTGGGGAAGGCTGGGCCTGGGCCTGCCCCAGCTGGGCCTGTGGAGCTTGTAAATCATTAGCAGGTGATTGGAAGGGGAGGCCAAGGTACTAGGTGGGTTTCTGTCCCGCAGGGCGACCTGGGAGTCTTGGGCTACTGGTCACCCTCTCTCAGGGCTGAGAACTTTCTCCAGGTAGCAGCCAGAGGTGCAGGTACTCAGGCTGGGTCAGCCAGCAGTCGCCGGCAGCTACCAGGGGGCCATGGAGACTCTGGAGCACAAGGGAGGAAGAGGCCGGGGACGGGGCGTTAGCTCAGGGGTAGGAAGGTCTGGCCCGCTGGGTCTGCTCTAACCACAAGTGCAGGTAGGACTAGAAGTTCAATACATCTGTAGCAGGTTCATTTCTGTGTGGCTGCAAAGGATGTCATAAATAGCCAAATGGCAGAATAAAGGTTCCCCACCCACGTTGAGGCTGTCGCCGGAGATCGGCCTGGGCCCCAGGGGGAGGCCGAGGAGAAAGAACGGCCTTTGCTCGCTCTGGGGTCCTGAGGGCCGTGTCAGAGCCAACAAGAATCCCACCCCTATTCCGGCTGCCCCCAGCAGCTGTGGGACTAGGATAAAATTGCATCTGAATTTGAATGGACCCCAGAGACCGGTTAATTAGAAGAGAGATGGAAAACAAGGCGGGGCCAAACAGGGATCCTCACTTTATCCACTCTCACCGGCCCGCTCTGCCCTCTTCAGCTCTGTTTTCAATTACTGGGCCAAATCCAGACGCCAGCAGCAGCGCGGCCCCGGGTCCCCCTGGGCCTGTGGCGGTGTGCACTCACCCCTCTTCTGCATGAAGATGAAGAGGTCATCCAGGAACTCTCTCCTTTCGGGGTCACCGTCCAGTTCGTACAGCTGCAAGCCCAAGCCCAGAAGAGAACATGAGGAACTGCACCTTGCCGCGGGAGTCTCCCCAGGACAGCAGAGCCGCTCCTGCGCAAGCAGCCCCTGCCCCGTCACCAAGGACGCGATACAGACCTTGGCGAAGTCCCGGGAGATCTCTCTTCCCCGGCCTCCGTCCGCATCATCACTCCAGGTCAAACCGCCGTTCTGAGGGGAACAAGACACGAGGCTGAGAGAGGCAGGGCTGTCCTGGGAGCTGCAGACCCGTAGCAGTTCTGCCGCCTGGTTCGCAGCACCACCTCTGCCCCCTTCGAGGGACAAGAATGATTGCCTTTTTTTTTTTTTTTTTAAACGTGATTACCCACTTTACTTATTATTATTTTTTTTTGACAGGCAGAGTGGACAGTGAGAGAGAGACAGAGAGAAAGGTCTTCCTTTTGCCGTTGGTTCACCCTCCAATGGCCGCTGTGGCTGGCGCACCGTGCTGATCCGATGGCAGGAGCCAGGTGCTTATCCTGGTCTCCCATGGGGTGCAGGGCCCAAGCACTTGGGCCATCCTCCACTGCCTTCCCGGGCCACAGCAGAGAGCTGGACTGGAAGAGGGGCAACTGGGATAGAATCCGGTGTCCCAACTGGGACTAGAACCCGGTGTGCCGGCGCCGCAGGCGGAGGATTAGCCTATCGAGCCGCGGTGCTGGCCTTTGAAAGAGTTATATATAGAGACTGGTCTTCCATCTGCTGGTTCACACCCCAGATGGCCACAGTGGCCAGGGCTGAGCCAGGCCAAAGCCAGGAGCTTCATCCGAGTCTCCCACGTGGGTGCAGGGGCCCAAGCACTGCTGTTCCCAGGCCACGAGCAGGTAGCTGGGCGGGAAGTGGAGCATCCAGACAAGAACCAGGGCCCGTATGGGACGCCGGGGCTGCAGGCAGTGGCTCTACCTGCTGTGCCCCAGTGCAGGTCCCGTTTTCTGCTTTCAGTCGGGATTCCTGCCTCAGAGGGGTCAGGTGGACAAACCTCTTCAGCTTGCCGGGGTGGAGTGGGTGCCACTTGCACCCGACCGTCTTAGAAGAGGACACAGGCTCAGTCTTGCCAGGACCTGCCCACCCCAGAGGATCCCTCAGAAGCCATCCCGCAAGGCACAGCCCGGTACCTAGTACCGCACACCTAGTACCAGGCCTGGCCCCCCCCCCCCCCCCCCCCGCTCCGAGGGAGATAAAGCGTCCAAGGGCCGGGCCCGCATCCTGAAGCTGCGGTCACTGAGGCTCCCATCAGGCTGACGGCACAGTCTAGCTACGACATCACCGCAGCCCGAGACGCCCCCACAGCACAGACGCGGTGCTCCTGCGGCGAGTTCACTTCCATTAGACTCAATCGGACAGGACTGGCGGCCTGTGTCCTGTAGACCTTTCTTCCTCTGTCCCCTGGGCGATCCTGGGCTTCCTTCACTGGGCTGTCCGACCTGACCAGGAGCAACGCCGCCGCTGTCCAGCTCAGGCTGACAGCTACCCTGGAATGAACTCAGCCCCCAGCCCGCCTAGAGAGCAGGGGTCTCATTTCTACTCTCAGCACACTGCACGCCGTCTGGCACAGAACGAATCGCTTACTGGAGCCAACTGAGCACCTCTAAGGACAGCACACCACGGGGGGGACTGGGCGCTCTCCGAGCCTGGCACCACACTCCCCAGGACCAGATGCCACCCGGCTGGCAGGGGAGGGCACGTGGGGCTGGGAGCAGAGGTTTCCAGGTCCTTGGACTGCAAAGGGCTTACAGTCGAGACCAGCCCAGTGAGAGGAGGGCCTGGCCCGGTGCAGGCTCAGCTCCCCTCGACTCCAAGGGCCTGGGAGCAGGAGGCAGCACTCGGTCCTGCTTAGGGGCCATACTCTGCTTCCCCTGCTCAAAGTGGGGTCTGACAAAACCCGCGTTCTGACAGCGGCAATTCGGCACACAGCCGGGCAAGCCCAAGCAAGACAGTGAAACGAACAGCCACACAGAGCCCAGGTGCGCTCGATGCCGTCCGACCCAGGCCCACGGCTGCAGCGGCAGCGTGCTCCACTTTCAGCTCAGGGGAGCGAGAACCATGTGGGAGGGGTGCTACTGTGAAACGAGGCAAAAGCTCACCCCTGCATTGTAATTACAGGCACCAGAAATCTAGTCACTGTGGCAACGGGTACACGGAACCCCAAGGATGGGTGGCGCCAGTCAGCAGACACAGGCCCAGCCACTCTCCCGCTTTCCGAAGAGGCAGGAGCTGGCCTGAGCTAGCTGCGCTTGAGGCTTGGGATGGTAATTCCCGAGAAAGGCACTTAGCCCGAGCACGATGGCTGAAAGATATTTGGGGGTGGGGGTGGGGGAGGAGGTGGATGTGGACGTGGACGTGGAGGCAGTGGCGTGGTCCTCCCAGTGTTCACTGGGCAGCTCCACGCCCCACCGTGATGCTTCACCAGAGGGCTCTCCCTCAGTGGTCACCCAGAGAGGGCTTTTGTTGTTTTTCTGATTACAATTAAAATAACTTCCTGGCATGGCACTCTGAAGGCTCACTCAGAAACTATTTAGCACTCAGCTGGGTGGAGAGGGTGGAATCCACAAGCCGGCAGGGGGAGGGTGGGGAGGGCAGCAGCGGCTGGTGTGAAAATAAACACCCACGTGCAGGACAGAGAGGAACCCTGGCGGGCCCCAGAGGACAGAAGGGCTGCAGGGAGCGGGCCTGACCTCTTACCTGCTCAGCTGGGTGGCTGAAAAGCAGCCTAAGCAGTTCCTGCTGTCTAGGGACCGCTCAGCAGGGACCCTGCCTCCCTGCACTTTCTGGCTGAGGTGTAAGAAGTCTTGATCCCACCCCCACCCTCAGTCCCACTGGTATGCAGCTCACCTCCCCTGCTGGGCTCTGCCACCTAAGGTTCCAGCTACCTGGGCCCCTGCATCCCCCAGTGCACAGAAGATAGATCTGTTGACAGACAACATGCGACCCCTCCCTGGGACCTCCAACCCCCGCAAAGGGCAGGGCTCACTATTGCCGCGCAAGGTGCCTCAGCAGACTTCTTGCCCTCTCAGCAGGTGTGGCTGTGGCACAGCTGGTTAAACCACTGCCTGCAGCGCCAGCACCCCAGCTCCCTGCTGACGTGCCTGGGAAAGCGGCCAAAGATGGCTCAAACGCCTGGACTCCTGCCACCCAGCTGCGAGACCCAGATGAGCGCCTAGCGTCAGCCCGGGCTGATGCCGCCACTCGGGAGTGAACCAGAGGATGGGAGATCTCTGTCTGTCCCTCTCTCTGTGTTACTTTGGCTTCCAAATAAATAAATGAAAACAACAGAGAAGAAAGTGGCCAGCGCAGAAGTAGCGGTGCCACGGAAACAGATGAGGCTGAGGCCGCAGAGCTAGCAGAAATCAGGGAGGTGGGAGGAGCACCGAGACCTGGCAAAAGCTGACAGCACTGGGCTGCAGGGTGCTGTGGGCAGGCCGTCACTGTCACCGTCCCAGGCGCACGGAGCGCCGGCAGAGGCCACAGTGGTCACCATGGCCTCCGCAGCCCCTCTTCTCCAGAACCTTCTCTGCACACCTCTGGTCTCACCAGGAGCTCACAGCAAACAGTTTGTCCCCACTGCTTACTCCCACAGAGCGCCTTTTCCCAGGGAAGCCTTGGTGCTATGCGTGTAAGGCCCTGGCAAGCAGCAGTGAGAGGAGGCTGGGGAAGCAGGGGCAGAGCCCGCATGGAGGGGCATTCAGGTACCGGGGGCAGGGGCGGGGCGGGGCTCATCCGCTCCTCACCTCACTGGCCTCCATCTGGGTGCTCTGGCCAGAAGAGAAGCAGCCCTCCTGTGAGCTGGGGCACTGCCAGGAGCACCTCCACACAAAGCAGCCACAGCACCCAGGGGCCAAGGGGGCGGGAGGGAGGAAGGGGGCGCGCCTCTGAGGGACGCCAGGAACGTGGCTCCCAGCACTGGGACAGCTACCTGACTGCTAGTCAAAAGCAAAATGGTGCTGCGCCAACATCTCCACCCTAGAAGACCCCCAAGAGGGGGAAAGATCCACGGCCCTTGGAGACGAGAAAGGGGGGCCGGTGTCGTGCCGCCACTTCCGATCCAGCTCCCTGCCACTGTGCCTGGGAGGCAGCGGAAAGATGGCCCAAGTGTCTGGATCCCTACCACTCACGTGGGAGACCTGGCTGGAGCTCCTGGCTCCTGGCTTCGGCCTGGCCCAGCCTGGTCACTGTAGCCATTTGGGGAGTGAACCAGCAGAGGGAAGAGCTCTCTCCGTCCCTCTCTGTAACTGCCTTTAGAATACATAAGTAAATTCTTAAAAAAAAAAAAAAAAATTCTAAAAGGCCGCCCTGTGGAAGAGGGGCCAGGCTTCCCTTTCTCGAAGTTCTCCCCAGGGGAGGTCTCAGGTCCAGTAAGAGTGACCCTGCCCCTCGCTCAGCAATTAGATGTGCCCGGTGAGGAGCAGACAGCTTCTTACCTCTGATGACCACCTGTGTGGGCAAGGCAGGGCTGGCCTGACAACTTCCCCTCACACAGGTGTCCTGAGGATCCACGCTGCTGGGGAGGACACCCCCCACTCCCCACCAGACAGTTCCCACCGTGGAGTTAGGAAAACAAGCTGGACACACAGCACTTACTAGGGCAAGGCAGCAAACACTGGGGGTGGGGGCCTGGGCTGGGGGGGGGGATTTAGTCTCAGTGAGCCCGGAGGCGGGATAAACAAGGCGGAGGCGGAGGCGGAGGCGTGTTTTGGCAGGGAGGCTGTAAGCTGAATGCTTAGGGTGGAAACTGGCTGTGAAATGCCTGGAATACCAGCAGGAAATGTAAACTCTGCTCTGAGAAGGGGAGGGGGCCTGGGCACTTCCTGAAAAACAAATGACTAAGTCAGCGTTTGCCACTGCTCCCAAGACCCCTTCTGCTGGACAAGGCACACACACACAGGGACAGCCGGACTCCTAATACATCTCACACACACACACACACACACAGGGACAGCCGGACTCCTAATACGTCTCACACACACACACACGCACACACACACAGGGAGAGCCAGGCTCCTAATATGTCTCTCTCTCTCTCTCTCTCTCACACACACACACACACACACATACACACAGGGACAGCCGGACTCCTAATACGTCTCTCTCTCTCTCTCTCTCTCTCTCTCACACACACACACACACACACACAGGGAGAGCCGGACTCCTAATACGTCTCACACACACACACACACACACACACAGGGACAGCCAGACTCCTAATACGTCTCTCTCTCTCTCTCTCTCTCACACACACACACACACACACACAGGGAGAGCCGGACTCCTAATACATCACACACACACACACACACACAGGGACAGCCGGACTCCTAATACGTCACACACACGCACACACACAGGGACAGCCGGACTCCTAATACGTCACACACACACACGCACACACACACAGGGAGAGCCAGGCTCCTAATACGTCTCTCTCTCTCTCACACACACACACACACACACACACAGGGACAGCCGGACTCCTAATACATCTCACACACACACAGGGACAGTTGGACTAATACATCTCTCTCTCTCTCACACACACACACACACACACACACAGGGACAGCCAGACTCCTAATACGTCTCACACACACACAGGGACAGTTGGACTAATACATCTCTCTCTCACACACACACACACACACACACAGGGACAGCCGGACTCCTAATACGTCACACACACACACGCACACACACACAGGGAGAGCCAGGCTCCTAATACGTCTCTCTCTCTCTCACACACACACACACACACACACACACAGGGACAGCCGGACTCCTAATACGTCTCACGCACACACACACAGGGAGAGCCAGGCTCCTAATACGTCTCTCTCTCTCTCACACACACACACACACACACAGGGACAGCCGGACTCCTAATACATCACACACACACACACACACACAGGGACAGCCGGACTCCTAATACGTCACACACACGCACACACACAGGGACAGCCGGACTCCTAATACATCACACACACACACGCACACACACACAGGGACAGCCGGACTCCTAATACATCTCACACACACACAGGGACAGTTGGACTAATACATCTCTCTCACACACACACACACACACAGGGAGCCAGACTCCTAGCAGGGCTGTGACAGTGGAAGGCTGACTTCTTGTCCCAGTGGCCCCATCACCTGGGATGCAACAGAATCTGTGAATGGTGCTGAGCTGGCAGTCCAGAGGGGAGAGCGGCAAATGAAATACCAATCACCCAACTGCGACTTTGTGTGTGCAGAAAACTGTTATTGTTTTCCGGATGAACTGCTGATTCATCTGTCAAGAGTTATCTGTAGGGGCTGGCGCTGTGGCACAGTGGGTAAAGCTGTTGCCTGCAGAGCCAACATCCCCTATGGGCGCCAGTTCCAGTTCCAGCTGCCCCACTTCCAATCCAGCTCTCTGCTATGGCCTGGGAAAGCAGCGGAAGACGGCCCAAGTCCTTGAGCCCACGCACCCACAGGGGAGACCCAGAAGAAGCTCCTGGCTTCAGATCGGCGCAGCTCCGGCTAGTGTGGCCAACTGGAGAGTGAACCAGCGATGGAAGACCTCTCTCTGTCTCTCCTTCTCTCTGTGTAACTCTGACCTTCAAATAAATAAATAAATCCTAAAAAAAAGCGTTATCTGTCACTGTCTCCGGCGTGCACCGCACTTGTGGGTGGCCACCCCTTCCGTGGTGGAATGTACCTTCCTGCCCCCCGTGACACCGGACAGGGCAGCGCCTAATCTCTGCACGTGGCACTGGGGACTGGTGAGGGAAAGCCGGCAGTGTCCCAACCTTGAATCAGTGCCAGGAACAGGGGAACCACCTGGGCACCGGTGGATCTGGGGTGAGGAAGAGGAAGGTGAGTCCGAGAAAGGGATGCTCTGCCCCAGACAGAAAAAAGCTGAGCGGGGACGGGGGAGGAAGCCAGGAGCAGGCTGGCGAGGGATGGGAAATATTCACCCAGCGTCTCCGGACCCAGGAAGGCTGCCCCTGGGCCTTTCTGCTGGGATTTGAAGGGGAAAAAAAACCAAGCAGCAGCCCAGACCACGCCTCCAAGATCTCAGGAGCCAGGCTGCATTCCTCAGAGCTTCGCCTGAGGAGGGCCTGACTTTAAAAGCAATTAAGCATCGAGGCTATTTTAGGATTACTCCTTGGCCACCTGGAATAGCTTATTAAAGCCCAGCTCAGATGTCCAAAGCAATTTTAGTTCCCATTCCTCACTCCTGCCCAGGCAGCAGTTAACCCTTTGCTGGGGGAGAGAGCATGGGGCTCAGCCACCGCCGATTCTTACAGAGAGCCTCGAGTGCCCTCTGCAAACCGGGCGGCCACGGTGTCCGCAGTGCACCCCAGGGCCAAGGGTCCAGGCGACTTCCTAGGCCTGAATCTCAGAGCAGCCATCGGGAAAACCACCACGCTTTCAGGGGGCACAGCCCAAGTCTCTGGCTTGGACAAGAGAAGCCAGAGCCCGGTCCGGGGGCAGCTGGGTGTGGGCAGTCCTGTCGGCTGCAGCTACAGGGCGTGGGAGCACCGGCAGAACGATGCCCCCAGTCACTAGTGACCCCAAACACAAAATCAGCAGAGCACAGGAGGCTCCGGCCAGCTCTGAGAGTGTCCCCCCACACACACGCCTGGGATGAGGTGGGGACGCTCCTCCAACTCGCAGACCTCAGTACAAAGAGAAGCGCTCTTTGCCCTGCCCGGGTTTAGCTGCTCCCAGGTGTAACGGGCAGGACTACAGTCCTGAGGCTCAGAGACACTGCTGTGCGCCACGCTGTGGGACTACACGGCCTCTGATAAGATCAGGATTACCGCCCTCCGCTCAGGCCTCCTGCCCAGGCCGCGGAAGCTGGGCTGTAATTATCAGATGCACACCTTCCGCCACCAGGTCACGTTAGCAGGAACCAGAAAGAGCCTGTCCACCTACTACTAGCAATGGTGATCCATTCCAACGCGGTGGCCTGGAAAAAGTGCTAAGGACCCCGAGGGAGGGAGTGTCGGGCTCCTGGCTTTGGATCCGCTCAGCACTGGCTGTTGTGACCATTTGAGGAGTGAACTGGTGGATAGAGGATGTCTCTCTGTCGCTCACTCTGCCTTTCAGATAAATTTTAAGAAGAAAATGTGTCGTTTAAAAGAAGTTGACTGAACCTTTTGTGAAGCGTGCCCTCAGCCAGCTTCCCGGTCCTTCAGGCCTGATCTCCGTCCCCATGGAGGCCCGCGGCCCTGAGTGAGGCCCTGTGTGTGAGTGGACGTCAGCGGCCACTGTGGAAGCCACGGTGCTGCCAGCCCAGGTCCCACAGAGGGAAGGAGTGGGGACTGCCCCGGGCTGCTCAGACCTGGGTGTCCTCCTCCTGTTCTCCCCCGACCTGGGTGGGAAGGTGGGACCCCACCCTGGCTCCCCTCCCCCGCCCTGCCCATTCAGCTGAATCCGGGCTTCGGAGACATCCGACCCCCATTCCACACCTTTCCTATTAATCCTAGATGGCGTAAACAGCGACACAAGAGAACAGAGCCGTGAAGCGTGAAGCGGTAAGAGCAGTTTTTCTTACTAAGCTCCTCCTGGTGAGAGAGAACCGCGTGTGGAGTTAAAGCGCCTGCACCTTCATAGACTGATGTGAGAAACACACCTCCAGGCCAGGGCCTCTTCTGGGAGGAGTCACCACACAGAGCGGCCGGCCATTCTCCCAGCAGACACACACGGCAAACACATGAAGACAGGAAAAACCGACCGGTGTTCACAAGGGTCAGGAAAACACATCCTTGGTAGCAGAGCCAGTTAATACC
Organism: Lepus europaeus; assembly: GCF_033115175.1. NCBI lineage: Eukaryota > Metazoa > Chordata > Mammalia > Lagomorpha > Leporidae > Lepus > Lepus europaeus. The sequence continues at coordinate 113,508,167 of NC_084837.1, forward strand.
TTTGGAGGACTACATAACCCCACCCCACACACATCCAGCCTGGACGATGACCCCTCCCACACCCAGCAGGGCACAGGCTCACACACACAGGAGGGGGTGGGTGAGTCACCGAAGCCCTGCTTTAAACCTGAAATGCGTACTGCGTACCACGCTATATCACTCAGCTCCTCATGAGTGCACACCCACACTGCTTATGTAATTTTCAGATAAGGGATTATAAAAGAATGGTACACACCTTCATGAACACAACACACAAGATGGCCACGGCACTGAGTAAAAAAAACCAAGTCAGAGAACAGGCGTAGAGTTCTGAGGGTTGTTGATGACTGTCGTGGCATAGCAGGCTGGGCAGCTGCCCACAGCACCAGCATTCTATACAGGTGCCAGTTCGAGTCCCGGCTGCTCCACTTCCACTCCAGAGTTACAAAGACAGAGAGAGATGTCTTCCATCAGCTGATTCACTCCCTGAACGGCCACAGCAGCCAGGGCTGGGTCAGGCAGAAGCCAGGAGCCCAGAGCTTCCTCCAGGTCTCCTACACAGGAGCAGGGCCCCAGCACTCGGCCCATCTTCCACTGCCTTCTCGGGCGCATCAGCAGGGTGCTGGATCGGAAGTGGAGCAGCCGGGTCTCGAACTAGCGCCCACATGGGATGCTGGTGCTGCAAGCAGCTGCTGAACCCACTGCAGCTCAACACCAGCCCCTCAGGATAAAGTCGAAGATAAAAACTGTTCATGGTTTGCCAGATGAAGAAAGCTGGGCACACAATCCTATATAACACTAAAAAAATCTATGAGACATATCTCCCTTCAAAACACAGAGAAATACGCGAATGTCACAGTGATATCTAAGTTACCTAGTTGTGCCTGCATTTTCCTGTTTACAAACTCTTATGCTTTCCACATTCCCTGAATGGGCCTGAATCACTTGAACAGTCAGAAAACATAAACACAGCTATTTTAGAGTCATGAAACCACTGAGAAAAGATGGTCTTCCTGCTCCGTGTGGACAGGGCGAGGGACTAGGAGTGAGACTGCCCGGGTTCCCGCTTCCCAGCCGTGAGACCACGGCAGCCCGGTCTGTCAGCTCTTCCGTGAACACCACACACACCAAGAGGAGCAGCGAACAGCAGGCTGCCTCAGCCGGCCCAGAGCAGAGGAGGTCAGAAAGACCTCGCTATTTAACACACAGACACACACACACACACACAGGGGCAGGTGTTTGGGCTAGTGGTTACACTGGTGTGCCTCGGTTCCTGCATCCTCTACACCCCGGGGGGCCGTGGAGGATGGCTACAGAGTTTGGGTCCCCTGCCACCCACGTGGGAGACCCAGATGGAGTTCCAGGTCCTACCCCTGTTGCTGTAGGTGTTCAGGGAGTGAACCTGCAGATGGGAGCACTCTCTCTCTCTCTCAAATAAATAGAAATCAAAAACAAGCAAGCAAGCAGAGAACAATCCCGAGTCGGCTGTGGAGGAGCTCTGCCATCTCCCTGGCTACCCTCCCGGCGCAGAGGAAACCTCCTGCAGAGAGGCCAGCTGGAACTGCACACCTGCGGAGCAGAGACAGACAGGGAGGCGCAGCGGGCAAGCGGACGTGGGCTGACAGGCTCAAGGGACCTGGACGGAGCTCTGAACAGCAGAGCGCCCGCAGGACAGGAGTCCAGGCTGCAGGCCCCTGCCTGCCAGGACCAGCACTGAGGTTACTGCCCAGAGCCGGAGCCAGGAGGACCACATCTGCTTCCCCCGTGAGTCGGACCTGGAAAAGCTGCCACTGTGGCCAGCACTGTGGCATTGTGGGTAAAGCCATGAGCTGCGACGCCAGCACTCCTCCTGGGCACAGGGTCCTGACCCGGCTGCTCCACTCGGATCCAGCTCCCTGATAACGGCCTGGGAGAAGCAGAAGAAGATGGCCAACTTCTTGGGCCCCTGCCACCTAGATGGGAGACCCAGATGAAGCCCCTGGCTCCTGGCTTCAGCCTGGCCCAGCCCTGGCCATTGTCTCTACTTTGCTCTCTGTAACTCTAACTTGCAAATAAATAAATAATGTTTGAAGAAAAAGAAAAAGAAAAGCTGCCATGCCCGAGGTCCCCTGTGGCCAGAGTGTCCACAGAAACTCGCTGGGCAGAGATGCAAACTCCAGGCCCACAGCAGAAGGGAGCCCCGCAGGGACGCTTCCACAGTAGGGCCCCGCGTGAGCACACCCAGAAAAACCAGCAGCAAACACATCACAACAGCGGCACGGCTTGCGGCGTGAGAATGCATGCTGACAGCACAGTGACTGGAGAGCATCCTGAAAATGAGCATGATTTACAAGAGGGGCAGGGTGCTGACGTCTGCTCAAACCTGAGCAAGGGACTCAGTGGTTCTCACCACGCTCTCTGGCTTGCTTGAAATTTCTATACGAATTTCTTAATAGAAAGCTTTAAAAAAGAGGTGTTCAAAGAGCTAAAGGAAAAGAGAGACCATCAAGAGCAGGCCGATTTGTAAAAGGCAAAAATGTCTCAACAATTAAACACAATGATTAAGAAACACATTTTTTAAAAGAGCTATAAAGTAGAATAGACAGAGTTGAAACCAGAATTAGAAATCGTAAACTTCAACGTGCGAGTGTTCCAGGATGCAGGAGCAACAAGGGGTAAGGGTCTCAAAGTAAAGACGCGAAGAGGAGCCAGGGGGCGGGGAGCAGCGCTCACACACGCCCATCAGGCTGAGGGAGCAGCCCAGGCGCAGGAGGGCCAATGCCAGGGGCTGGCATTGAGTGCAAGTGAGACGCTGCGCACACCAGGGCGCACAGATGGCGGCGAGTGCCGGTTCCTGCTAAACACCAGAGAAGGCAGCAGGAGACGCCAGAGTGCTTGGGCCCCTGCACGCACGTGGGAGAACGGGGGAGCTCCAGGCCCAGGCCTGGCCGTTGCAGCCATCCAGGGAGGGAACCAGCAGATGGAAGACCTCTCTCTCTCTCTTGCTCAGCCTTTCAATGAATGAATAAATCAGTAAACAAACATTTTTTAACAAGCAAATCTAAACCTAGAATATTGAAGTGGGAGAGTCAAAATAGCAAAGCCACAGAAGTAGTAAGATTGACAAAAAAGCCTTCATTGTAAAAACAACGAAATCCATCAACACAGTGTCAAGGAAAGTCAGTCAACACAGACTCTATGGCTATGAACAGCTCCACCCACGGAAGTTTCAGCCATAGGAAGACCAATTATTACACAAAAATCTGTGGTTAAAAAAAAAAAAGTGAAGAAGGAAAGTGGAAAGTGAGCCCAGAAGGAGACAGTGGCTATATTAATGATGAGAAAAGAAATGCATAACCTTGGTAAATCTAAAGAAAAAATGATGGGGCCTGCACTGTGGTGCAGGTAAAGCGGCCACCTGCAGGGCCAGCACCCACATGGGCGCCGCTTCAAGTCCCGGCTGCTCCACTTCCGATCCAGCTCCCTGTTAATGCCCCGGGAAAGCAGTGGCAGGTGGCCCAAGTGCCTTGACCCCTGCACCCACGTGGGAGACCTGGAATTAGGTCCTGGCTTCAGGGTGGCTCAGCCCCAGCCATTGGGGCCACATGGGGAGTGAACCATTGGATGGAAGATACATCTATATCTATGTATCTATCTATCTATCTATCTCTATCTCTGCATCTTGAATAAATCAATCTTAAGAAAAAAAAGAAGACTAATGGGAGAAAAGGCCTAATCTGCAGTAAGATTAAAATAATTCAGAACTAAAATACTGGCCACTGTAAACTGGAAGGTGGGATTAGAGAGACAAAAGCTAAAACCAGAATTTCTAAAGTACTAAGGCTTGAAAGTAGTATTGGAAGAATGTAAATTTCAATAAAAAAGCAAGCAATTGGGTTGGTGCTGTGGTGTAATAGACCAAGCCTCTGCCTGGGGCGCCAGCGTCCCATATGGGTGCCAGTTTGAGTCCTGGCTGCTCTCTTATGGCCTGGGAAGACAACGAGAGATGGCCCAGGCCCTCGGGGCCCAGAACATGCGTGGGAAACCCGCAAGAAGCTCCTGGCTTCGGATTGTCGTCGCAGCTCCGGCCATTGTAGCTATCTGGGAAGTGAGCCAGTGGGTGGAAGACCTTTCTGTCTCTCCCTCTCTCTGTAACTCTACCTCTCAAATAAATAAAATCTTTTTCAAAAAGAAACCAAAGAGTAGAAACAGAAAGTATAACCTGCAAGACAGAATGAGGACAGCACAAAACCCAACTCATTAAGACGGGCAAGGACAGGGAGGGTTCCTGAAAACCCGAAAGCAGAGGGCAACACAGGTCGGCGGGCACCATTCAGTGCCCGGCAACCACACAGTGACCCCACAGTGCCACCAGCGCCCGGCAACCACACACACTCAGTGACCCCGGCAACCACACAGTGACCCCGACAGTGCCACCAGCGCCCGGCAACCACACAGTGACCCCGACACACACTCAGTGAACCCCACAGTGCCACCAGCGCCCGGCAACCACACACACTCAGTGACCCCGACAGTGTCACCAGTGCCCGGCATCCACACACTCAGTGACCCCGACAGTGCCACCAGTGCCCGGCATCCACACACACTCAGTGAAGCCCACAGTGCCACCAGTGCCCGGCAACCACACACACTCAGTGAACCCCACAGTCCCACCAGTGCCCGGCATCCACACACACTCAGTGACCCCGACAGTGCCACCAGTGCCCGGCATCCACACACACTCAGTGAAGCCCACAGTGCCACCAGTGCCCGGCAACCACACACACTCAGTGACCCCCACAGTGCCACCAGTGCCCGGCATCCACACGCACTCAGTGACCCCGACACACACTCAGTGAACCCCACAGTCCCACCAGTGCCCGGCATCCACACACACTCAGTGACCCCGACAGTGTCACCAGTGCCCGGCATCCACACACACTCAGTGACCCCGACAGTGTCACCAGTGCCCGACATCCACACACACTCAGTGAACCCCACAGTGCCACCAGTGTCCGGCATCCACACACACTCAGTGAAACCCACAGTGTCACCAGTGCCCGGCAACCACACACACTCAGTGACCCCGACACACACTCAGTGAACCCCACAGTGCCACCAGTGCCCGGCAACCACACGCACTCAGTGACCCCCACAGTCCCACCAGTGCCCGGCAACCACACACACTCAGTGACCCCCACAGTGCCACCAGTGCCCGGCATCCACACGCACTCAGTGACCCCCACAGTCCCACCAGTGCCCGGCAACCACACACACTCAGTGAACCCCACAGTGCCACCAGTGCCCGGCATCCACACACACTCAGTGACCCCGACACACACTCAGTGAACCCCACAGTCCCACCAGCGCCCGGCATCCACACACACTCAGTGAACCCCACAGTCCCACCAGTGCCCGGCAACCACACACACTCAGTGACCCCCACAGTGCCACCAGTGCCCGGCATCCACACACACTCAGTGACCCCGACACACACTCAGTGAACCCCACAGTCCCACCAGCGCCCGGCATCCACACACACTCAGTGAACCCCACAGTCCCACCAGTGCCCGGCAACCACACACACTCAGTGACCCCCACAGTGCCACCAGTGCCCGGCAACCACACACACTCAGTGACCCCGACACACACTCAGTGACCCCCACAGTGCCACCAGTGCCCGGCAACCACACACACTCAGTGACCCCCACAGTGCCACCAGCGCCCGGCAACCACACACACTCAGTGACCCCGACACACACTCAGTGACCCCCACAGTGTCACCAGTGCCCGGCAACCACACACACTCAGTGACCCCCACAGTGTCACCAGCGCCCGGCATCCACACACACTCAGTGACCCCGACACACACTCAGTGACCCCCACAGTGTCACCAGTGCCCGGCAACCACACACACTCAGTGACCCCCACAGTGTCACCAGCGCCCGGCATCCACACACACTCAGTGACCCCGACACACACTCAGTGAACCCCACAGTGCCACCAGTGCCCGGCATCCACACACACTCAGTGACCCCCACAGTGCCACCAGCGCCCGGCATCCACACACACTCAGTGACCCCGACACACACTCAGTGACCCCCACAGTGTCACCAGTGCCCGACATCCACACACTCAGTGAACCCCTTAGTGTCACCAGTGCCCGGCATCCACACACACTCAGTGACCCCACAGTGCCACCAGTGCCCGGCATCCACACACACTCAGTGACCCTGACAGTGTCACCAGTGCCCGACATCCACACACACTCAGTGAACCCCACAGTGCCACCAGTGCCCGGCAACCACACACTCAGTGACCCCACAGTGCCACCAGTGCCCGGCAACCACACACACTCAGTGACCCCCACAGTGCCACCAGTGCCCGGCAACCACACACACTCAGTGACCCCCACAGTGCCACCAGTGCCCGGCAACCACACACACTCAGTGACCCCCACAGTGCCACCAGTGCCCGGCATCCACACACTCAGTGACCCCCACAGTGCCACCAGTGCCCGGCATCCACACACACTCAGTGACCCCACAGTGTCACCAGTGCCCGACATCCACACGCACTCAGTGAATCCCACAGTGCCACCAGTGCCCGGCAACCACACACACTCAGTGACCCCACAGTGTCACCAGTGCCCGACATCCACACGCACTCAGTGAATCCCACAGTGCCACCAGTGCCCGGCATCCACACACACTCAGTGACCCCCACAGTGCCACCAGTGCCCGGCATCCACACACTCAGTGACCCCCACAGTGCCACCAGTGCCCGGCATCCACACACACTCAGTGACCCCCACAGTGCCACCAGTGCCCGGCAACCACACACACTCAGTGACCCCCACAGTGCCACCAGTGCCCGGCAACCACACACACTCAGTGACCCCCACAGTGTCACCAGTGCCCGGCAACCACACACACTCAGTGACCCCGACAGTGTCACCAGTGCCCGACATCCACGTGCACTGCTGAGCTAACAAGTATTAAGCAGGAGGAAGGCGGCTGTACACTGAATTGGCGTTGTAACTGAGTCTCCCTCGGAGACCGCACTAAGAACAGTCAGCACAAGGAAGATCTGAGCAGCCCAGTTAGGCAGCCTGATGCGATCGACACACAGCCCTGCTCCCCTGAGGGGTGTCCGCTCTGTCCCAGCACGCAGGGGACCTAGGGACAAGCACAGCCCACGTCCCGGGCGCGGGCATCGCAGCAGTCCTCCTCCAACACTTAAGGAAGCTACAGGCTGACAGGGAGACAAGACGTCAAAATGTGCGGCACACAGCGCAAGACGGAGCCAGAGAACAGGCTACACATCATCAAACGCATTCGGCAAGGGACAGGCATTTCGGGAAACGTGTTAAACATACAACTACAGCAGCTTAGGACAGAACAGACACAGGCACAAAAGGGAGTCAAAGGGAGAGAGAAGACATCGGGAGGAGCGCAGGGCTCCTGTTGGCATGGATACCACTGCCGGCGCCCTGCGGCGCCACACCACGTTACCGGGGAATGGACACAGTGTAGGAGGGATTGCTCCTGTACACTTCCTACAACCCAGGTCAAGCTACAGTTATCTCAACAAAAATTTCAGCGAAGAAAACAGAAAGCACACAGCCAAATCCCAAGCACAACACCAGCAGACGCTGGCGAGGACGCGCAGCGCCGCACACGGGAAGGACAACGAGGTGTGGCCCGCAGAAAACCTCCTCTCACCTCACCACGCAGCAACGGCGCACCTGCTGCGTACCCAAACGCATGCAAACCGCGGCCTGACAGCTAAGCCTCCACCTGCAATACCAGCATCCCAGATGGGCACCAGTTTGTGTCCCGGCTGCTCCACTTCTGATCCAGCTCCCTGCTAATGGCCTGGGAAAGCAGCAGAAGATGGCCCACGTGCCTGGATTCTTGACACCCATGTGGAGAACCAGAAGAAGCTCCTGGCTCCTTGCTTCAGCCTGGCTCCGCCCTGGCCACTGTGGCCACCTGGGGAGTGAACCAGTGGATGGAAGATCTCTCTCTCTAACTCTGATTTCAAATAAATAAATAAAATCCTAAGAAAAACAGAAATCGGCGCTCACACAAAACTTGCTTATACATGGACGTTATAGCAGCTCTGTTCACAGTTGCCAAGACCTGGGTGGGATGCGGTGCGATGTCCCTCAGTGGGTGAGAGGATAAAGGCTGTGGGACACAGAGAACGGGGGTCCTCAGTGCTGACACAGATGAACCCCAAGCCGTGAGAAGACAAGGAACCCTTACACGCATTTACCCAGACAAAGCTCATCGGAGACCCACATCCTGGGTGCTCCCAACTCGGTGTTCTGGAAAAGGCAAAAGGAAAGAGACAGTGAAGCCATCAGTGGTTGCCAGGGCGGAGGGGCGGGAGGGGGGACAGAATAGGGAGCCCAGAGGGTTTGCGGCTCTGATCTGCACTGTGTGACCCTGTAAGGGTGGACACTCATCATCACACATTTGTCAAAACCTACAGAGCGTACACTAAGCATGCAAAATATGGACACGGGGCAGCTATGTCCTGGCTCACTGTCCTAGGACCTGGGTCCGTGTGGGGAGGACCTGTGACAGTGTGGGGCCCTGTGTCCGTGTGGGGTCACTGTCCTGGGACCTGTGTCCGTGTGGGGAGGACCTGTGACAGTGTGGGGCCCTGTGTCCCTGTGGGCTCACTGTCCTAGGCCCTGTGTCCGTGTGGGGAGGACCTGTGACAGTGTGGGGCCCTGTGTCCGTGTGGGGTCACTGTTCTAGGATCTGTGTCCGTGTGGGGAGGACCTGTGTCAGTGTGGGGCCCTGTGTCCGTGTGGGGTCACTGTCCTAGGACCTGTGTCCGTGTGGGGAGGACCTGTGACAGTGTGGGGAGGACCTGTGACAGTGTGGGGCCCCCTGTGTCCGTGTGGGGAGGACCTGTGACAGTGTGGGGCCCTGTGTCCGTGTGGGGTCACTGTCCTAGGACCTGGGTCAGTGTGGGGAGGACCTGTGACAGTGTGGGGCCCTGTGTCCGTGTGGGGTCACTGTCCTGGGACCTGGGTCAGTGTGGGCTCACCGGTTACAACGAATGTTCCCTCTGGTGCAAGATTTTGAAGGAGGGGGGTGTGGGAATTCAGTGAGGGGCAGCAGGTGTGGGAAATCTTTGTACCTTGCACTGAATTTTGCTGAGAACCTAAAACTGCTCTAATAAAATAAAGTCTTCTTAGAGACACAAAACACAGCCACACACACAAACAGTAAATGATGAGAAAGTGGCAGAAACAAACATCTCCGGGAGCCTGGTGTGCAATCACAGCACTGCCCACTGAGGCCGGTGTCCTCTCGGAGGTCCCCCTTTGGTCTGGGAATCGATGCACAAACCATGGACACGAGGTCCACTGATCACATAAAGGGGGAACCTGATCCACACTGGGCGTGAACGGCACTGAGCAATGGGTGGGCAGAGACAGCACGCCGGGCACAGCGGGCCGCTCAGAAGGCAGAGTACAGAGACAAGGCTACAGCAGCGGGCGGGGTCAGATCATGAAGGGCCTGGACTCAATCTGGAAGGCAGAGGTAGAGAGGCAGAGGTAGAGAGAGATCTCCTATCCACTGGCTCACTCTCCAGATGGCTGCAATGGCTGGAGCTGGGCTGATCTGGAGCCGGAGCCAGGAGCTTCCTCCAGGTCTCCCACGCGGGCGCAGGGGCCCAAGGACTTGGGTCATCCTCTGCTGCTTTCCCAGGCCATAGCAGAGAGCTGGATCGGAAGAAGAGCAGCCAGGACAGGACCTAGTGCCCATGTGGGATGCCAGCGCCACAGCACTGGTTCCGGTTTTGGATCTTATAACTGGAGCAGCTGACATCATAACTGAAGGGTATTCAAGGAGTGACATCTGATTTTTTTAAGATATTTTTATTTTTATTTTTTTTTTTAATTTTTAAAATTTATTTATTTATTTTGACAGGCAGAGTTAGACAGTGAGAGAGAGACAGACAGAGAGAAAGGTCTTCCTTCCGTTGGTTCACCCCACAAATGGCTGCTACGGCCAGTGTGCTGCACCGATCCGAAGCCAGGAGCCAGGTTTCTCTCTTCCTGGTCTCCCATGCGGGTGCAGGGCCCAAGCACTTGGGCCATCCTCCACTGCACTCCCGGGCCACAGCAGAGAGCTGGCCTGGAAGAGGGGCAACCGGGACAGAATCCGGCGCCCCAACCGGGACTAGAACCCGGGGTGCCGGCGTCATAGGCAGAGGGTTAGCCAAGTGAGCTGCAGCGCCAGCCAGATATTTCTATACACTTTACTTATTTGAAAGCCAGAGAGCCAGACGGTGAGACAGCAAGGGATCGGCAGGTGAACCATCTTCCCTCCGCTGGTTCAGGTTCCAGGTGGTTTCAGCAGCCAGGCTGGGCCAGCCAAAGCCAGGAGGCAGGAGCTACACCCAAGTGTCCCACATGGAGTGGCGTTCCAGGCTCCTGGTGTTGGGCTGGCCCAGCAGTGGTGGCCATTTGGGGAGTGACCCAGAGAACAGGAGATCTTTGTTGTCCTCTCTCTGTAAATAAAATAAATCTTAAAAAAAAAAAAAAAAAGGTCAGCGCCGTGGCTCAACAGCCTAACACCAACGCTGACTTAATAGTCCATGTAACTCAGTCACAAGTGACCCAGCATTGATGCCTTCAGCTCCACGGTCAACCTCCAGAAGGGCATCAGAGCTCACACCAAGCGCTAGGCTGAAGAACTGGGAGACGGACGTCTGACTCACGGTCTAGACACCCACACCCCCCCATCATGGCGCCTGGCTCTGACTCCTGCTCAGCACCAGAGCCCTGGGAAGCAGCAGGTGACGGCTGAAGCACTTGGATCCCTGCCAGCCACGAGACCCAGAATGAACTTCAGGATCCTGGCTTTGGTGGGGCGACAGCCTGGCCACTGTACGCACTTGGGGAGCGAACCAGCAGATGGGCGTTCTCCATCTGTGTGGAAAGAGGGAGGGAGGACAGCCCTACACACAGAGGTGGCCAGAGAGGACCCTTTGGGAGAGCCAAGTCAGAGATCTGGAATTCTGGATCCAAACTCTCACTCTACTGACCACAGACTGGACACAACTGGACACGGGTATTAAAAACAGAAGTGCAGAAAACTCAAGGCTGCCAATCCCCTTGGGTATTGAGACACGGACCAGAGCCTGGGCAGCCCCTGATCAAAGCACAGCGCACGCTCTCTCGCTGCTGCACAACCTAGAGCAGTGTAGCCCCAGCTCACAGGACCGCACGGCGCCGTGACGCTGCCAGGGCCTGTCCTGGGTGGGCACTGCGAGTCCTTCAGCTGCACCCTGGCCTCCCCCACCAGCTGCCAACAGCACTTCTGCCCTGCCCCAGGCACCACACCCAGAACCGGTGCCCTGGTTAGGTGGCGGTCCACCCTCAGATACGAACCACCCTGAAGATCCCACTGACGTCGGTGACCGGTGGCAGAGCGTGTTACCAAGGAAGTGGGGGACGCCCGCCGCCGCTTCCCCGGGGAAGAGTTCGTACTTTTTAGGTGCTGCGGTCACGCGACCCCGCACACTGCGGACGGCCAGACTCTGGAGACCGGCGCCCACCAACTGCCCAGCAGGAAGTCACCTCTCACAGCGGGAGGGGACAACAGGAAGTCACCTCTCACAGCGGGATGGGGCAGGTTTTGAGTGTGAGGCAGACAACCAAAACAAGATTCCCTCTGCTCAAGTCTGTCCCCTTGGTCGCCTGGTGCCCACCTAACGTGAGGCCTCCCCCTCCTCACAGAGAGTAGAGGCTCCTCCAGAGAACCCTGGGGGCGCACGGAGCCGTCACCAGCTGAGCCGGCCCCACGGCTTCCAGGCGTGTGGCACTGCTGATGCCCTGCTACCCACGTGCTTAGCAAGCTGTAGCAGAGGGAGTTCTTCGACTGCAAACTTTCTGAAATTACTCTTTGCACTGTGAAAGCAATTCTGAGGCCACGCTTTGCAAAACCTGCCAGAAGGGGAGGGAAGCGCGGAGGCCAAGTTTCCTGAGCAACAGCTCTTAGAGCCCCACCCCGAGCTCGCTGTGGCCCCCACACAGGCTCCCCACAGGGACCAGCTCCTGCCGGCCCTGCCCGCCCGCCCAGCCAGCCCTCGTCCTCCGATCCACGGAGGCCGTTCAGGTCCTTCTAGAAACCTAGCTGATCAGACAATGCCTGAACCGCCCAGGACAGAGGACCACGCCGAAAGGCCGGCAGCACCCCCGGCTGGCTGCCATCCCCTGTGAGACGGACGCTCGGTTCTTTGTCTCCGTCTTGTTTTACAAGTATTTACTTGCCTGCCGGGATTGAGCAAGCTGGGCTCAGGGGCACCATCCATCTTCCCGTCACCCCAGTGCCGGAGGACGCTGCACCCCAGTGACCGGGCCTTCAGAAACAGAATTCCCTAGGAGCCGATTCAAGGAGAACCCAGGAAGCCATCTGACATTCCACGTTCCAAGAAAGGGCCGCCGGCTCCAAGGCCAGGCTGCGCTCCTGCGGCTTTCCCACTTGGCCTTCCTTAGGGCACGTGCCGAAAGCAGCCGCCCGCCCCGTCTCACAGATCGCCCACCAGCACTCCGGGTGCTGTGCCCGGCCGTGCTAAGCGGTAGACAGTGTCCGCTGTCTCACTCTGGTCTGGCAAACACGGATGTTAGCTTCCAGTCCTCAGCACCACAGCACCATGGACCAGGCCCTGGGCTTCAGTGGGCTCAGGGCACAGACAAGCACAACCAAACCCCTGGAGCTGCCACCGTGCAGCCACCAGACCACCAGCTCCCCGGGGCACAGACCCGTTTTTTACAGCAGGGGCCTGGCACAAGGTAGTAGCTACAACAGGCGGTTGTTGGAAAGAACAAAATGGATACTGTAACACGTGCCCAATGAGATCTGAGGCCTTTGTAACTACTGCTACACAAAGGACACTGTTTCTGTACTGCAAAGTTAACTGTGTAAAGACACACAGGACTCAGAACAGGTTTTTAGGAAAGCTAGTCTCAGGTTTGTAACGGTTTCCACTGGGTCTCCCCAAGGATATTAATTTTTTAGTCCTTCCAAAGTGCAGCTAAAAAAAAAATGCTTCAAATCCACACATTTTTTTTTTTTTTTTACTCTTAAAGCAGGATTTGGACAAGGGAAGAGAGTACAGAACAAAGTGATGCTGAAAAATTAAATTCGAGAGAGGAGAAAGGAGGGGCACACATCTGGTTTTAAGTAGCTGCTGCCCGATGCCCCTCACCCGGTTCCCCACCTCCCAGTACAGGCAGAGGAAAACCTGGGGTCCGGGATTGGGCTACGGCAACTCAGCCTGAGTACAGCACTTCAGCAGGTGCTCTGCCAGGCGGTCCAGCCCTAGAGGAAGCCTCGGAAACTGGAACGCAGAGGGTTCCAGACGCCAGCAGCCAGCCCTGAGCGCTGGGCAGGGCGCCCTGCCGCGGCGCACACGTGTGTGCCCGCACACGCCGGTTCTCAAGAGTCTCTTTTTTCAAAGCTCGAATGGCCTGACCTCAACACCTGCTGCACTTCCTGCAGACAGACAGGCTCTGGAGCTCCACTTGTTCCTCGCACGCGGCGGCACTTTCTAGGAACGACCGCACACACGCGGAGGCTGGCCGGCTGCCAAGGCGGGGGCAGCCCAGCCGCCTCGGGCCTGAACTCTCCCGGCGCTGTCAGGGCGGGATCCCGCTACGGGCTGACTCAGCGGCCGCCGTGGAACTCTGCCAACCACACAGGCGTGCGGGGGCTGCCGGCAGCTCACAGATGTTTTGCTGAACTAAAGCAATCAGCCGGCAGGCGGGCCTGGGCTGGCAGCCAGGCGCTGCTGTCGGGGAAGTCGGGCCTCTGACTCCAGCACTAGCCGTGCCAGAGCCATGTGCAGTCCCAGCGCCTTCCCCGCCTCAGGGGCGTGTCTGTGTGCTCGCAGGAGAGGGCGGCCCTGGGCCACCACGCGGGCCACGTGCCAGCCCAAGGGGCTGCGAGTCACTTTCACTTCATAGATGAGAACACAGGCTCAGCCCAGAGCCCTACCAAGAGAGCACAGGGGAACACAGGAAAATGACGGGGCTGGGGGCCACTGCTCTAAGCACTGCTGCCCGAGACTCGTGCCCAGGGCTCCCGGACCCACAGCGCTGGGCTCTCAGGCCCCGAAGCCCCTGTCCTGTCTGACTTCTCAGAGGCCCCGTGTGAACCCACAGCTCTCCACACATGACGTCAAGCAAGCACCCTGGGCCCCCGTGAGAGCATGTGCCTATGGCGGGTACCCAGATACTCCAGCTTCCTCGAGACTCCCTGCCTCAGCACCCACAGGTCCCTTAACCTGGCCCAGCTCACCGCTCCCCTTCTCTGGGTGAGGAGAAGCCCAGGCAGAAGACGAATCGGAGGGGCTGGCCCTGCGGTGCAGGTTAAGCCGCCGTCTGCAATGCCCGCATCCCGTAAAAGCTCCGGTTCCACCTCCAGCTGCTCCCCTTTTGATCCAGTTGCCTGCTAATGCCCTAAGAAAGCAGCAGAGACGGGCCAAGTGCCTGGGCCCCTGCACCCACCGGGAGACCCAGATGAAGCTCCTGGGTCCTGACTTCAGCCTGGCCCAGCCCTGGCTGTTGCAGCCATCTGGGGACTGAACCAGCGGATGGAAACTCTCACTCTCCCCGTCTCTCCCTCCAACTCTAATTTTCAAATAAATAAATAAATCTTTTTTAAAAAAGGTAGACTGTGGGGCTGGTGCTGTAGCACAGCGGGCTAAGCCTCTGCCTACGGCACCAGCATCCCATATTGGTGCAGGTTCAAGTTCCAGCTGCTCCACTTCCGATCCAGCTCTTTGCTTTGGCCTGGGAAAGCAGCAGAAGATGGCCCAAGTCCTTGGGCCCCTGCACCCAGGTGGGAGACCTGGAGGAAGCTCCTGGTTCCTGATCAGCTCAGTTCTGGCTGTTGCAGCCATATGGGGAGTGAACCAGCAGATGGAAGACCTCTCTCTGCCTCTCAAATAAATAAAATCTTTAAAAAAAAAAAAAAAACACGGCCACCTTCAGAGTCCTGGTCCAGTCGTCCAGAGGGTGGAGCCTGGGCAACCTGGGTTCTCAACCTCACCTTCGGCTTCTAATTTTTCCTTTTTTAAAAGATTATTTTTTGGGGGCCAGCGCTCTGACGTGAGTAAAGCTGCGTCAGCAGTGCTGGCATCCCACATGGGCACTGGTTGGAGTCCCGGCTGCTCCACTTCAGATCCAGCTCCCTGCTAGTGGGTCTGGGAAGCAGCAGAGAATGGCCCAAGTCCTTGGGCCCCTGCACCCAGCTGGGAGACCCAGAGGAAGCTTCTGGCTCCTGGCTTCAGCCTGGCCCAGCCCTGGCTGTGTGGCCATTTGGGGAGTGAACCAGTGGATGGAAGACCTCTCTTTTTGCCTCTCCCTCCCTGTAACTGTGACTTTCAAATAAATAAATAATTTATTTATAAATAATTTATTTGAAAGATATGGGGGAGAGGAGACAGAGGGAAGGAGGGAGGGGGAGGGAGAGAAAGAGAGTGAGAGATAGAGAGAGACTAAGAGAGAGAGTGAGAGCGTGAGTGCACTTCCATCTGCTTTCCTGGGCTACGGAGGGAATACTGAAGTCTATCCATCCCCATTTCTTTTCTTTCTTTTTATTTTATTTTTTTAAGATTCACTTATTTATCTGAAAGGCAGAGTTGGGGGGGGAGGAAAGAGGGAGAGGGAGGGGGTGGGGAGAGTGAATGTCAGTCTTCCATCTGCTGCTTCACTCCCCAGATGTCTACAAAGGCCAGGGCCGAGTCAGACCGAAGCCGAAGCCAGGGGCCACGCGCTTCACCCGGGTCTCCCACGCGGGTGCAGGGGCCCAGGCCCTAGCAGGGAGCGGGATCAGAGTGGAGCAGCCGGGACTGGACCAGCGCCTGCAGTGCCGGCTTTCCTTCCACCACCACCCCGCTCCCCCACCATCCCCATTTCCAAGGAGATGGGGGCCCTGAAATCCCACGTCCAGGGCTCTCTGCTGGAACACACACACAGTGCAAGTGCTACTTATCAGCTGCGATCGGCTGCAAAAGAACACAGTGTCCTCAGAGGAGCAGGGCTCGGGCACAGACGCTGAACCCGCGAGACTGCTCTATCGCCGCTGCACAACTATAATTAGAGGCACACATCTCATTTTTAGACACTCGCACCGTTCGCGCGGGCTCACCCTTCCTCTGGAAGGCGGCACTGCCTCGCTCGCACGAGGAACTGGGACAATCTATATTAGGAACGACTTGTGCACTCCACTGCTTTCACGGGGAAAGCCCATGGCTTGGCCACGCCGAGGCTGGAAGACCCCCTGGCACAGGCGCTGCCCCCGGCCCTCAGGAAGGACACGTGACCACCGTGGCAGAAACACTGACCTGCTTGAGCTGCTCGTCCAGATTCCAGGTGGGCTGCCCCGCTGCGGCCAGGGCAGGCGGGGCCCGGGAAGCATCTTTGGTATGATCGTCTCTGGCCTGGTGCCCTGGCGCGGGCAGCACGCTGGACACGGGCGCCACACGGGGCTCCTGGCGAGCCGCTTTCTGCACGTGAAAGTATCTGGAGGCCGCCTGGGCCTCCTTCTCGGCCTCGGCCTCCCCGTCTGTGTCTGCCAGCCCTCCTTCCTCTTCCTCAGCCTCTGAGTTCACGCTGTGCTCGAAGACGCGGGCCGCGGCCGCGGCTGGGGCGCCTCTGGCTGACGGAGCCAGGGCAGGGCTGCCAGCAGGCCTCCCGGGCGTGGCACACAGGAGGGCCGGCTGTGCGGCCAGCTTCTGCGCATACAGCACCTGGGCCTCCCGCATCTGCTGTCCCTGTGGCGGCCGGGCATCCATCTGCGGAGCAGCCAGGTGTGGTGGCGGCGGCGGCGGCAGCGGCTCCATCCCGGCTTCCCGCGTCACCCACGCACGGGCATGGCTCTGAGCTGGGCGCAGCCCGGCAGGCACACCGGCTCTAAGTCTTAACCTGTTAGAAAAAACAACTACGTAAAACAGGTGTAAAGAGGCGCTCTCCTCTCCGGAGCGGCCTGGAGTTCTGACCCCAGGCGCACGCTCCTGCGCCTGATTTTCTAAGGTGAGAGAGGTGGTCTGGGCAGCAGGGGAGGGGCGAACAGGGTATGAGAGGGGAGTGGGCTGAGCCGCAGCGGCAGTTACCGAGGGCTTTAAGGAGAGCAAATCGGGACAATAACAGCCTGTGAACACCTCATCAAACAGTCCTGAGAAGGCAGCCGAGTGTACAGAACGACAACCACAGTGGCCGAGGGAAGGCTCCTGCTACCGGGGGAACAGGCTGACGTTCCCAGGCCCGCCGGGGACAGGCACCGCCGGCCCGGCTGGACACGGAGTTACCAGGCCCACGGGAGCGACTTCGCCCACAGAAAAAGGGAGGCCGAGAAGCGCTCCTGGATGCAAACGTTCCGAACGTCCCCGACTGGAGCGCGGGGGCCGGGCTAACCGGACACTGCGGCCCGGAGAGAGTCCAGTTTCAACAACAGCAAAGAAGAAACACGCGGGCAGGCGGGGGTCTCAAATTGCAATCCTCGCTCAAAAACAAACAGAGGGGAATTCCTCTGGAGATTTTAAAAGTTAATTAATCTGAAACAGATATCGCTGGTGCCTTCCAAACAAGCTAAACGCTTCTTTTCCACGGCCGGCCAAGGACGCCTCTTCCCTGATTGGCTCCCAGGACATGGACTCTATGATGAACACAAAAAGAAAGGGCGATCGGGCCAAAGCATTCTGGGGGCAGGTTTATCTGCATTCCTCCCCGTCGGCCCCCTCACCCCTCCTCCTCCACCCCCTTCCGGCCCTCCGGGCCCCCACCCCAGCAAGACTCCCTGGGGTGGGTCTCCCCCAGGCCTCGCCACGGAGGGCATTACAATGCAGGGGCAAACTTCAGGGTGGGCAGGCCTGGCCTCCCGGCACCGGCACACAGGCTGGGACTTGATATCTGCATTGTTCCACGTTTAGGGCCAAAACAGGGGAAAAAATGTCTTCAGCATCTTCAAAAATTCATGAGGAAGTAATCACATCCCTAGCAATAAAAAACTGCTCGGATTTATGAATTTTTTATAGGTGAGAGAGAGGGAGAGGGGGGAAGAGAGAAAGATACTTTTTTTTAAAGCTAGGCAAAAAAAAAAAAGTAGGGATTAAAAAAAAAAAAAAAAAAGCAAAACTCTCGCTGCTTGTCTTCAAAGGGCCGGCTGTGCAAGACCCAAGTCCCAGCGAGCCCCTCAGCGCCCTGGCTCCCCCGGGCCCTCGGCCAGGCCGCCGGGCCCCCAGCACCGCATCCCTCATCGCACCCAGCGGCCAGGCAGCGCGAACGGCCGCGGCCCAGGACACTGCCCGGCGGCCCCTCCCCGGCGCCCCAAACTCCGGGGGCCCCGGCCCCTCAGCGCCCCCACGCCCGCCGCGGCCCCCCCCCTCGAACGGGCGCCCCCCGGCTCCCCGCACACCTGCCTCCCCGCCACCTGCCGCGGCCCCCGCAGCCGGGACCCCGCGCCGCTCACCTGCGCGGGGCGCCCGGGCTCGCCCGCCGTGGTGGACGCGGCCGCTCAGGCCCCGGCGCCGCAGCTGCGTCTCGAGCTCCTCGGCGGCCGGGGGCCACAGCCGGGGCGGGGCCCGCACCGGAAGCGGCGCCGCGGGGCCGCACCGCCGGCCGGGGGCGGGGCCGCGCGGGACGGGGCGGGGCCCAGGGGCGGAAGCGGCTAAAAAGGGAAGGAGGGGTGGGGCGAGGCGGAAGTGGCGCCGCGGACGGCCCCGCCCCCCGAGTCGTGGGCGGAAGCGGGCGGAAGCGGGCTGGCGCTTCAGCCAATGGGAGCGCGCGGGCGCGGAGGAGTTCCGGCGCGGGCACTTCCGCGGGCAGTTGAAAAGAGCCGGGCGGGCGGCTGGGTTGTCCGGTCGCGGAGGCTGGCGCGGGTGCGCCGTGGGGCCGGGGGGCAGGTTGATTAACGACAGGGGGTGCTGGGGCGCTCTGCCGTGTCGGTCGGTTCCCCGGCTGTCGTGCCTGGAGCCCCCTCACGTGGGCTCGTGTTCTCACCTGGGGGGCCCCGGGGTGGGGGGCTCCGGGCGGCCACCCCCGCTGAGGTCGCCTGTGGACCTGAGCGCCCAGCCCCTGGTCTGGCTTCCCCGGCTGCGCGCACACCCTCCCAGCGCCCGCCCGCCGGAAACGCCCCTCCTCCGAGCCAAGAGCGGGCGACCCCCTGAGGGGTCGGCATAGCAGTTCTTCCTTTATCTCGGCCTCCCAGCCCTAGAAGGCCTCAGGTTATCGCTGCTGATCCGTTAACCCCCCCCCCCACCTCCCTCCTGCGGGGAGGGGACGCGTTGTTAGGCTCTCTCTCCTTTCTCCCTCTCTCCCTCTCTCTGTCTCTCCCTCCCTCTCTCTCTCTCTCTCTCTCAAGATTATTTATTTGAAAGGCAGAGTTAGAGACAGAGATCTTCCATCTGCTGGTTCACTCCCGAAAGCCAGGAGCTTCCTCCAGGTCTCCCACGTGGGTGCAGGGGCCCAAGCACTTGGGCCATCTTCTACTGGGAAGAGGAGCAGCTAGGACTCGAACCGGCGCCCATATGGGATGCCGGTGCTTCAGACCAGGGCTTTAACCCACTGCGCCACAGCGCCGGCCCCATAAATAAATCTTAAACAAACCTCAACTGTGGTCAGAAATTTCCTATTTTTCAGGTCAACTTGTTCTCCACTATTTCGGCAAATCCCTACCCCTTCACTTCCTGTCCACTTCCTGATTATCTTGCTAACGAAAATGCAGAACACTGAAATCTACAAGTCCACTTCTGTGTCCGCCCACATTCTTCCTTCTTAGAACTATTCCATCAAAGATACTCATTGGGGGCCGGCGCTGTGGTGCAGTAGGCTAAGCCTCCACCTACCGCGCTGACATCCGGCATCCCATACAGGCACCGGTTCAAGTCCCGGCTGCTCCACTTCCGATCCAGCTCTGCTATGGCCTAGGAAAGCAACAGAAGATGACCCAAGTCCTTGGGCCCCTGCACCCACGTGGGAGACCTGGAGGAAGCTCCTGGCTCCTGGCTTTGGATCGGCACAGCTCTGGCTGTTGCGGCCATTTGGGGAGTGAACCATCGAATGGAGGACCTTCTCTCTCTCTCTCTCTCTCTGCTTCTCCTCTCTATGTGTAACTCCAACTTTCAAATAAATAAATAAATCTTTAAATATATATGTATGTATGTATATTCATTGAACTCCCACCATGTGTCAGAGGACAGGAGACAGGAAAGTGCAGTGTCTGGGACTGTCCGGGTGAACAGTGGTGTCGGCAGCTGCTGGCTGAGATGTTAGAGAGGGCCTCCTTGATAAAATGAAACAGATTAACTTGGTGGGGGTGGGGGAGCCGGGTGATGTCCAGGGCCAGAGTGTTCGCAGGCAGAGCCGCCAGGAGCACGCGTGGCAAGCTGTAGGAACAGCAAGCCGACCCCCAGGACTGCTGCGGAGTGAGGGCAGAGTGACAGGAGGGGAGGGGACAGAGGTGGCCAGCAGCCCAACGGTGCAAGCGGGCCAGCTACCACTGACGCTGCTGGCGAGTTCTGAGTGCTGTGGCGACTCGATCCGGGCTAAGTCCCCAGCAGCAGTGTGGCTCAAAGGGGAAGCCGACACGCCGGCCGGTTTCCGAGACAGCCGCGGAGGTGGCGAGTAGCGTGCTTGGGCAGGGCAGTGGGGCCGCGGCAGGCTGCTGGCGGGTTGGTTACTGGATAGGTTAGAGGAGAGAACTGAGCGTGACGGCGAGGTCTGGCTCATGTGACCAGTAGAGCAGTGGTGTCACTTACTGACCTGGGAATCCTGTGCCCGCCCGGACCTCAATGGGCTATTACTCAGCAGAAAAAGGAGGCACGTGTTGAAATGCGCAGCACCCTGGGGTTGTAACAGCACCACCACAAAAGCGGTGAGTCAGGTGGGGACGCAGAGGCAGCATCAGAGAGACAGCAGGAGGGAGGTCTGCGGACACCTCGCACCCTGACTGGGCGGTGACGCAGCTCTGCTCAGCTGTTACAGTTCAGAGGACTCTGTGCAGCCCAAAGTCAACACATTAAAAGTGAAGACAGCCCTTACCATACCAGCACAAGGGCAGTGCCCCAAAATGTCACCTCGTAATCGATGAACACTAATACTAAGCCGATGACGACAGCATGAATCTGAATGGTGTGGCATTATAATGTGGCTTTTTCTTTTCTTTTCTTTTTTGGCATTGTTTTTAAAACCAGTGAGATTTAGCCAAGTAAATAACCTGTACAAATTTCTGAGATCAGCTGGTAGCATGCAGAATGGTCTTTTTTTTTTTTTAAGATTTATTTATTTATTTATTTGAAAAGCAAAAAGCAAATTATGGAGAGAGAGGGAGACACACACACACAGAAACAGAGAGAGAAAGGTGTCTTCCATCTGCTGGTTCACTTCCTAAATGGCCACAACAGCTGGAGGTGGGTGGATCCGAAGCCAGGAGCCAGGAGCTTCCTGCGGGTCTCCCACTTAGGTGCAGGGGCCCAAGGGCTTGGGCCATCTTCCACTGCTTTCCCAGAGAGCTGGACAGGAAGTAGAGCAGCTGGGACCCAAACCAGCACACATGTGGGACGCCAGCCCTGCAGGCAGCGGCTTTACCTGCCACACCGCAGTGCCGGGCTTCCTGGTCTTTACTCGTGGAAACGTCCCTAGTGGAGCCAGACACGGTTAGTGGTGTAAGAGAAGCACGCCATCCAAATCAAAAAACGGTCCTGGGGGGCCGGCATTGTGGCTCAAGTCCCATCCAGTTCCCTGCTAATACACCTCGGAAACTGGCAGAGGATGGCCCAAGTACTTGGACCCTTGCCACACGCACAGGAGACCCGGATGGAGCTCCTGGCTCCGGGCTTCAGCCTGGCCCAGCCCTGGCCATTGCAGCCATCTGGGGAGTGAAGCAGTGGATGGAAGACCTCTCTCTCTCTATCTATCACTCTGCCTTTCAAATTAATAGAATAAATCTTAAAAAAAGAAAATCAATGTTCACACTACCTACTTGTAGAGGGCCCACTGATGCGGAACGTGTCCTCGGCGGGATTGTAGTGAACAGGTGTGCATTGGAGAGAGCGGTCGTACCACCGTAATGTCATCTAGAAGAAAGGAAGCTAAGGAGATGACTGGGAGTGGCAGAAGCACAGGCTCATGACGGAACCAAACCTGCAGGCGGCTCCATGTCCCAGAGCCCTCCCAGGGCGCCTGCAGGCCTCAGGGGGTGCAGGTGGAGCCCCAGGAGCCCAGGGTCTGAAATGGCAGGGCTGTCACCTGGCCTCGGCGTCCACCAGTCATTCACTGAGCTCCCTGTTGGTGCGCACGGCCGCCACCCAGCTTTCCTGAATGATGAGGGTCTCCCTGAGAGGGGCGCGGGTGGTTCTCGGCTGCCTCGGGTTTTCTTGCAGATCCCCCTCCCCTCCAGGTCCGAGCAGAGCTTCACCTGGCCCCTGCGTCTCCTTTGTCTCCTCCAAGTGCGCTCCTGGTGCCCTGTGGGCTCCTTTTGCAGCCTCAGCGGAAACCCCGCTGTCTCCCTGTGCAGCCGGGAACTTAACTCCCGCACAGTGTGGGCCGCGCGTGAGCTCTGCCGCCCTCCGTCTCTCTTCCCGCAGGGAAGCCCTGCTCAGTGCTCTCCAGGAGCCCGGGAGTCACCCCCCCCCCCACGCTGGCTGGGGCGGGCTGCTTGCTGCTTCCCTCTTTGCCTGTCCCGTCTCTGTGCCCATCCTGGCCTCCCCACTCACCGCCCGCTTCCTTCCTGCAGGGCCAGCTCCTGCCTCGCGGTTTCCTGGCCTGGCATTCATGCTGCGTGCACGGCCAGCGTTGTCCTCACCCGCTGCTGGGTCCACACACATACACACACGCCAGCGTCAGTCACAGGGGTGGAGGCAGGAGTCACCTGTGACCCAGAGTAGAGACCTGCTCTGTCCAGAACCTCTGGGAACAGGGTCTGTAGTGATGAAGCACCGGCCCCCACCTCAGGGCTGTGGCCTTGACCCCCATCCTGGAGGTGGCCGCTCCTGGGCCTCAGCCCAGGCTGACTCCTCCCCTCTTCCTCTTAGGCCCCCACCCCCACCCCCGCCCGGCAGTGCGTGCCAGGGTGGCCAGAGGGCCCTGCCCCTGTCTCAGGCTGTTGCGTGCCACCGGCAGAGCAGCTCACTGGCTGAGGAGGCATCTGGGGGCGGGCAGCAGGCCCTCCTGGCTCCAAAGACTCACCACTGCCTCACCTGTGTCCCCGGGGCCACTGCTGCGGACTGGGAACCCTGTGGACTGTTCCATGTGTAAGGCAAACGGGGGCCCAGCTGCCGGGCAGGCCATGAGTTGGGCCAGGGGGAGGCAGGGCCAGTGGGATTCCAGAAAATACATCCCTGGCGTGGCCCCCCAGCTGACGCCCCGATTGCTGCTCTCGGCTGTGAGGTGTCCGCGTGCTCTGTTCTTTTGCTTCCTGCTCCAGTCTGAGTTGAGCATTTTCTAGGCTTCCTTTTGTCTCCCTGTCTTTTACTATGAACTATACTTTTCACATGTTTTTTTTTTTTTAAACTTTTGACAGGACAGTGAGAGAGAGAGACAGAGAGAAAGGTCTTCCTTTTTGCCTTTGGTTCACCCTCCAATGGCCGCTGCGGCCGGCGCACTGCGCTGATCCGAAGCCAGGAGCCAAGTGCTTCTCCTGGTCTCCCATGGGGTGCAGGGCCCAAGCACTTGGGCCATCCTCCACTGCACTCCCTGGCCACAGCAGAGAGCTGGCCTGGAAGAGGGGCAACCGGGATAGAATCCGGCGCCCCAACCGGGACTAGAACCCGGTGTGCCGGTGCCGCAAGGCGGAGGATTAGCCTGTTGAGCCGTGGCGCCGGCCCTATTTATTTATTTTTGAAAGGCAGAATGACAGAGACAGAGAGAGACTCTGCCATCTGTTGGTTCATTTCCCAAATGGCCACAACAGCTGAGGCTGGGCCAAGTTGAAGCCAGAAGCCAGGAACTCTACCCAGGTAGTCTCCCACGTGGGTGCAGGGTCCCAGGACCTTGAGCCATCCTCCACTGCTTCCCAGGTGCGTTAGCAGGGAGCTGGATCAGAAGCCGTGTAGCGGGGACTTGGGACTTGAACTGGCGCTCTGATGTGGGATACAGGCCTCCCAAGTGGTGGCCTAACGCGCTGCACCACAGCACCTGCCCCCATTGTTGCTATTTGCAGTCACACAAACTTACTTGTTAGACTGAATAAGAGAGAGAAAATAGTTTATTTCACCTTGTTTTTTTTTTAATGAATAAGGTCAAGTTTATTTTATAAAGTTTTTTCTTTTTTTCTAAGTAGCCAGACCTTCCATGAGCGGGTGAGGCCTCTTCCTGGCTCTCAGGGGTCTCCACGTGCCGTAGTGGACCTTCCGTCAGTGCCCACACAAGCTCTGGCCTCACCCGTGTGTGGCCTCAGTGTCTCTTGTGTGGCTGCACTGGGGCCCACTCAGAGAGCAGGGGTTGGTTGCCCGCTGTTCCGAAGGCCAGGGAGTCCGGGGCCTTTGTGCCACATCACAGCCAGGTCGCTCAACTGGCTTCCCAACAAGTCCATGCTGGTGCTGGCTGAGCCATGCCCACGGGGATTGCCTGGTCGCCTCTTCTCAGGGCCCCCTCCCAACAGATGAACTTCACAGGGAACGCACATCGCACCCATCTTGGGCTTTAAAAAAGAGCAAAAAGGGACCAGCGCCATGGGTAGGGCCTGCACGCCGAGTCCCGGCTGCTCCACTTCCCACCTGACTCCCTGCTAGTGCACCTGGGGAAGCAGTGGGGTGGCCCAGGTACTTGGACTCCTGCACCCACGTGAGAGACCTGGAAGAAGCCCCTGGATGCTGGCTTTGGATCGGCTCAGCTCCTGCCATTGCAGTCATTTGGGAAATGAACCAGCAGATGGAAGACCTCTCTCTCTCTCTCTCTCTCTCTCTCTCTCCCTCCACCTCTGCCTTCCAAACAGATATTCTTTTTAGGAGCACAAAGCCCACCTTGCCCACCCCATGACTGAAGTCTTCTCTCTCACTTCCGCTCCCTGGCCAAGCTTCTGGAGTTACTGCCCTCCCTGCGGCCCAGGTGACCAATTCCTCTGCTTCCCTGACGCCTGAGGGCGCCCCACCGCTCTCGGCATCAAAGCCTGGACTCCTTCCTGCGGCCCTCAGCGGCCCAGGAAGAACTGCCCCCCCCCCCCCGACCCCTTTGGTGTCATCGCTTTGTCTCAGGCTGAGAAAAAGCGCCTGCCTCCCCCTCACAGAGACGCTAACCCCCAGACAGACAGACACCCCCTCCCAGCAGCCACGGGGCTTTCTCCGGAGCTAGGCACGGCCACGTGACTGACTTTGGTCTACGGGACACTGGCACGTGGGGTACGAGGAAAGTCTTAGGGAGCGATTGCAACCGGGGCCAGTGCTTCCTCGCTCGCTTGTGCTCTCTTTAAAAAAAGATTTACTTACTTATTTGAAAGGCAGAGTTGGGGGGGGGGGGTCTTCGATCCACTGATTCACTCCCCCAAATGACCACAATGGCTGGAGCTGGGCCTGTCTGGAGCCAGGAGCCAGGAGTTTCTTCTGGGTTTCCCACACTGGTGTAGAGCCCCAACAAAGTGGGCCATCTTCCACTGCTCTCCCAGGCACATTAGCAGGGAGCTGGATCAGAAGTGGAACAGCTTGGAGTTGAACCTATGTGTCTCTCTCTGCTTCTCAGATAAACATTTTTAAATTTTAAATAATTTAAAAAATTATTTAAAATAATTTTTAAAAAATGTAGTCTTCACTGTACAGTGCATAAACAGTAAGAGACAGGTAAGTGGCCTGATACAGAATGATGTAAGTGGTCATAACGAAGGAGGGGAGAATGTCTTTAGTTTGTGTCGACATTAATTACTGATGGAATTGTGTCTTTCTTAGAGACTAGCATGAGTCGGTAGCAATTTTGGGGTTCAGGGAACGTGTAAAATCTTTTCCCAGGGTTGGCACTTGGCACAGCCCTAAGCGGCCACTCGGGACACCCACATCCCATACTGAGTGCCAGAGTTTGAGTCCAGCTCCATCCCGGTTCCAGCTGCTTGTCCGTGCACACCCTGGGAAGCAGTGAGGGTGGCTCCGCTCTCTGCCACCTACGTAGGAGACCCGCATGGGGTCTCAGGCTCCTGGCTTGGCCCGGCCCAACTCTGGCTGTTGCAGGTATTTGGTGAGTGAACCTGCAGATGGAAGAACTCTATTTCTCTTTCTGTCTGTCATTCTGTCTTTCAAATAAAACAGCAACAACAAAAATTCAAGTGGGGACTTTATTGTAAAAAATTTTTAAAGATTTATTTTACTTATTTGAAAGGCAGAGTTACAGAGAAAGAGAGGGAGAAGCAGAGACAGACAGACAGACAGACAGACAGAAAGACAGAGAGAGATCTTCCATCCGCTGGTTCACTCGCCACATGGCTACAGCGGCCAGGGCTAGGCCAGACTGAAGCCAGGAGCCAGAAACTTCATCTGGGTCTCCCATGTGGGTAGCAGGGGCCCAAGCACTGCTTTTCCCAGGCTATGAGCAGGGAGCTGTATGAGAAGTGGAGCAGCCAGGACAGGACCCAGTGCCCTGTGGGATGCCAGTATCGCACACAGACAGTGGCTCCGCCCGCTGTGCCACAGCGCTGGCCTCTTGGGGAGCCTGCTTGCAGTGGATGTAGCAATAGCAAACTCGCAGAGAAAAGAGACAGAGGTGGCTACTGAACAGCGTGTGAGGGCATCAGTCTGTGGCGCAGTGGGTGTCACAGTGACGCTGCCTGTCCCATGCCTCCCCTGTCACAGGACCGTGCGGCTTTTAAACCAGACACTTGGTGTTTGGTGTCTGGTGACTGGTTTATGTGTGCCCCTAATCCTCCACCAGCCGTGCACCTAAGGCTAAACTTGAACTTCTGGAATCTGCTGACGCTCCTGGGCAGGGAGCAGCCCCGCGTTCCCCTGGAGGTCCTGCCGCTCACTCCCTTTCCTGCCCCTGCGGCCGGGGCCTCGGCTGCCGCGCCAGCGTCGGGGTTTCTTGCCCTGGCTGTGCCGTGCTGATTGCCTCTCACCTCGGCTCTTTCCAGAGTCTGTGGCAGCCCGGCACTCAGCAGACGCGTCTGCCAGGGCTGCCGGCAGCAGGAGGCGGTTCAGGCCCATCTGTCCCAGAGAGAGACATCTGGTCACAGCCTGCGCGTCTGTCGGGGCTCCACGGCAGCCATCTGGTCCCCCTCTCCCTCTGACCGAGCCAGGAGGAGCCAGGCGCTGTCGGGTTCTGGTGAGAGCCAGAGGAGAGGGAGTCCGGTGGTGAGCTTGGCGAGCTGGCGGGATCGTGGGGCCAACCAGCTCCTGTAAATGCGGCACAGACACCTGCCCGGCCCGGGGCCTCACAGCCATCAGAAACGCTTGTTTCCAAGCGCCGACCAGTGGCAGGTGATCAAGGACCAGGATGCCCGTTTCCTGTCGTCAGGCTGGGCCGGGAGTGTTACCCCTTCTGGGCTAAGGAAATGGAACTCTGTTTCAGAGGTGACAGCGTAGAGAGGTGGCTGAGGATGCTGGGCAGGCATCCACAGGCATGAGTTCAGGAATTCCAGAGAATTCTAGAACATTTCCTGGGCAGGCGTTGTGGTGTAGCGGGTGAGGCTGCCACTTGCCAGCTTCTCACCCAGTTCCCGGCTAATGTGCCTGGGAAGGCAGCAGAAGATGGCCCAAGTGCTTGGGCCCCTGCCACCCGTGTGGGAGACCCGGACGGAGCTCCAGCCTCCTGCCTTCCCCCGGCCCAGCTCTGGCGGCTGAGATCATCCGGGGAGTGAATCAGCGGCCGGAAGATCTGCTGTTTTGTTCTGTCACTCTGCCTTTCGAATAAATAAATTTTAAAAATAAATAACTAATGTGTGTGTGTGTGTGTGTGTGTGAGTTTCCCAAACGCAGTGGGGGTGAGGACACTTGGGTGTGAGATGTCTGGGCTCCTGGTTCCTCTGCTGGTCAGCTCGGCACTGACCGACCGACACACGACCACGCTGTCTCAGCGGGAGTTCCTGAGATCTTACTAAGCTAATGAGTTAAATGCCAGAGAGCTTGAAAAGCTGTGTGCGCCCCAGGCCTCTGCTCACTGCCCTGTGGCCAGGGCACCCGGGGGACATCCCGGCTGTCCCACGCCAATCTCAACATGGAGTTCTAGCCCTGCAGCCGGCACAGGGACGCACAGACAAACCTCGCGTGGGAATCGGGTTCGGAAACCACGCCTTTCTTCCAGGGAGAGGGAAGCCTTGCTTTCCAACGCTTCAACGGCTGCTGGAAGAGAACACAGCAGGTTTTTTTTTTTTTAAGATTTATTTATTTGAAAGGGAAAGTTACAGAGAGGCAAAGGCAGAGAGAGAGAGAGAGGTCTTCCATCTGCTGGTTCACTCCCCAGTTGGCCCCAATGGCCAGAGCTGTGCCGATCTGAAGCCAGGAGCCAGGAGCTTCTTCCAGGTCTCCCACGCAGGTGCAGGGGCTCAAGGACTTGGGCCATCTTCTACTGCTTTCCCAGGCCATAGCAGAGAGCTGGATTGGAAGTAGAGCAGCTGGGACTTGAACCCACGCCCATATGGGATGCCGGCTCTGCAGGCAGCGGCTTTACCACTATGCCATGGTGCCGGCCCCAAAGGCAGCAGTCTTGAGGCTGAGCTGGCACACGCTCCCTGCTGAGTCCTTTCCGGGCCGGGTCTCCCTGCCCAAGGGGCAGAACGCGGAGCTCAGCGCCGCGGGTGCAGGCTCCCTAACATGAAGTTTCACTTCTGGGATCTGAGCGCTCAGAGGGCTGTGTTTATGTCTGTGTACATCTTCTGCCACAGTGGGTAAAGCCGCTGCTTGCGGTGCTGGCATCCCATATGGGCGCTGGTTCTAGTCCCGGCTGCTCCTCTTCTGATCCAGCTCTCTGCTGTGCCCTGGGAAAACAGTAGAAGATGGCCCAAGTGCTTGGGCCCCTGCACCCATGTGGGAGACCCAGAGGAAGCTCCTGGCTCCCGGCTTCAGATCGGCGCAGCTCCGGCATTGCAGCCATTTGGGGAGTGAACCAGCAGATGAAAGACCTCTCTCTCTGTCTCTCTGTCTCTCTCTCTCTGACTCTGCCTCTTTGTAACTCTGCCTTTCAAATAAATAAATAAATCTATTTAAAAAATAGGTTTGTAAAAAAAAAAGAAATGAAAGAGGTTTTTCATGCACTGCTATGCAATGCTAAGACACCACACGAAACCAATAACATTCACTGCGGGATGCTCAGCAGCTGCTTTCTCGGGGCGGGACTGTGGCGCAGCGGCCTGCGGGGCCGGCATCCCACGTCAGAGCTCCGGCTCAGGTCCTAACTGTTCTGCTGCCAACCCAGCTTCCTGCTGATGAGCCTGGAGAGGCAGCGGACACAAGTGCCTGGGCCCTGCCACCCACCCGGAGACCCGGATGGAGCTCCTCGCTCTGGCCGGGCGTTCGGGGAGTGACCCAGCAGACAGGTTTCCGTCGCTCTCTTTTGTCATGCTGCCTTCCAAGTCAATCACCAATTTTTTTTTTGGACAGGCAGAGTTAGACAGTGAGAGAGAGAGAGAGAGAGACAGACAGACAGACAGAGAGAAAGGTCTTCCTTCCATTGGTTCACCCCCCAATGGCCACTACGGCCGGTGCTGTGCTGATCCGAAGGCAGGAGCCAGGTGCTTCTGGTCTCCCATGGGGTGCAGGGCCCAAGGACTTGGGCCATCCTCCACTGCCTTCCCGGGCCACAGCAGAGAGCTGGACTGGAAGAGGAGCAACCGGGACAGAATCCGGCACCCTGACTGGGACTAGAACCCGGTGTGCCGGCGCCGCAGGTGGAGGATTAGCCTAGTGAGCCGCGGTGCTGGCCAACCAATGTTTTAAAAATTAGTTTTTGAAAAGGACACACATCCACATGCAACTGTTAGGTTGAACGAGCCTGGTCCGTGGGTTGTGTGTCAGTCAGTTGATGTAGGTGTGACTTCTGGAGGACAGCAATGGGTCTCTGCCACAGTCACCCTCTCTGGCCACCCAGTTCATACTCGCCCCTCCCCTGAGAGGAGGAAGAGGAGGAGGAGGAGGAGGAGGAGGAGGAGGAGGAGGAGGAGGAGAATCCATCCCGCCCTGGACTGTCACCACACCACGGTGTGGCCGGCCCTGCTGGCCTGGATGAATTTCCTCACAGCCCAGCGCCTGAGAGCTGAAAGCTACGTTGCTGCTACTTGATGGCCACCCCGATAAACCCACCCACCTGAGGGACGGTGACAGAGCAGGGACAGGAAAGTGGCAGCAAAAACACGCATTCGCAAGAGGGAGAGGGCACGTGCGAGCGCCGGCTCCTGAGCCACCAGGGGGTCCCGCCGGCTGTGCCGGGGCGTCCCAGGTCAGCCCAGATTTCACTCTTCTGAAGAAATGTGCCTGTCCTAGCTCTCCTCCTGCCCGTCCCTGTGTGGCCGCCGCCCTCCCTGGCTGTGGGGAGGGGGGAGAGTGCCCTCCTCGGGGACGACCCAGCATCCGGAGCCGCCTCCAAGCGTGGCTTCATTGACTCATTTGTCCGGGCCAGCCTTGCAGGTTCTGGGGACAAGATGGTCCCTTCAGATTTTGGATCTATCCACTCCCTGCTCTGCACTCCCTGTGTTCCTCGGGATGTCACTTGCAAACCAGCCTGTGGGGGCCTGCGTGCCGGATCGGGAGCGCCTGCCTCCAGGCCTGGCTGCTCAGCTTCCAATCCAGCTGCCTGCTAATAGGCGCCCTGGGCGGCAGCAGTGATGGCGCGAGGACTCGGGTCCCTGGCTGGGGAGCCTGGCCCCCGGCTTCTGCCTGGCCCAACCCTGGCTGTTTGCAGGCACGTGAAGGAATGAACCAGGGGACGCAAGACCTCTCTCCATCTGTTTCTCTGTCTCTCTCTCTCTGCCTTTCAAATAGTAATAATAATAAAAAATAAAATAAATAATAAAAATAATAAATAATAAAATATATAAATAAAATAAAATAAAAATAATAAATAATAAATAATAAAATAAAAAGTAATAATAATAAAAAGTACTGGCTCCATTATCAGACACACGTGGGTCCCTGTGGCATCGCTCACTGGTGGGAACCTGTTCTGAGACACTCGCTGAGCGACGCTCTCAGCCCCAGATGGTGTGGAGCTCTCGTCACCGCCGTGACCAGGAGACACGCTCAGCACGAGAGGCTGCTGCCACACGCCCCAGCCCCAGCATGCTGTCCGAGAGGAGGCGGTCTTTTAAATAAGTAGAAAGAGTTGGGGCCAGCGCTGTGGTGCAGCGGGTTAAAGCCCTGGCCTGCAGTGCTGGCATCCCAAATGGGCACCGGTTCTAGTCCCGGCTGCTCCTCTTCCAATCCAGCTCCCTGCTGTGGCCTGGGAAAGCAGTGGAGGATGGCCCAAGTCCTTGGGCCCTGCACCCACATGGGAGACCAGGAAGAAGCTGCTGGCTCCTGGCTTTGGATTGGCTCAGCTCTGGCCATTGCGGCCATCTGGGGAGTGAACTAGCAGATGGGAGACCTCTCTCTCTCTACACCTCTCTCTGTAACTCTTTCAAATAAATAAAATAAATCTTTTTTTTTTTAATAAGTAGAAATAGGACACTCTAAGCAGGCTGCACAGGATTACTATTCCGGCCCCCTGATGGGCTTTGCCCCCGCCTTGTGATTGACTGTAGCTGTCACTCTGCTCCCAGAGCTGTGCATAGAGGACCCCACACTGGCACGGTTCTCTGGGGACTCCTCCCTTTCAGCCCCCTCCTGACTGTGTGGCAGGAAGTTGCTCACTTAAATACATCTTGCTTTGCTCATTGTCAGAGAGAGAGAGAGAGAGGGAGGGAGAGAGAGAGAGAGAGAGAGAGAGAGGGAGGGAGGGAGAGTGTACTCTAAAATAATGATAAAGCTTGGTAAACGCAGGGACCAACCCCACAGCCCGTTATTGCTGCCCACCCTGTACTGCCCACCCTGTACTGCCCACCCTGTGCTGCCCACCCTGTGCTGCCCACCCTGTGCTGTCCGGAACGGCGCCAGCTGTGCTTCTAAACAGAGGGCAGAGCCGCCACCCGTGACGCGACAGCTACGGCACCGCCGGGGCCAGCAGTTTTCAGCTCCACTACAACCCGATGCACGCGGTCCCTTGCTGATGGGATGGCTGCTCAGGGGCCTGGCGGGACAGTGCTATCCTTCTGCCTCCACTCCCCAGGCCCCAGGCACCTCGTGGGGACCCCATAGTCCCTCACACTTGGCGCTTTTTCTGCATGAGCAAGGCTCCGGCATGGGGGAGGGAGGCGTCTGTTTCCTGCTCGCTCAGGGAAGGGCTCCTCCTGCTGCCATTCCTGGAGCCAGTTCCCTTCCCACGGTCTTCGCATGAGCTGTGAGTGCTGCTGGTGGCATCCCTAGGTCACATAGCCCTAACCTGACTCACGCGCGAGCCCCTGGGGGGAGTAGAGGCAAGCTGCAAGGGATGCTGGGAAATACAGCTTGGCCTTTTTTCCTGCAGCAGACAGAATGTGAGTGTAGAGAACCACAGGTCTCCCCAGAGCGGGGATCAGAAAGCACTTTTTAAAAAGATTTATTTATTGGCTGGCACCGTGGCTTAACAGGCTAATCCTCCGCCTTGAGGCGCCGGCACACCGGGTTCTAGTCCCGGTTGGGGCGCCGGATTCTGTCCCGGTTGCCCCTCTTCCAGGCCAGCTCTCTGCTGTGGCCCGGGAAGGCAGTGGAGGATGGCCCAAGTGCTTGGGCCCTGCACCCGCATGGGAGACCAGGAGAAGCACCTGGCTCCTGGCTTCGGATCAGAGTGGTGCGCCGGCCGCAGCGGCCATTGGAGGGTGAACCAACGGCAAAAAGGAAGACCTTTCTCTCTGTCTCTCTCTCACTATCCACTCTGCCTGTCAAAAAAAAAATATTTATGTATTGACTTATTATAGGATCTATTTAGTTATTTGAAAGGGAGAGTTACAAAGAAGCGGAGGCAGAGGCAGAGAGAGGTCTTCCAACTGCTGGTTTACTCCACAGATGGCCAAAACGCTGAAGCCAGGAGCCAGGAGCTTCTCCGGGTCTCCCACGCGGGTGCAGGGGCCCAGGCACTTGGATCTTCTGCTGCTTTTCCCAGGCGCTCTATCAGGGAGGTGCATTGGAACTGGAGCAGCTGGGGTTTGAATCAGCGCTCACGTGGGATGCTGGCCTCGCGGGAGGTGGTTTAACCCGCTTCGCCATAGCTCGGCCCCTCAGAAAGCATCTTAGTTTTGGTCTTCCACTGAGCCTTTGACCCTCACTGTAAAATTCACTTACCGTGTAGGCTTTGGGGCAAGTGCGTTGTGGCACAGCGGATTAAGCTGCCGCTTGGGAAACTGTAAGCCACACTGAGCGCCTGGTCTGAGTCCTGCCTCTGCTTCCCGCCCAGCGCCCCGCTGAGGCGCCCTGGGGGCAGCAGTGGTGGCCCACGTGCTTGGGTCCCTGCCGCCCACGTGGAGACCTGGACTGAGCTCCTGTCCTGGCTGCTCCGCTTCTGATCCAGCTCCCTGCTAATGCACATCTGGTAAAGCAGCAGAAGATGGCCCAGTTCTTGGGCCCCTGCACCCACGTGGGAGACCTGGAAGAAGCTCCTGGCTCCTGGCTTCAGATCAACCCAGCTCTGGCCATTGCGGCCATTTGGGGAGTGGACCAGTGGATGGAAGACCTCTCTCTCTGTCTCTCCCTCTCTATGTCTGTAACTCTGTCTCTCAAATAAATAAATAAAATCTTAAAGAGAAGAGAAGAGAAGAGAACAGCACTCCCCTTGGGCACATGCCCCCTGTGGTGGGAGCACGGCCTCTGAACTCGAACAAGGAGTCTCTTCTTCCAAGGAGACTTGGAGAAGGGACTCAGACTGGACTTCAGCCCCACGTGCACCCCCAGCCCGGGGCCTTAGCAGTGTATGGACCCCTCGAGCACAGGGGCGGGACGGGCGAGTCTCAGGGAGGCATCAAACACTTGCTTGCTTGGCCAGGGTCCTCCCAAGCGGTGTCCGCATGCCCTGGGGCTGGCAGGTGTCTAAGGCTTACCTTTTTATTTGTTTTAAACTTTATTTATCTGAAAGGCAGAGAGACAGAGGAACAGACAGAGCTCCTCTCTGCTGGTTCTCTCCCTGGACCACTGGGGCCAGAGCCGGGGACTCAGTCCAGGTCTCCCAGGTGGGCGGCAGGGACCCAAGTACCTGAGCCACCGCCGCTGCCTCCCAGATGCGCATTAGCGGGAAGCTGGGATCAGACGCAGAGCTGGGACCTGGACCAAGGCCTCGGGTTGCTACGCGGACGTCCAGGGCCCAGACCGCGGCATGCACCAAGCACCAAGCACCAAGCACCAAGCACCAAGCACCACCCCTCCTCTTTCCTTCCGTGGGCTGTGTCCCTGAGTCCGCTGAACTCCCTCCTGCCGTCACTGGGGCTGTCATCCCCACAGTTCCCTGTGCATGGGCAAACGCCTGCTTTAGGGCAGCTTGTCCGTGAGTCCCCCCAGGACCACAAGGCGTCCGGAGATCGCCTTCAACCCCCCTCCTCCCCATCCACTCGCTTCTCTGGGCAGCTTCCTCGCCCGGGGCCTCTCTGCCACGCAGGTGCAAAAAACAGGTGGGCTGAGGAGGGTCTGAGGGTCTGGGGCATGGAGGCTTTGTCTGCGCACCATTATTCAGTGCACTGTTGGGGAAGGCTCCTTTCAAACTAATCCGTAGGGGCCGACGCTGTGGTATAGAGGGTGGAAGCCGCCGCCTGCAGTGCCAGCATTCCATGTGGATGCCAGTTCAAGACCCGGTGGCCCCACTTCCGATCCAGCTCTCTACTATGGCCTGGGAAAGCAGTAGAAGATGGCCCAAGTCCTTGGGCCCCTGCACCCGCGTGGGAGACCCTGAAGAAGCTCCTGGCTCCTGGCTTCGGATCGGCGCAGCTCTGGCCATTGTTGCCAGTTGGGGACTGAACCAGCAGATGGAAGACTTCTCTCTCTGCCTCACCTTCTCTCTCTGTATAATTCTGACTTTCAAATAAATAAATAAATAAATAAATCCTTAAAATAAATAAAACTAATTTGTAAAAATATTTATTTATTTATTTATTTATTTATTTTTTGACAGGCAGAGTGGACAGTGAGAGAGAGAGACAGAGAGAAAGGTCTTCCTTTTGCCATTGGTTCACCCTCCAATGGCCGCCGCGGCTGGCGCGCTGCGGCCAGTGCACTGCGCTGATCTGATGGCAGGAGCCAGGTGCTTCTCCTGGTCTCCCATGGGGTGCAGGGCCCAAGCACTTGGGCCATCCTCCACTGCACTCCCTGGCCACAGCAGAGAGCTGGCCTGGAAGAGGGGCAACCGGGACAGAATCCGGTGCCCTGACCGGGACTAGAACCCGGTGTGCCGGAGCCGCAAGGCAGAGGATTAGCCTAGTGAGCCGCGGCGCCGGCAAAAATATTTATTTTAAAAACAAAATGTCAGAGAGAGAGAGAGAGAGAGAGAGAGAGAATCTTCCATCTGCTGATTCACTCCCCAAATGTCTGCACCAGCCAGGCTGGAACCAGGAGCCTGGAACTCCACCTGGGTCTTGGACAGGTGCTTAAGCCACCTCTGCTCCCTCCCAGGGTGTGCATTAGTTGGAAGTTGGATCAGAAGCTGAGCAGGGACTGGAACCCAGGCCCTCCAGCAGGGGATGCTGGTGTCTTCTGTCTGCCAGTTTTCTTTTTTTTTGCGGGGGCGTGGGGGAGTAGTTGGTTTAACCATTGGCTTTTGCATACTTTCAAATTAAAGAATTCACATTGGGGCTGGCGCTGTGGCATAGCGGGTAAAGCTGTCGCCTACAGTGCTGGCATCCCATGTGGGTGCTCGTTTGAGTCCCGGCTGCTCCACTTCCAATGCAGCTCTCTGCTGTGGCCTGGGAAGGCAGTAGAAGATGGCCCAAGTGCTTTGACCCCTGCACTGTGTGGGAGACCTGGAAGAAGCTCCTGGCTCCTGGCTTCGGATCGGCGCAGCTCCAGCCGTTGCGGCCAACTGGGGAGTGAAGCAGCAGATGGAAGACCTCTCTCTCTCTCTCTCTCTCTCTCTCTCTCTCTCTGCCTCTCCTTCTCTCTGTGTAACTCTGACTTTCAAATAAATAAATATTTTTTTGAAAAGAGAATTCACATTAGCACTGACGGACGCTAGGACCAGTGGGTGAAAGCTTTGAGGCGCAGGACATAATCTCAAAAGGTCCCCTCGATGTGTGTTCACTGCTAATGCAGAAGGAACAACTCGCCAGCGGGAAACCCGGCACACACCGACCCCGGCACCTCCTTCCCGGACAGGCAGGCACCGGCCCCCTGCAGCAGCCCGAGGAGAACGTGTGAGCCCAGTCCCAGGTCAGCAAGTTAACCCGCTGCGCCACAGCACCAGCCCCTCGTCTTCATTTTACCTGTGGTCAAACACACATCCCACCTGAGCAGCTTTCTCTGTGCCGTTCAGCCGTGTGCGGTGCGTTCACTTGGCTGGGCCACCAGTCCGCAAACCCTGCATCCTGCAGAGCTGAGCCTCCATACGCACTGCACAACAGGTGCCCCGCCCAGGCCCCAGCCCCGCCCCGGCCCCGCCCAGGCCCCGCCCCAGTCCCGCCCCGCCCAAGCCCCACCCCAGCCCAGGCCCCGCCCCAGCCCCACCCCCAGCCCAGCCCAGCCCACCCCAGCCCACCCCAGCCCAGCCCCGCCCAACACAGCCCCAGCCCCGCCCCAGCCCAGCCCCACCCCAGCACCAGCCCCGCCCCAGCCCAGCACAGCCCACCCCAGCCCCGCCCCGGCCCCAGCCCAGCACAGCCCACCCCAGCCCAGCCCCGCCCCGCCCAGCCCCGTCCCAGCCCCAGACCCGCCCCAGCCCCGCCCAACACAGCCCCAGCCCAGCCCCGCTCCAGCCCCAGCCCAGCCCCGCCCCGCCCAGCCCCGTCCCAGCCCCAGACCCGCCCCAGCCCAGCCCCAGCCCAGCCCCGCCCAACACAGCCCCAGCCCCGTCCCAGCCCAGGCCCCGCCCCAGCCCCGCCCCGCCCAAGCCCCGCCCCGCCCAGCCCCAGCACCAGCCCCGCCCCAGCCCAGCACAGCCCACCCCAGCCCAGCCCTGCCCAACACAGCCCCAGCCCAGCCCCGCTCCAGCCCCGCCCCGCCCCGCCCCTGCTCCGCCCCAGCCCCGCCCCAGCCCCAGCAGCCACCATCTGTTCTTCCTCCGTGACCTTGACTTCTGGTTCCTCCTGGAAGTGGAGGCGTTCAGCGCTCGTCTTTCGGTGGCAGGCTTCTCAGCATCTCCAGGTGTCCACATTGCGGCGTGCGTCAGAATTGCCTTTCTTCTCAATACTAAAGAATATTTCACTGCGTGGAGGCCAGCACTGTGGCACGGCAGGTAAAGCCACTGCCTGCGGTGCCAGCATCCTGCAAGGCACCAGTTCATGTCCCAGCTGCTCCACTTCTGATCCAGCTTCCTGCTAATGGGCAGCCCAGGAGGTAGCGGGTGAGGGCTGGAGTCCTGGGGCCCTGCCACTCACGTAGGAGACCTGGGCCGAGCTCCTGGCTCCTGGCTGTTGCAGCCATCTGGGGAGTGAACAACAGCTGAAAGTTTCCCTCTCTCTCTCTCTCTGTAACTCTGACTTCCAAATAAATAACTTTTTCAGAAATGCCATCGCCTGTGTGCGCCACACTGTTACCAGTCATCCACGGTGGGCCCTTGGCTGGCTCTTGTGAGTGATAGTGAGTGATAGTGACTCGATTGCCCGCTCTCAAACTTTGTAGATGTCTACCCTGTGTGGTGTCTGGGCTCTGGTTCCCTCCCCTCAACATCAGGGGAGGCTTGAACAGGGTGGGCTTGTGAAAACCACCCACCCTGTTCGAGGGTACGTAGTATTCCACTGTGCGATCACATCCCACTTTGTCCATCCTGTCACCGGTGGTCATTTAGGCTGTTTCAGGCTTTGTCTGCAATGAATATGCCGGCGTGTCTTTCGCTAGATACGTGTACACAATTCTGAGGGTAAACACCAAGCTGTTAATGTATGATTAGTACCAGTAGATACCGTTACTCAGCTTTCTGAGCCGCGTCTGCCCTGTCCGAGCACCACAGACCCTCAGCGATGCTCCACAGGTCGTGGTAACTTGAGTCGTTCTCGCCGGTGTGAAGTGGTGTCTCCTCTGGTCGCCATCCGTGTTCCCCTGATGACCCAGGAGCTGGGAACATCTCACCCTCAGCAGCCCCCTCCCGTGTGAAGGGCCTGTTTGTGCCTCGTGCTCTGTATTTAATTTTCTGGTTGCTGTTTTTCTTATTGATGTAGGTTTTGTTGTGCGTGGACGTCCTCCCCAGAGGGTGCCTCTCCACTGCGGGGCCGAAGCCTTGCTCCAGAGCTCCTAGGACCTGTCGGGCCCGCGGGAGTGTGGGGCTGTGGGCGTGGCTGCAGGTGGACGTGGGTGTGCATGGGCGTGGCCAGGGCCCCCCTGGCATCTCCATATTGCAGGTGCAGGCTTCCTGTCCGTGGCCTGCCTGCCTGCTTCCCTGCGGTTTTAATGGCCCAAGTGGATGACCGGAGTAGCTCTTCATTTTAGAAAATTCAAGATTGTTTGCATTCGTCCCTGAGGCCAGAGCTTCCTGTGTCCCGCTCCCTCTGTTCTTAGAGTGCACCCAGGAATAAAGGAGTGCCCACCGCGCTGCTGTTGGGTGGCCCCCACGGCCCCCTCTGCTCCGGCGTGAGACCCGTGGTCTGGCCGCCCCTGCCCGCCCTCCTGCCAGCGCTTCCTGAGCAACAGTGAGCCGGAGGGGGGCACTGGAGCCCGGGTCTCGGGCCCCCACGCAGCCCTGAGATCACCACGTGCAGTCGCGGCTCCACACTCCTCCTGCCACGGCCGTGGGGCCAGTTCTCCTGCGGGGATGTGAGCTCCGGGGAGAGACCGGGAAGAAGTGGCTGGCCCTCTTCTCGCACTGGATGTCACTGGGTGGGTGGAGCGCAGGTGGGTGGGCTTGGCTCCAGGAACCTGGGTCCTTGCTGGCATGGAAGGGCCTGGATCACACCATGCCTGCACGCCTGCCCCTGCTGCCTACGTGGCCCCAGCAGCGAAGCCACGGGGAGCCAGGGCTCCTGTCCCTTTAACAGAGCCCCTCACCAGGAGGACCTTACCCGCCCCTGGGAGAAGGACTGCAGGTGCGCACTTTGTATTTGCAGGTGCAACCAGCCTCAGGTCAGAAACAGGCAAGACGGCCGGCTGACAGTAAAATGAGGACATTGAAGAGACTATTTTTTTTTTTTTGACAGCAGAGTTAAACAGAGAGACAGAGAGAGAGGGAGAGAGACAGACAGACAGACAGAGAGAAAGGTCTTCCTTCCGTTGGTTCACCCTCCAATGGCCACTACGGCCGGCGTACTGTGCCGCTCTAAAGCCAGGAGCCAGGTGCTTCTCCTGGTCTCCCATGCAGGTGCAGGGCCCAAGCACTTGGGCCATCCTCCACTGCCTTCCCGGGCCACAGCAGAGAGCTGGACTGGAGGAGGAGCAACCGGGACAGAACCCAGCGCCCCAACCAGGACTAGAACCCCAGGGTGCCGGCGCTGCAGGTGGAGGATTAGCCTAGTGAACCACGGCGCCGGCTGAAGAGACCAATTTTTAAAAATTGTCTCTTGGGGGTGGGCATTTGGAGCAGCAGTTAAAATGCTACTTGTGGGGCTGGCGTCGTGGTGCAGCGGGTTAAGCTGCCACCTACAGTGCTGGCACTCATGTGGGTGCTGATTCAGTCCTGGCTGCTCCACTTCTGATCCTGGTCCCCGCTAATGCACCTGGGAAAAGCAGTGGGAGATGGCCCAAGTGCTTGGGTCCCTGCACCCATGTGGGAGACCTGGGAGAAACTCATGGCTCCTGGCTGTGGCCTGGCCCAGCCCTGGTCATTGCAGCCATCTGGGGAGTGAACCAGGAGCTGGAAGGTCCTCTCTCGCTCGCTCTCCCTCTCTCTCCTTGTCTGTGTTTATAACTGCCTTTCAAATGAATAAATAAAATCTTTTTAAAAATGCTGTCTATGAAACCACATCCCACATCAGAGTGCCAGGCTCAACCCTCAGCTCTGCTTCCAATCCAGCTTCCTGCTAATGTGCACCCAGTGAGGTGGCAGCCGATGGCCCCCCGGGTACTTCAGTCCCTGACACCCACGTGGGGCCCAGACGGAGCGGCCTGCTCCTGGCTGTGGCCTGGCCCAGTCCCCGGTATGGACATTTGGGAAGTGGACGCATGGACAGGAGCTCTCTGTCTCTCAAAACAGACCAAAAAACCCACAATAAGTCTGCATTCCTCCCAGCGTGCTTGGTAGGCCGTGACTTCCAGTGTCCGCAAAGCATCCCTGACCGAACGGGATCCAA
Source organism: Lepus europaeus (assembly GCF_033115175.1). Classification (NCBI taxonomy): domain Eukaryota; kingdom Metazoa; phylum Chordata; class Mammalia; order Lagomorpha; family Leporidae; genus Lepus; species Lepus europaeus. Next base: position 113,548,489 of record NC_084837.1, read on the forward strand.
GCCCCAGTCCCTCCCTCCAGAGACTTGTTCTTGTCACTGCTGTCGCGTGGGACGCGCTCCCTCAGCCCAGAGCCGTAGCGGTGAGAGCAGCACCCTGCAGGCCGCCGCACAGGCATCACGACTCCCGGGCTCTCCACAGTTCCGCGAAAGGTCACGTGAAAGACCGTGACCCTGAGCTTGAACTCTACCACAAATACAGTTTGCTGGTCAGAGGCCGGCACTGCAGTGCGGCGGGTTAAGTTGCGACTTGCAACGCCAGCCCCACGTAGGAGCGCTGGTGCCAGTGCAGGGCTGCCCTGCTTCTGACCCAGCTCCCTGCTGGTGCTCCTGGGAGGGCACCAACGGTGGCCCAAGGGCTTGGGCCCCTACCGACTTGGGAGACCCAGATGGAGCTCCCGGCTCCCGGCTTTGGGCTGCCCTGGACCTGCTGTTGCAGCCTCTCCCTGCCACCCTCCCTCCCCACGTTGCTCTGCTTTTCAAATAACTAAATATTGGCTGGCACTGCGGCTCATTAGGCTAATCCTCCGCCTGTGGTGCCGGCACCCCGGGTTCTAGTCTCGGTCGGGGCACCGGATCCTGTCCCGGTTGCCCCTCTTCCAGTCCAGCTCTCTGCTGTGGCCCGGGAAGGCAGTGGAGGATGGCCCAAGTGCTTGGGCCCTGCACCCGCATGGGAGACCAGGAGAAGCACCTGGCTCCTGGCTTCGGATCAGTGTGATGCGCCGGCCACAGTGGCCATTGGAGGGTGAACCAACGGAAGAAAGACCTTTCTCTCTGTCTGTCTCTCTTTCACTGTCTAACTCTGCCTGTCAAAAAAAAAAAAAAAGAATTTTCTGATCAGCATTATATCTATAGCAAAAGGCTAAAAAATTAATAAGTAGTATAGTTAACTACTAGTCATTTATCAAAACATTATTTTTAAATTTTAATTTATTTTATTTGAAAGAGAGAGAGAGAGAGACCTTTCATACAGTGTTCACTCCCAAAATGCCTACAACAGCCTGGGCTGAGCCAGGCCGAAACCGAAAACAGGAGCCCACGGCCTCCCCGTGTCTGCATCAGAAGGATGGCATTGGCAGGGGAACCAAGACTCAACCCCAGGCTCTCCACTATGGGAAACAGTGTCCTAACCGCTTTACCAAATGCCCACCCTGAAACGCTGAACTCTGAAATACTTTCAGACGTACAACGGTGCTCTCAGGCGAGCTTAAACACCTCCACGTGCCCCTGATTTAGGTTCCCCCAATGTTTTAGAGATCTATTTACTTATTTGAAAAGCAAAGCAACAGAGAGAGAGAGTGAGAGACAGAGAGCGAGCGAGCGAGCTTCCATCCACTGATTCACTCCCCCAATTAACCGCAACAGCCAGCTCTGGTCCAGGCTGAAAGCAGGAGCCCAGAACTCCATCAGGGTCTTCCCCATGGCGTCCTGGCCCAAGCACTTGGCCATCATCAGCTGCTTCCCAGGTGTGTTAGCAGGGAGCTGGAGCAGAAGTGGAGCAGCTGGGACTCGAACTGGCATCCAATATGGGGCTGGCATCGCAAGTGGTGACAACCCACTGCGCCACAGTGCTGGCCCCTAGGTTTCCAAAATGTTAACATTTTATATTTTAAAAGTTTATTTATTTATTTGAAAGACAAAGTTACAGAGAGAGATGGGGGAGAGAGAGAGCTTCCATCTTCTGGTTCACTCCCCAAATGGCTGCAATGGCCGTGGCTGGGCCAGGCCGGCGCCAGGAGCCAGAGGCTCCATCTGGGTCTCCCAAGATGGCAGCAGGAGACCATCTTCCACTGCTTTCCCAGGCACATTAGCAGGGAGCTGGATCAGAAGTGGAGCAGCCAGGACTCGAACCAGCACTCATATGGGATGCCGATGGTGCAGGCAGCAGCTTAACCTGCTGAGAACCATTTATACTTGTTTTATTTTCTGTCTACACTCACACACGTATTATAAAACATATTTATTTTTTCAGGATCACTTAAAAATCAATTGCAGACGTTGTGAGTTTGTGTCCTGCTTGTTTCCTACAGGAAGACTGATCGCATTCTGCTTCGTGACAGCAGCGCAGTGGTAAAGTTTGGAAAACGCCGTGGCCGCCATGACTGTGTCCACTGCCAGGCCTCGTCCCGCTGTGGGCAGCGTCTCCCTGCTGCGCGGCGTCTCCTGGGGCAGCAGGCCTGCTCGTGGCCTCTGGCCGGAGAGCCCCTTTGCTTCCTTTGAGTCTGGAATAGCCCCTCAGGATCTCTGCCTTCCTGTCCTTGTCACTTGGCGCCCCTCAGCTCGGGCTTGTCTGGTTTGGGGAGTGAACGATCGGATGGAAGACCTCTCTCTCTCTCTCTCTCTCTCTGTGTGTAACTGACTTTCACATAAATAAATCTTCTTAAAAAAATGCAGACGGAGAGGCAGGTACGTGGGTCTGTGGTGGCGGGAGGACGGGGGCTGTCTTGGGTGGGGCCGGTGTTGATGGAAAGGCGGCAGAGAAGGGCTCATGTGGTGCTGCCGGTTCTCTGTCTGGAGCCAGGTGCTGGTGGTGTGGGTGAGTTCACCAAGCTGCATGCTGGGTGTCTGTGTCCCTGTGTGCGTGTATGTTATTGTGGGACACGTGGTGCTGTGTTGTCCAGATCTGCCGCAGCGAGAGGGGCCGGTGGACAGTGTGGGCTGTCGGCTCCCACAGAGCCTGCCCAGCCACAGAGGGCCACGCACCTGCAGTCACGCCCTGCCTGGGCGGCCTCGCCCGGTGACCGAACAAGGCAGGGGTATAAAGGACAGCCATGTAGACCTGATGCAGGGACGGTGACCTGCTGATGGCACAGGCGTGGCTGAGCTCGGCGCACGGGTGGGCGCCCCCTGCTGGCAGGCGTGGCTCCCTAAGCAACATCTGCTTCCCAGCCTGAACCTCAGCGTCTCCTGGAGACCCAGCACAGGTTACCCCCGGGGTCTGGGGACGGATCTGACCCGTCTGACCCTGAGGGCCTCACTTCTGGAGGCTGGCGGTGCACGGCGAGCCAGCGGACACTGGTCCAGGCAGCTGGCCGCTCTGGAGGGCGTGAGGCGCCAGGTGCTGCAGGGGTGTGCGGGGAGCGACCAGGGCCCAGGGCTCGGCAGCTCCCTGCTGCAGGATAACGAGCAGCTCTGGGCCAGTGGCAGGCAACAAGGGCCAAGCTGTGACACCAAGAGGGCCTCTGTGGTCTAGAACGTGGCTTGGCGACAGCAGTGGGGGTCCCTGGGCCCTGGAGCAGTGAGGGGCAGGTGGCCATCCTGAGCTTCCAGAGGTTCCACAGTGACACTCACCCTCACGGCCGGGGAGGCAGCCAGGGGACCCGGCCCACAGAGAGCCGGGGATGCTCCTAACAGAGCACAGTGCCCACGCCCAGGAGCAAAACAGATGGGCCGCTGTGAAGAGGAACGCTCAGCTCCTACGAGTAGAAGAGTCGAGGGCAGCCCCAGGAAAAGTGAAAATCCCTCTCCCAGTGCCCACACTTGGTCAGTTTCTGGGGTTGGATTTCCATAACTCAAGAGGTGGCTGGGGGGCTGGTGCTGTGGCACAGTGGCTTGCAGTGCCGGCATCCCATATGGGCACCAGTTTGAGACTCGGCTGCTCCTCTTCCAATCCAGCTCTCTGCTATGGCCCAGGAAAGCAGTAGAAGATGGCCCACGTCCTTGGGCCCCTGCATCTGCATGGGAGACCTGGAGGAAGCTCCTGGCTCCTGGCTTTGGACCAGCTCAGCTCTGGCCGTTGCAGTCACTGGGGGAATGAACCAGCAGATAGAAGACCTCTCCCTCTCTCTGGCTCTCCCTCTCTCTGTAACTCTGTATTTCAAATAAATAAAAGAAATCTTTAAAAAAAACCAAAAGAGGTTTGTATGGCTGTAGCAGGAGCATAACAATGACCCCCCTCACACCCCCCCCCCATGCTTTCTCCTCTGGCAACTGAAGGGAGGCCACCCAGACATGGCGGGGTCTGTCGAGAGCAGGGTCTGTGCCGGCAGGGACGCTGGGGACCGGCAGCATCATCACGCCCCTCCCCACTACAGCTGGGGAGACTGCAGGCGGCCAGGCAGTAAGTGGACTGCTGGCTTACCATGGGCTCCCAGTGGGTCACTCATCGATCCCTCCTCAGTCCCCGAATGTCTCATCGGGACTGGTTACACTTGGGGCTCTGGGGACAGGGGGACCTGATATTACAGTTCCAGGAGGCAGGCACGGAGGTTTTACCACACCTCTGTTGGACTCACCGTCCCTGACCCTGCAAAAAACAGGCGAATCTGTGGGTGACTGTGGGGTTCAGACTGTGCCGCACGTTCAGTGCTGGGGCCCCAGCGGCAGCTGCTGTGCCCGGTGAGGTCTGTCTGCCACCGCAGGTCACTCTGGCCTCAGCCCACGCTGTGCAACCACTGTTTGGGCAAACGCGTTCTTTTCTACCCCGTAAGGAGAATGTCTGCACTGACGCCAAGTAGACAGCATGTGAAGCCCCGGCCCCCGCCCCGAGGTTGCATCTCCTGTTCTCCCACAGCCTGGGGAGACTTGGCCCTTTCGGGCATCCTTCCGCGATCACGCTGATCCACGTGGGCCCTGACGTGTGACGTTAGTGAGTCAAGCGAACACGGGCGCAGCCACTGGAGGCCTGGCTGAGACAGTGCCTGAGTCGGGGTGTGCTGGGAGACCCCGAGAGAGGCCGGTTATTGTATCGTATCCCCGCTACCACAGAGAAGGAAGCCTGTGCCGGGCGGGTCTCTTCACATGGGAGACCTGGGTGGGGTCCCTGGCTCCTGGCTTCAGCCTGACCCAGCCCCAGCTATTGCGGCCAGTTGGAGAGTGAGCCAGCAGATGGGAAAATGTCTCTTACTTTCTCTCTGCTGTCTTTCAAATAAATAAATCTTAAAAAAAAAAAAAAAAAAAGGAAAAAACGAAAACAGAAAGGCTGGGCAGGAGACACTGGATGCCTTGGAGCAGGACCCCCTCTCTCACCAGCGCTCGATTCCTCTCCACCACCAGGAGGCCCAGCCACAGCCCCTCACCACAGCGAAGGCAGGCGCCTGGCAGGTGTCACCGCACCATCACAAGATATGAGAGGGGCAGGCGCTTGGCCTAGCGGCGAAGATGCTGGTGGGACAGCTGCATTCCACACCAGAGTCCCTGGGTTTGAGTCCCAACTCCGGCACCTGACTCAACTTCGTGCCAAAGCACACCCTGGGAGATAGCAGACGATGGCTCAAATAATTGAGTTCTTGCCACCCACATGGGAGACTTGGATGAGTTCCTGGCTCCCTGCTTTGGCCCCAGCTGGAGTCTACTACAGGCATCTGGGGAGTGAACCAACAGACGGGAGCGTACTCTGTGTGTGTGTGTCTTCTCAAAAAAATATTAAAAAACAGAAGACGTGAGAAAGCTGTGTGGGCAGACGGCCCAGACTCCCACAGTCCCCCTGCTGCAGAACCAGGGACTCCTGCTTGTGACTGGGGGAGTTCTCGAGATCGCAGCCGAAGAAGGGAAAACGCCTGTGCCCGGGCTTAGGTTCCAGACGGGTCAGCTTAGCACACAGGTGCAAGCCACACGTGGACAAAGGATGGTGTGGTGTGGAGGTGGCCTTGTCGGACAGATGGTGGGGAGGGGAACTTGGGCAGTGCCCCTGGTGACCCGCTTGGTGCAGGAGCAGACGAGACCCCGAGTGAGATCACGCAGACTCACGGGTAGTGGCAGATGTCCTGCGTGACTGGTCAGGGGCCTGGCAGGAAAAGTACCGGAGGACTGGAGACAGGAGGTCCGGGGTGGAACCCTGTGGTGGACACACGGGAGTGGGCCCAGGTGCGAGAGCTCTGTATCACCTGGCAACGTCCACTAGGATTGAGCCAGACATGACTGAGCCAGAGCACCTCGGCGCCAACAAGGCAGCCTCAGCCACGGAGAGGGTCCCTCCCACTCAGCCCGTGGCCCAGCTGCTGCCCAGCCCAGTGTCCAGTTTCCCAACACCAGAACGCCAGGAATAGGAGCGCTCACTGAGGAGACCCACTGGCCACACGGCGGATGTCTGACCATCCCGAAAGGGCCAGAGGTTCATTCCCACAGGGACGAGCACACGGTCCAAAGGGAGTGTCCCCACCACAGCGCCTCAGCCAGCACCACCACCACGCAAGAGCCGCGGGGGCCTGCTGTGGGGGCTCACAATGGGCGTGGTGTTTACAGGCCACGCCCTCCACTGGGCCACACGGGAGCGGCTTGTCTGGTCCAGCGTTGGTGCGTGTTCCCTGCAGAGATGGACACAGGGCACCCCCCACTGAACCAGCGTCACAGGAGGGCGCTCAGGTGAGCTCAGGGGTCCCCAGCCCTCTGCCGTCCGACCCTCCTGCCCAGGTGGGTCCCCAGCCCTCTGCCGTCCGACCCTCCTGCCCAGGTGGGTCCCCAGCCCTCTGCCGTCCGACCCTCCTGCCCAGGTGGGTCCCCAGCCCTCTGCCGTCCGACCCTCCTGCCCAGGTGGGTCCCCAGCCCTCTGCCGTCCGACCCTCCTGCCCAGGTGGGTCCCCAGCCCTCTGCCGTCCGACCCTCCTGCCCAGGTGGGTCCCCAGCCCTCTGCCGTCCGACCCTCCTGCCCAGAGCCTGCAGCCGCGCCAGAATGGGCACCATGGAGGATTCAGATGGTGGCTATGCCCGGCTTTCCACACCAGCACTCCTTTCATTATAGAAACACATCAGGGGGCCGGCGCTGTGGCATAGTGGGTGAAGCCACCGCCTGCAGTGCTGGCATCCCATATGGGCACTGGTTCGAGACCCCACAGCTCCACTTCCGATCCAGCTCTCTGCTGTGGCTTGGGAAAGCAGTAGAAGATGGCCCAAGTGCTTGGGTCCCTGCACCCACATGGGAGACCTGGAAGAAGCTCCTGGCTCTTGGCTTCGGATCGACTCAGCTCTGGCCATTGCAGCCAATTGGGAAGTGAACCATCGGATGGAAGACCTCTCTCTCTCCCCTCTTTGACTTTCAAATAATAAAATAAATCTAATTTTTTGAAATAATTTCAAATTTCACAGAAAAATTGCAGGTGCCAGACTTTTTGTGATCCGAGCCATTTGAGAGTTCAGGTTGCCAATACGTCCAGCGCCTGGTGGTGCACGACCTCAGCTGGGGCGACGCCGGCTGGCGCTGATGTGACTGTTGATGAGGACGGCAGCTTCTGGGCCACTCAGCACTCGGAACCTGCGGTGTGGGGCTTGACCGGCTCCTCGCTTCAGGGCGCTGCTGTTCCCAGTCGCTCTGCACGGGCAGCTCGGGAAGTGTGTCTTACACACACGGACACGCACTCACGCGTGTGTGCATCCTCTCCACGCGTGTCACACCACGACCACGGATTCACGCTCAACTCCTCCAACCCCAACCGACACCACAGGGTGTCCCCAGCTTTCTCCATTGCTGTATTTGTCATTTCCCCCCTAAGTTTTTGACTTATTTATTTGAGAGGAAAAGAGAGAGAGATTTCTTCCATCCCCTGGTTGATTCCCGGAATGCCCACAACAGCTGGGACTGGGCCAGGCTGAAACCAAGCGTCTGGCGCTCAGTCCAGGCTCCGCGTGGTGGCAGGACACAGACCTCGGAGCCGTCACCGCTGCCTCCCAGGGTGCACGGCAGCAGGAAGCTGGGATCAGGGGCTGCGCCGAGACTCAAACCAGGCCCTCCAACACGGGATGCAGGCACCCCGAATGACGCTTCTTTTCGTTTCTTAGCAGAGTTACACACAGAGAGGAAGAGACAAAGACACACACACACACACACACACACAGAGAGATCTTCCATCTGCTGGCTCACTTCCCAAATGGCCACAACGGTCAGAGCTGGGACAGGCTGAAGCCAGGAGCGTCATCTGGGTCTCCCATGTGGTGTGCGGCGAGCCAAGCACCTGGGCCATCCTCCACTGCTTTCCCAGGAGCACGAGCAGGGAGCTGGATCAGAAATGGAGCAGCCAGGACCCGACAGGCGCCCACGTGGGATCCCTGCAATGCAGGCGGCAAGTCAACCTGCTACACCACAACCCTGCCCCCCGGCAAGTGAAATCTTAACCGCTGTGCCGAACGCCCGTCCCTAACACACAGAAATTTAAAGTTCACATTCCAGTAGGGAGAGGCAGGTAATACACACATGCATAGTGCGTGTGCGTGTGGTGCACACACACAGAGTGGGATTCAGAAAGTTTGTGGAAAAACAGAATTGACAGGCAAGGGACAGCTGGTGGAGGCCACCCCGGGGAGTCCCCAGACTGCAGACCGAAGCCCTCTGGGGGACCGCCGCGTGCTCCTGGACGCGTGCACTTCCTGCCATTCTCCCCGAAGGATGCCCGGCCCTGAGTCTCCCCAGGCCCGGAGGCTGCCCCAGGCGCAGTGAGGGACCTGGGGGTGGGTCCCGGGCAGGAGCCTCGCCACTCTGCAGAGGGGCCTGGGGTGTCCGGGGTTTGGGTATCTGGAGGCGCCCTGGGAGCCACCCGCCCCCAATCGTGGATACTGTGTTTAGTGGATAGAGGAACATGTGACGGTCGGTGTTGAGGATCCAGGGGAGGGGACACCGCTGGGCAGTGGCTTGGCCTTTGATGGGGGTGACCAGCTGCAAGGCAAGCTGCGCAGGAAATGGAGGGACCCCTGCAACGCAGGCAGGGGCGGCAGGGGGTGGGGGTGGTGCAGAGAGGTGTGGGGGGGGTGGGCGCACAGCGCGCAGAGCCTCGGAGACCACCGAGAAGACCTGGGCTCTGACTGCGCGAGGGGCAGGGGTGTCACTCCGAGCATCCAGCAGAGCGGTCAGGTTTTAAAAGGCCGCCCCCCCCCCCCGCGGGGGGGGACGACCGTGAAGTAGGCCGACCTCAGCGGAGGGGTGGGAAGCCTGGCGCCAGTGCCACTGCCGTCCGCCAGAGGGCACTGCGCACGTGTTCGGGAAGGACACCTGCCACGCTCGCTCTCCGGGCTCCCTGCCGGCCTCCGAGGGGGCCGTGTCCACGCGGCGGCGCGCTGCTGACCGCGCCTCCCTCCGCCTCTGCCCCGGACACTGACCTGCACCGCAGCCGAGGGCGGAAGGCAGTCAGGGGCCGGCGTGCGGTTCTCTGTCGCGGGCACGTGGCCTCTTTAAACCTCAGCCCTGAAGGGGGAAAAAAAATTGCAAAAATTCAATTTAGGAACGCTGTAAAAAAAAAAATGTAAAACGCACAAAAGAGTTTATTGATGCACCCTGCGAGCCACAAACCCAACTTTAAATTTCCAGTTACGAGGATGGCTGGGAGTTTGGCTTAGTGGTTAAGATGGCCACGTCCCACAGCAGGGTGCTGAGGCCCGGTTTGGTCCTGGCTGCTACCCCCGCCCCCGCCAGTGCAGACCCCGGGAAGCAGCAGTGGTGGCTCAGGTGCCCCCCACCTGGGAGGACTGCAGCTCCGGCTGCCAGCTGTAGCCTGCCCCCGCCCCAGCCCCCGCCCCAGCCTTGGGGGCATCAGGAGAGCGAACCAGCCGTGGAGAAAGCTCTCTCTCCCTCCTTCCTCATTTCTCTATAACCCAAATAAGCAAAGAGATAAAAGAGCAACTTTTATTTAAACATTACATAAGGAACCAATATTTTTTAAAGTAAAAAAAAAAAAAAAGTGAAGATAAGCCCAGTGGTATCTTTGAAGGCCAGTGTTGAGGCGCAGTGGGTTGGGACGCTTCTTGCAATGCTGGCATTCTAGGTCTGTGTGTTGGTTCCTGTCCCAGCTGCTTTGCTTCCGAGCCAGTTTCCTGCTAATGTGCCTGGGGAGGCAGTGCCGCACGGTCCACGGGTGCCCTGCCACCCATGCGGGAGACCAAGATGGCGCTCCTGGCTCCTGGCTTTGACCCAGCACAGCCCTGGCTGTTTAAGGAAGTGAACCAGCAGATGGACGACCTCTCTCTGTCTCTACCTCTCTCTGTCAATCTGCCTTTCAAATAAATAAAAATAAATTTAAAAATATAGTTGACATGAGATTAAGTAAAATATATTTTTAAAAAGATTTATTTGAAAGTAAGAATGACTGAGAAAGGGGGAGAGATAGAGAGAGAGGTCTTCCGTCTGTTGGTTCACTCCCAAAATGGCCGCCAACGGTCAGAGCTGAGCCGACCTGAAGCCAGGAGCCAGGAGCTTCTTCAGGGTCTCCCACGGGGGTGCAGGGGCCCAAGCACCTGGGCCATCTTCCACTGCTTTCCCAGGCCACAGCAGAGAGCTGGATCAGAAGTGGAGCAGCCGGGACTCAAACTGGCGCCCATATGGGATGCTGGCACTGCAGGCGGCAGCTTTACCCCCTACACCACAGTGCCAGCCCCTCGCCCACTCGTGACGCTGCATCTCTGTGTGTGGTGGCTTCACTCTCTTTCACATAAATCCTGCTCTCACTTGGTCCCTGTATTTATGCCATGCTTTGAACTATTACCTGTGTGGGGGCAAGAACCTGGGGTAAACGCTGAGCCACGTACTCGGGCGACAGTGCCGCTCTCCCACCCGGCTGCGGCTCGGTCGTCTGGCAGACCTGTCTTCTCTATGCCGGCAGCGTTGTTCCTCCCTCACCCCCAGGACACCAGCTCTCACGTCCTACAGGGCTTTTTTTTTTTTTTTTTTTTTGGACAGGCAGATTGGATAGTGAGAGAGAGAGAAAGACAGAGAGAAAGGTCTTCCTTTTTGCCGCTGGTTCACCCTCCAATGGCTGCTGCGGCCGGCGCATCTTGCTGATCCGAAGCCAGGAGCCAGGTGCTTCTCCTGGTCTCCCATGCAGGTGCAGGGCCCAAGGACTTGGGCCATCCTCCACTGCCTTCCCGGGCCATAGCAGAGAGCTGGCCTGGAAGAGGGACAACCTGGATAGAATCCGGCGCCCCAACCGGGACTAGAACCCGGTGTGCCGGCGCTGCAACGCGGAGGATTAGCCTGTTGAGCCACGGCGCCGGCCTACAGGGCTTTTTAAAGACCGCCACTCTCGTGTGGACGCCCGTGCTCGGCTCGCTTCTCGCGCCTCGGCGCTCTGCACCGCGCAGCGAGCCTGTTTAACCGAGCGTCATGTCTGCCTCTCGCAGCATCCGAGCGGGGGCTCCCCTCCTTCCCCTTCTTTCGTTCATTACTCTAGCAGCCTGGCCTGTGGCAGGCGCGCAGACGTGTTTGTTGAGTGAATAAAAGGAGAAAGAGACGATGGGGAGTTGATAATTCCGAGCTATTTATGCTGTCGGGTAGGAAGATCGTGATAGCCGTGAACTTCAGACTTCGCTGGGCGACATGTGCGTGCCACGCTTTCCAGAGGACAGAAATAGAACGGCCCCTTCCGCGTCCGCGGGAGAGAACGCACGGCAAAAGGGAAAATTGGATGCATCCAGTGGAAGGCAGGGGTGAGGCAAAAGCAGCAAAGAACAGCATGGACACAGAGAACATGAAGCTCCCGACAAAGACCGCAGGTGCTGGAACCCCCTGAACGGCAGGTGCGGAAACCCTGAAGACCCTTCGCAGCCCTGCGGGCTAACAAGGAAGCAAACGCACTCCCCCAGCCCTCACCCACAGGGATCTGCCACCACGGGCCAGCTCCAGGGCTCTCAGCAGAGCCCGGGCCTGTGGTGGAGCGGAGGGCACGGGTGCTGGCCCCAGAGGGCACCGCTGGGGAAGTAACCGGGACAGGCCAGGGAGGGACCCGGGGGACCAGTCCGCTGCGAGGCGCGTGTGGAAACCGGTGATCGGCTAACTCACAAAGAAAAGCCCAGTGACTTCAAAAATAAGCAGGAGTAAAGTCAGTATTCTGTGATCACAGCTATTATGTTATATATCAATAAACAGAAGCAAAAAAAAAAAAAAATCTGTACCTGCAAGTTTGGAAACTACGCTGTCAAACCGCGCCTGCGGGATTTCACCAGGCGGCACCGCTTAGGGAGCAGCCGTGAGACACTCGGCAGTGAGAGCGAACCTCAGCCCGAGACGGAATAAACCCAGAGAAAGCAGAAGATGGAACTCACAGAGATGCGAGCAGAAACCAATGAGCTCGGAAACGGGAAGGCGGTGTTTGGAGCTGGAGGTGGCCCGGGCACTGGGGAGACTGTTCTAACAGGGGAGGGGAAGGTGCCCCTTGCCCCTTGCCCCTGCTCTTCCTTCACCCCCCTCCCCTCCTGCCCTGTCTGCACCCTGGAAGGCCCAGCCCCGTGTTCACCCGCGCCACCATTCCCCATCAGACCACGCCGGGCAGCACCTATGCCGCCTGGGAGCCACCCCTCTGCAGCGGCTGCTGCTTGTTCTTTTTTGTTTATTTATTTGGAAGGCAGAGTTACACACACACACACACACAGAGATCTTCCATCCGCTGGTCACTCCCCAAATGTCCATAATGGGCAGGGCTGGGTCAGTCCGAAACCAGGAGCCTGGAATTCCATCTGGGTCTCCCATATGGGTAGCAGGTGCCCAGGCATTTGGGCCATCTTCCTGCACTTTCTCAGGCACATTAGCGGGGAGCTGGGCCAGGCAGAAGCCAGGAGCCTGGAACCCCATGTGGGTGGGGGAGGTCCGAACCAGCCTCTGCTGCTTTCCCAGGTGCGTTAGCAGGGAGCTGGGTTGGAAGCGGGGCAGCCGGGACTGGAACTGGCGCTCTGACATGGGCTGCAGGTGTCGCAGGCAGTGACTTAACCGGCCGAGCCACAACGCTGGCCCCACACCTCTCACTTTAAAGCAGAAGCTCGGTGAGGGAGGCAGGTGTGGAGCTGAGACAGAACGAAAGTGAGGCCTCTTGTGCCAGTCAGCCAACTTGTGAAAGCAAAGGGCAAGTTCCTTTTTATTTCTTTAAAAAAATTTTTTTTGACAGGCAGAGTGGACAGTGAGAGAGAGAGAGACAGAAAGGTCTTCCTTTTCCGTTGGTTCACCCCCCAAATGGCTGCTACAGCCGGCGCTGCGCTGATCCGAAGCCAGGAGCCAGGTGCTTCTCCTGGTCTCCCATGGGGTGCAGGGCCCAAGCACTTGGGCCATCCTCCACTGCACTCCCGGGCCACAGCAGAGAGCTGGCCTGGAAGAGGAGCAACCGGGACAGAATCCGGTGCCCCGACTGGGACTAGAACCCGGTGTGCCGGCGCCGCAAGGCGGAGGATTAGCCTAGTGAGCCGCGGCGCCAGCCTTTATTTCTTTATAAGATTTATTTTATTTATTTGAAAGACAGAGTTACACGGAGACGTAGAGCCAGAGAGAGAGGTCTTCCATCCGATGGTTTACTCCCTATATGATGGCAACAGCCGGAGCTGAGCTGATATGAAGCCAGGAGCCAGGAGCCAGGGGCCAGGAGTTTATTCTGGGTCCTCCACGATGGGTGCAGGGGCCCAAGCACCTGGGCCATCTTCTGCTGGTTTCCCAGCAGAGAGCTGGATTGGAGGAGTAGCAGCCTGGACTTGAATCGGCGCCCCTATGGCATGCTGGTGCTGCAGGCTGGGGCTTTACCCTGCTGCGCCACAGCACCAGCCCCAGGACAAGTTCTTGAAGGAAATTAAAAATGTTATCCAGGGGCCTGCACTGCGGCATAGTAGGTTAAGCAACCACCTGCAGCACTGGCATCCCATATAGGCGCCAGTTCGAGTCCCGGCTGCTCCACTTCCGATCCAGCTCTCTGCTGTGGCCTGGGAAAGCAGTAGAAGATGGCCCAGGTGTTTGGGCCCCTGTACCCATGTGGGAGACCTGGAAGAGGCTCCTGGCTCCTGACTTAGGATTGGCCCCGCTCAGGCTGTTGTGGCCATTTGGGGAGTGAACAAGCAGATGGAAGATCTCTCTGTCTCTGTCTCTTTCTCTCTGTAACTCTGCCTCTCAAATAAGTAAATAAATCTTTAGGAAAAAATGCCACTCTAGTGAACACAGAGATGGTAAGAATATGGAGAAAGTTCCGGCGGGAAGACGGCGCCGGGGATGCCACAGCCGGCCTGGGCTCCAGAGGACAGCGGTCGCCACCGGGGCTGCCGCAGCGGTGACTCCAGGCTGAAGCCAGGCCATTTACTGGGGCTTCAGGGTCAGAATGGTCACTCTGCGTCTGACCCAGCTCCCTGCTAATGCACCCGGGAAGGCAGCGGAGGACGGCCCAAGGGCTTGGGCCCCTGCACCCACGGGGGAGACCTGGATGGAGCGCCAGGCTCCTCCCTATGCCTGGTCCAACCCCAGATGTTGTGGCCATTTGGGGAATGAACCAGATGAAAGATCTCTCTCTTTCTAGGTGTCTCTCCCTCTCTGTCACTCTGCCTTTCAAATAAGTGAAATAGATCTTTGAGAAAATGCTCATTTACTACTTGGAAAACCCCTGTGTCCTAAGAGTTACACTAAATCTTCCCTTCTTGTGTCTATGAATCATCAGGAAAGCCTGGGGGACAGCGCACCTGCTCACAGCATGGCCTACTGAGTATGTTAAACCCACTTTTGGTATCTACTGCTCAGAAAATACAAGATTCCTCTTGAAGATTTACTGCTGCTCACAACGCGCCTGGCCACCAGGAGCTCTCCAGGAGGCGGACGACGGGACTGGTGTCTGCACAGGGACACGGTCACCTCTTGTCATCTAAGGACAACACTGCACCAGGCTCCAGCCGCAGGGGCCAGGGCTCCCTGACAGATCTGGGCACAGGAAGCCTTCCACCTTCGGCAGACGACTTGCCGTTGCGAATGCCCGTGGTTCACGGAGGAGGTCAGGATGCCCACGTGAGCAGGGGACGGCGGGAAGCGCGTGGGGCCCTCAGGGAGGACTCTGAGGAGGAGGGACGCGCAGGCGCAGTGCAAACAGCAGGAGCAGTCGGAGAGGACCCGCTGTGGCCTCTGCCGTGGCTGACGGGGGCGAGGCTGGGTGGGAGCTCCTGCCTGTGGTGAGGGTGCTAAGCGCCGCTGACCTGGCGGCCAGGGGCGTGGAAGGTGACAGGCGCTCTGCAGGTAGCGCACTGGCGGGAGGAAGGGGATGACTCTGGTCCGCCCTGTGCAAAACGCGCTCAAACAGCATCGCGCGCAACAGGGATCTCCCGTGGACGGAGCGTCACCGATGTGGCGCACTTCGCTGCTCCCTCGTTAAGACATCGCCGAGGCGATGAGACGGCACTTGGGGCCGGCGTTGTGGCACAAAGGGTTAAGCCACTGCCTGTGACATCAGCAGCCCACAGCGGTGCCAGTTTGAGTCCTGGCTGCTCCACTTCCAATCCAGCTCCCTGCTCACATGCCTGGGAAAGCAGCGGAAGGTGGAGACGTGCCTGGTCCCCTGCACCCATGTGCACCATGTGGGAGGCCCCAGTGGGGTTCTGGGCTCCTGGCTCCAGCCTGGCCCAGCTCCAGCCATTGCGGACATCTGGGGAGTGAACCAGCGGACGGGCATCTCTGTCTCTCCCTCTGGGTGTTAAATCTTTTTTTTAAGATGGCATTTGGGGAGTGATGGGAACGCGCTCTACTGAGGGTGTGTATGAAAATAGCTTATGGAAAGTAGAAAAACAAGCCGATATATTTTTTGTTTTTTAATATTTTAAATTTTTAAAGATTTATTTATTTATTTGAAAGGAGCGGGACACAGAGAGGGAGAGACAGAGACCGAGGTCTTCCATGTACTGGTTCACTCCCCAAATGCCTGTAATAGGCAGGGCTGGGCCAGCCTGAAGCCGGGAGCCAGGGGTTTCTTCCAGGGCTCCCACGGGGGTGCAGGGGCCCAAGCATTTGGGCCATTTTCTCTGCTTCCCCAGGTGCATCGGCCTAGAACTGGATTGGAAGTGGAGCAGCTGGGACTTGAACCGGCGCCCATGTGGGATGTGTCTGTGGCACCGGCTCACAGCATAGCTGTACGAATGAGTCTTTAATAAATGATTGCTGAACTCTCTCCAGACTTCAGAGGCCTCGCTGCGAAAGCCGCTGGTCTCAGGGGCGGCAGAGACCCCTCGGCCTCGGGTCCGCGGCCTGTGCTGCTCGTGCGGGCCTCCGGGCCAGGCTGTGGGAGCCTCGTCCAGCTCTCCTGCTGCAAACAAAACTTAAGAGAAGTGGGCAGCGTTTCCAAGGGGAGGGAATGTGGTAGCAGCGGGGGTGGAGGGGAGGGCAAGTGGCACCGGGGTCGTCCTCAGCCTGGCAGACCTGGAGTTTCCGGCGGGTGGAGGGTGGAGGGAGGGGAGTGGCTGGTGCGGTCGGCTGCAGGTGGACGTGCGCTGGGCCTCGAATCCCAGTCGTCCGCCAAGTCTGTCCCTTCTCACTCTTTGTTCGAACAAGGTCAGTGCATTCATGAAGCTGTGGGAGGCTGTCCTTGGCGACGGCGTGGAAATCCGCTCTTTATTTCATTATTTCATCTCCCTGGGGAAAGGCCTTGCTCCCTGATTCCATGCTCAGACCCATCCATGTCGGATAGCCTTCCGAGGCCAGTGTCTCCTAGTTCTCGAGCCACAGTAATGGGGGAAAAAGAAACAACTTCCTTTAAAAGTAGGATTTCTATTTGCAGGAAGACATGGGCGAGGGAGGGAGGAGCCGGGAGCTCACGTTCATTGTATGACACAGAAATAGCATGTTCAGCAGGGTGACCGGCGGACGGCGTAGCAGCTGTTCCTAACCCACTGCCTTTCAAAATCCAGTTTGTTTCATGCCCAGAATAGTTGCATACAAGACACATTATTTAATAAACGTTAATGTGCTAGAACGTACTAGAAAATCAATGGAAACAAACCGCTGTGTCCCGTCTGTTTCTCTGGTCCTGGATGAAGAACACGACCGTCAGAGTTGATGCCCATGCGCCGTCCATCTCAGCCCAAAGCCCGGGCCAGGGGCCGGTGCTGGGTGCGGCGGTGAAGATGGGGCATTTGACGACCACATCCTGTCAGAGTGCCTGGTTCCAGGCCCGGCTCTGCTCCTGATAACATGCACCCGGGAGGCAGCAGGTGATGGCCTAACTAGCTGTGTGCCTGCCACCAGCATGGGCGACCTGGATGCAGTTCTGGCTCCTGGCTTCAGCCTGGCCCAGTCCTGGCTGCTGCAGATTTTTTGTGGGGTGAATCAGCAGATGAGGGGTCGCTGTCTCTCAAATAAATAAAACAAATAAATAAAAATTAAAAAGAAGAGAATTAAGGAACAATGGGGGAATTCTCTGGTGAAGGAAAGCTAAAAGAATATAAAAACGTAAGAACAAAAAACCCACTCAGAAGTCTGTAGTTCTGTCACTGTGACTGTTAAATGTTATCCTAGCTGAGCAAAACCTGGACCAAGAGAGAGGAAAGAATACAGGAGGAATATTTTAAAAAATTTTATTTATTTGAAAGAATGAATGAGAGAGAGAGAGAGAGAGAGAGAGAGAGATTTTTATCTGCTGGTTCACTTCCCAAAATGCTCAAGGGCCAAGGCTGGGCCAGACTGAAGCCAGGAGCCCAGAGCCCTATCTGGGTCTCCCATGTGGGTGGCAGGGGCGCAGGCACTTGGACCATCTTCTGCTGTACATTAGAACAGAGTGGGATTGGAAGCAGAGCAGATGGGACTTGAGCTGTGCTCTGCTCTGGGATGCCAGTGTCACAGGTGGGAGCTTAACTCACCGTGCCACAAGACAGAACACAAAACAATACTTTAAAAAGTTAATCTAATTGTTGTTTCTTAGGAAAAACCAATCAAACAGACTTCTAGCTAACCTAGCCAAGAAAAAAACAGAAATGCATATTTATTCAAGGCAAGACTCAACAAGGATGTAACCACTGAAACAGAAGACAATTTAAAAATCCTAAGATAGGCTGGCGATGTGGCGCAGTAGGCTAAGCCTTCACATGCAACACCAGCATCCCACACAGGCGCCGGTTCAAGTCCCGGCTGCTCCTCTTCTGATCCGGCTCTCTGCTATGGCCTGGGAAAGCAGCGGATGATGGCCCAAGCGCTTGCGCCCTTGCTCCTGTGTGGGAGACCCAGCGGAAGCTTCTGGCTCCTGGCTTCGGGTTGGCCCGCTCTGGCTGTTGCAGTCATTTGGGGAGTGAACCAGCAGATGGAAAACCTTTCTATCTCTCCCTCTCTGTCTATAACGACATCTCTCAAATGAATAAATAAAATCTTTTTTAAAAAAATTCTAAGATACATTTTTCACAAATCTAGACAAACTCATTGAAAACCTAGATTATGGCCAGTGCCGCGGCTCACTAGGCTAATCCTCCACCTGCGGCACCGGCACCCCTGGGTTCTAGTACCAGTTGGGGCGCCGGATTCTGTCCCGGTTGCTCCTCTTCCAGTCCAGCTCTCTGCTATGGCCCAGGAAGGCAGTGGAGGATGACCCAGGTCCTTAGGCTCTGCACTTGCATGGGAGACCAGGAGAAGCACCTGGCTCCCGGCTTCGGATCGGCGCAGTATGCCGGCCGCAGCGCGCCAGCCACAGTGGCCATTGGGGGTGAACCAATGGAAAAGGAAGACCTTTCTCTCTGTCTCTCTCTCTCACTGTCCACTCTGTCTGTCAAAAACAAAACAAAACAAAAAACAAAAAACAAAAGCCTAGATAAAAAAAAAATACTTTTCAGGGCTGGCATTGTGGTGTAGCAGTAAAGCTGCTTGCTGCCCGTGACATTGGCATCCCATATGAGTGCTGGTTCATGTCCCGGCTGCTCCACTTCCAATCCTGCTCCCTGTTAACCGCCTGGAAAAAGCAGTGGAAGATGGCCCAAGCACGTGGGCCCCTGCACCCTCATGGCAGGTCTGGATGAAGCTCCTGGTTCCTGGCTTCAGCCTGGTCCAGCCCTGGCCATTGTGGCCATTTGGGAAATGAGCCAGCGGATGGAGGATCTTTCTGTCCTCCTATTTTCTGTAACTGGCTTTCAAATAAATAAATAAATCTTTAGAAAAAAATAATAGCTTTCTCGGACAGATATTTGTTCTAGGAGTCAAGACACGGGTCAGGACACCCAACATCCCAGGTCAGAGTACCTGGGCTCAGCTCCTGGCTCCAACACCAGACTCTAACTTCCTGCCAGTACAGACCCTGGGAGGCAGTGGTAATGGCTCAACTAGGTGGGTTCCTGTCACCTGCATGGGAGACCTGGATTGGGATCCTGACTCCCAGCTTGGCCAGAGCAGGTATTTGGAGAGTGAACCAGTAGACAGGATCTCTCTCTCTCTCTCTCTCTCAAAATAACTAAATAAAAATGTTTTTGTGCTTGGGGCCCGCAGTGTGGCACAGTGGGTTAAAGTCCTGGCCTGAAGTGCCAGCATCCCATATGGGCACCGGTTTGAGTCCCAGCTGCTCCACTGATCCAGCTCTCTGCTATGGCCTGGGATAGCAGTAGAAGATGGCCCAAGTCCTTGGGCCCCTGCACCCGCGTGGGAGACCCGGAAGAAGCTCCTGGCTCCTGGCTTCAGATCAGTGCAGCTCCGGCCATTGCAGCCATCTGGGGACTGAACCAGTGGATGGAAGACCTCTCTCTCTCTCTCTCTCTCTCTCTCTCTACCTCTCCCTGTAACTCTTTCAAATAAATAAAATAACTCTTTTTAAAAAATGTTTTTGTGTTTGTCTCTCAAGAAATAAATAAATGAAAATAAGTTACCTGGGAAAATATTACTTACCAAAAAACGGACCCCAGTAAACGCAGCAAATGTAAGCAAATTAGAGGATTAGCCCTCAAAAACTCCCAGGGCCCAGATGGATTCCCAAGAACAGCTACCGAACCTTCAAAGCCGCTTAGACTGGTTCAGTGCACAGAAAAGGAAACTCTCACATTATTTTTAAACAGCCCCGTGCATCTTAGAGAAACCGAGAGGAAAAAGGACAGTCATCCCCCGTCTGTAGTCTCGTTTCCTGAGGTTTCAGCTACACACTGTCGACCACGGTACGAAACGATTAAGTGGAAAAACATAAAAGGAAATAAACAATTCACAGGTTGTAAAACGCGTGCTGTTCTGAGTAGCAGGACGACCTGTTGCCCCATCCTGCTCGTCCTGCCCAGGACGGGCGTCACCCCCCTGCGTAGGGCAGCCTCCTGCTTGTCAGACGGAGCATCTGGTACGGCAGCACTTGAGTGCCAGTGGCCTTTCCGTAGCAGCCGTCCGCCGTGGGTAACGCCTGTGTCACCCACTTCAGCCTCATCACACAGGCACGGCGCCGCCCTGCACCCCAGAGCGAGTGCAGCACGAGACGATGAGAGAGACGCGGGTCACATCCGCAGAACTCGCATTATGGTCTACGGCTCGGTTATTCTGTTGGATTATTGGTTACTGCTGTTGATTGCTTATGTGCCTTATGGAAATTAACTTCATCAAAGTGCATGCAGGAGGAGAAACAGCACAGGCTGGGCTCAGTGCTACCTGCAGGCTCGGGCACCTGCCAGGGGCCTTGGAACACATCCCCAGAGGACGGGGGCCTCCTGCCGACTTCCATTGGCATTCACCTTTCTGACCCAGCTCCCTGCTAATGCACTGGGGAAGCTGCCAAGTACTTGGGTCTCTGCCACCCATGTGAGAGACCCAGATGGAGGTTCAAGCTCCTGGCTTTGGCCTGCCCCAGCCCTAGCTGTTGTGGCTGTCGGGGAAGTGAATTTGCAGATGGAAGAGCTCGCTCTCCCTCTCCCTTTCTCTCTGTAACTCTGCCTTTCCAATAAACAAATAAGTCTTTAAGAAGCACCACAACCATCACCAGCAAAAAAACGAGAGAGAGAGAGAGAGAGAGAGAGAGAGAGAGAGAGAGAGAGAGAGAAGGGAACAAGATAGACAGAGGAGCACCTGCACCGGAGAGCGGAGCTTCGGCAGGCAGCCCGGCTGTGTTGCTGACTGCCCAGAAGATGGTGGTCAGTTGCCAGGCAGGGAGGGAACTGCAGTGCTGTGCTGGTCATGTTGCCCCCCCCCCCCCTGTCATATTCAGGGTGCTGCTAGTGCAGAGGAAGGGGAGACCAGCTGGGTGGAGAGAAGGAGGACTGCACTGCTGGGCTGCTCGGGCCACGGCCCTCACACACACACACACAGGACACCTCTCTCCAAGGGCACAGTCCCAGACTGCCCCAGGCACCACACTCATCGCAAACACCAGTCTCTAGCAGGTGCTGGTTGGTTCCACTCCTTCCTCATTGTCTTACCCACACCAGCTTTGTCTCCCTTGCAAACAGAAATCGACCAGAGGCCCACGTGGGAGCCAGACAGCGTTTACTGGGGTTCTGCTCCAGCATGAGGGAGACAGTGTGGTAGGAGGGGGTTTCCATGACTGGCTCCTGGACTGGAGCTGCACAGGTGCAGCTATGGGGTGGGGAGTTCCCCGGCAGCACACGGCATTCCCATGTGCACCTGGCCTGCAGTTTTGGCTCCAGCCCCTGGAGCCAACCTAGTACTTCGGTTTGCACCCGGCTAGGTGCTCTGCACAGGCATTGCTGGTGCTTTTTGCACACGTCACACTGCAATGGTGGTGTTGTCGCTCACGGCTGCCACCCTGGGAACATCACATCGGGTCACGCCTGCTATTTGGGACATTATGGGCAGGTTTGGGACATCCACAGCAGGGCTGGGGGTCTTCTGCAGTTAGGGTCTGGCCAGTCCTTGTTCCTGACTGGTTTGGAGCTGGAGATGGACATGTTAGGTCAGGAGATGGACATGTGTCAGGGGAGGGGCGTGGTTCAGTGAGTCCTGTTTCCATTTTGCCACAACCATCCAGTAGGGATCAGTGTTGTGGCGCAGTGGGTTAAGCTGTGGCCAATGGATGGAAGGTATCTGTCTCTGTCTCACGCTAACTGTGCCTTTCAAAAAAAGTCCAGTAAACCAAAAGGTAGCTTATCTTTCTTCTACACATCCCGTACATGTTACAGATAAGGAGATGGGGAAGGATCAGAGAGCGAGCCAGAGTTCCAGCCGCGCCAACCAGAAATCACTGTTATAGCAAAGCTACCACCCCAGAATCGCCAGAGGCCAACCATACCCACCGTGGCGGCTGACTGCATCCCTACGGTGACCTCTGCCTATTATAATATCATCATAATAAAAGGACCACAGCTGATGCTCTCACACCTCCCAGACTTCCTAAAAAGGCCAAAAAATGGCCAGCCACCAAATTCCTGGAAATCCCCACTCGTTCCTGGAAGACTCTACCCAAAGCACCACCCACCGTCTGTACCTCCCAGTCAGAGAGGGATGACTCTGCTCCTCGTGGGCGGCAGCCCACTCTAGAGCCTGCCGGCACGCCCTCCTGAGTGTGTGTCTTCGCTTTGCTAATAAATCTTGCTCCTCTGCCAACCGTTATCTCGCTCATCCTTGAAATCTTTCGTGCACTGGAAGGCAAACCCCCCTCCCCCTTGCCCCAAACAATACACAGCAGTGGAGTATGGGATGTGTTGAAGAAAGATAAGCTGCCTTTTGGTTTACTGGACTGTTTTTGAAAGGCACAGTGAGGAAGGGTGAGACAGAGAGAGAGATAACTTCCATCTGCAGGCCACAGCTTAAACTCCACCCCCCACCCCGGAAAGGGAAGAATGGGCAGAAAGGGATGTATCCCTGGGCCAAGCACATCAAGGCCACAGCAAATATGAGCTCCCCAGCACAGCCTCCGCCAGACGGAGGGCCAGGATGCCCTGAGACGTGGTAACCTCCTCCCTCGGCCCACCTGCCCCAGGAAGGAAGCTGCCTTCTATTGTGAGCCGTGGGCCAGGTTCCTCTTCTGCTGAGATGACAGCTCGGCCCCGCCTCCTCTCGGAGCAAACCTGGAGTGAACTCTGGGAGGGCTCCCTTTCTGTTGTGAGAATTTAGGGGTCCTGGGATTTACAAATTAGACTTTAAAATATTGATTTGAAAGGCAGAAAGAGAGTGCTCTCATCTGCTGGTTCACCCCCCAAACACCTACAGCAGCCAGGGCGGGGTCAGGCCCAAGCTGGGAGCTGGGAACCCAGCCTAGGCCTCCCACATGGATGGCAGGGATCTAACGACTTGAGCTGTCACTCCGCCTCCCAGGGCCTGCATTAGCACGAAGCTGGAACCAGGAGCCAGGCCGGGACTTGAACCCAGGCCCTCTGCTATGGGATGCAGGTGTCCAAGGTGGTGGCTTAACCGCTGTGCCATACAGCTGCCCCTCAAGTTACAAGCTTTTGCGGGCCATGTTCTAAAATGTTCGTTCCTCTAGGATGTTGCAGGCTCCAAGACGTTTGCCTGTGGCGGATCCTGTGAGTAACCACAGCCAAAGCTCCTAGCACCATGGTCCTTAAGCCTGCAGTGCTGCCTTTTTTCCCGGCGGTCTCTGTGCCGGTAGCCTTTGGCTTCTGCTCACTGACCTGAGACTGCATGACAGCATCGTGCAGAGACCCCTCCCGGTGCTGAGGGGCAAGATCCTGAAGGACGCCGATCAGGAGTCGGGGTGGAGGGCAGCCCTGGGCTAGGGCAGCAGTTCAAGGAGTCAGCCCCCTTAGACCTCCCTTTGCCGCCCTAAGGGTCGCAGCTTCAGGATCACACAGTTGGCTGGGACTCTTCTGGGAACAGGTGGGAGGAAGCGGGTGGGGGGGCAGATACATGTGAGAGTCGGGTCTGCTCTCATTTTCATTTTTAAAATCATAATCAGAAGCACCACTTAGTGACTCTCACCCTCATCTTATTGGCCACAGAGATACCCGTAGCTCCAGTGACAAGTATGACCAGCGGGGAGATGACCATTCTTTTGTTTTTTTTTTTTTAAAGAATATTTATTTTATTTAAAAGGCAGAGTTACAGAAAGTGGGGGTGGGAGGTGGGGATGGAATAGAGAGAAATCTTCCATCTGCTGGCTCACTCCCCAAATGGCTGCAATGGCCAGGAGCTTCTTCCCTGTCTCCCACATGGGTGCAGGGGCCCAAGCACTTGGGCCATCTTCTGCTGCTTTCCCAGGCACATTAGCAGGGAGCTGGATCAGAGGTGGGGCAGCCAGGACTTGAACTGGCGCCGATGGTGACTAACCTGCTGCACCACTAGGTCAGCCCTAGATGGCTATTCTTAAACTTTAGTACAATGGGGGAGGGGTCTGTCAGTAGATGAGAAGGAGAGAAGAGATACTGACAGCCACCCAGACACCATGCAAACTGGCATACATATAAGGGACTTCTTGGGGGCTGGGGTGCGGCGCAGTGGGTTAAGCCACTGCTGCGACACTCATATCCCATTACCAGAGTGCCAGTTTCAGTCCTGGCTGCTCTGCTTCTGATCCAGCTCCCTGCAATTATGCCTGGGAAAGCAGCAGATAATGGGCCCTTGTGGGAGACCTAGATGGATTCCTGACTCCTGCCTTCGGCCTGGCCCAGCTCTGGCTGTTGAGCCAGTGAGTGGGGTGAGCCAGCGAATGGGAGCCTTCTCTGTCTGCCTTTCACACAAAATGAAAATAAATAAAAATTTAAAAAGAAAAGGAACTTCTTGGCTTCAGTAACAGGAAAGCCCAGAGGTTGTGCTTCCTAGATCCAATGACTCACAGAAATCTCCAAGCATCCAGCCTCCCCCAGCTCTGACTCAGAATCAGTCTGGCCCTGTCACTCCTCAGAGGGCTCCCTGGGCTAATTCCCACCCTGTAAGAAACACAGGGTGACAGGACCACGGCGTTTGTGGCTGACACGCTGGCCCACTCCCGGGCGGGGGGAGGGAAGGCGCCCAGCTCCAAATCGAGATCCAGGATGAAACCGTCCAGGAACAGCCTGGATGACCCCCAAAGGGAAAGTGTGGTTTCCTGAAAATGGACGAAGAGGCTCTGGGGGGGGGGGGGGGATGGATGGTCAGAAGACAACGGACAGCGTCCCCCAGGACAGCAGAAGAGGCAGAGGCAACGGGAAGGGGACTGGTTCTGAGCTCTGTCCTTCCTCAACTCCTCCCACTGCGGGGCTCTGACGCCAGCTCTCCATGCGGCCTTCCAGGTCTGACTTGCTTCCCAGGTTTTCTCCCGGATGGGGGGAGGGTGTCTTTGGGGGAGGCTTGGAGGCGAGGCAGCTGTCTGACAGTGTGAGTTCATCCACTGTCACTCTGGTGTTCACGTTAATCTCTGTGTTGGCAGAAGCTCTTCTCTGAGCACGTGTGCCTAAGACTCAGACCCTGAAGTCCTTGTGTTTTCGAGATGTCAGACAACTTGTGAGTCTGTGAGCAACGGGCTGATGGGTTCCCCCTGGAGCCCTCCATGCTGCCGTGAGTCCAACCCACTTCCTCCGAGTCCTTCCAGGCCTCACGGAGGTTGGAATCCATGACAACAGCCCTGCGGTTGACAAGCGGGCTTCCAGCTGATGCGAAGTTCTTTCCCATTCTTGGTGTCCTCTGCTCTCCTGACCTACCCAGCTGCCCTCCGATCTCTCAGAAGACTCTATGCGGCAGGCCTGAATGTATGTGGACATGTCATAGAAGAGGATATCCAAATGCTTATAGGAACATTTAATCATGCTCCCTTGTCCCAAAGAATGTTTAAATTAAAACCAAAATGAGATGTTACTATATTCCCATCAGAATGACTGAAATTAAAAGCGCTGACAAGAATGCAGAGAAATTAGGATTCCAGTCTGGAACTATGGTTCTGCTGGGAGTGTAAGTTTGCACAGCTACCTTGAAAGCCTGGGGCTGGGCACTAAAGCTAAACTGATCCTTACCCAATGTCCCAGCAAGCCTACTCCTCAGTGCGTATACAACAGAAGAGCACAGTCACGCTCACCAAAACCCACGGGCAAGGACAGTCACTGTACCATTACCCCCAGCACCTCTGAGTGGGAAACAACCCAAATAAGCCTTGTGCTGAAGGCTAATGGACTAATGCTAATGGTTGGTGGGTTAAGGGTGAAGGTTTGACCCAATTTTGGGATCGAATTGTGTGGGAGGTGAGAAGTATGCCCTGGCAAGGTGGTCCTCAGAGAGAGTTGGCTACATAGCTGAGTTCAGACCAGCTATTCTTTCTCTGCTTCCTGGCTCACCACGGTATCTTCCTCCCATGCCTTCTGCTGTCCACCACCCTCATCAGATGCCAGACTCATCTTGATCTTGGATTTAGAACCTTCAGCTCTGTAAATTGAAAAAACTTTCTTCCTAAGTAGCTTTTCACTAAAGCTAATGTAGGGTGTTAGAAGTCAGGATAATGTATCCATGAGCATTTTATTGTATCTGCAACCATTCCATTCCATCTGTGAATATTCCATTATACCTGTGAACATTCTATTGTATTTGTGAAAATTCCATCATATCTACTGCAGGGCAAGAGGTTATGATAGATTACGGCCGCTGAGTTATCCACAAACAGGTGTATTTTTGTATTTTTAGTGTTTTTCAGTGGTTTCTCCATCCTCATTTGAAAATGTGAAGGAAAAGTGGGTGCCTGAGCTGACTCTCCATTGTCCAAAGACTCCTTTCTTGCTTGTCGGGACCCAAACTGATCTCAGAGATGACCCCTCTACTAGTGAAACTCGCCAAGAACAAACAGAAGCCTATCACTCCAGAGACGGCGGAAACACTGGCCCCTGATCTGAAGGCTGTCAAGTGTGTGAGTGTTGCGCGCTCACACAGAAAGGCCTAAAGAATGTATTTGATGAAGCCCTATTGGCTGCCCTGGAGCCTCCAGAACCGAAGAGGAGCCGCAGGTGTGTGCTGCTAGGAACACGCTCCGGAGCCCTTTCTGCACAGCTGGTGTCGGCATGGTACTAAAAGCAATGTTTAAATCAAACTAAAGATTAGAAATTAAAATTCGTTTCTGCAATCATGACAAATGCCCTGCACCTACCCACATGCACTTGTGTGAGACAAGGCCCATAGGTATGGCCCCCCTTCCCCCTCCAATACTAGTTAATTTTGAGTAATTGTGTATTGTCGGAAAAGTGATCAGTACTAGTTTGTTTTATTGTTCCCCCCCAAAATTTTTGTTGTCATTGTTTTAAAGCAAGACATGCTTTGTGATGACTCGGTAACAGACTAATTTAAATTGTTGGAGCTGCTCCCTGGTTCCACTCTGGAGAGTAATCTGGGACATCTTAGTGTTTTTGTTTGTTTAGTTTTTTTTCTTCTTTTTTTTTGGGGGGGGGGAGTGTGTGGGGTTTTTAGTCTTGCTTTTTTAATTCATTAGCCAGTGGACAGCCCTTCAGGGAGGAGGACGGATTCCACATTCCACTTCCTGGACCTAGCGTTAGAAGACATGTCCCCGACCTGGTGCTCTCAGGAAGGAGTACAGTCAATGGCTCATTTAATAACATACTCCTTTTTGAAAGTTGCC
Source organism: Lepus europaeus (assembly GCF_033115175.1). Classification (NCBI taxonomy): domain Eukaryota; kingdom Metazoa; phylum Chordata; class Mammalia; order Lagomorpha; family Leporidae; genus Lepus; species Lepus europaeus. The sequence goes on from NC_084837.1 coordinate 113,575,566, forward strand.
TTTTCTCTCCACCCTCGAGTAGATCCAGTCTTTGAGGAAACTCCTGGAAGTGGGTGGAGCCTGGCCGGGCCCCTCCTCCTTTCTAGGATGCACTACACATGTGACTGTGACTTTCAAGGACATTTGTCTGCCATTTGCTGATTTTGGAGGAAGTTAATTTTTATCTTCTTTCACGGATAAATGAGAAAAAGTATTGCACCTTTTGAAATACACCAAATGGATTGAGTTCATAATTAAAAATATTTTTAGGCTGGCGCCGTGGCTCACTAGGCTAATCCTCCGCCTTGCGGCGCCGGCACACTGGGTTCTAGTCCCGGTCGGGGCACCGATCCTGTCCCGGTTGCCCCTCTTCCAGGCCAGCTCTCTGCTGTGGCCAGGGAGTGCAGAGGAGGATGGCCCAAGTGCTTGGGTCCTGCACCCCATGGGAGACCAGGAGAAGCACCTGGCTCCTGCCATCAGATCAGCGCGGTGCGCCGGCCGCAGCGGCCATTGGAGGGTGAACCAACGGCAAAAGGAAGACCTTTCTCTCTGTCTCTCTCTCTCACTGTCCACTCTGCCTGTCAAAAATTAAAAAAAAAAAATGCCATCATATCTGTGAACACTCCATTGCATCTATGAACATTCCATTGTATCTATGAACACTTCATATCTGTGAACACTCCCTATCTGTGGACATTCCATATCTGTGAACACTCCATCACACCTGTGAACATGCCATAGTATCTGTGAACACCCCATTGTATCTGTGAACATTCCATTGTATCTATGAACACTTCATATCTGTGAACACTCCCTATCTGTGGACATTCCATATCTGTGAACACTCCATCACACCTGTGAACATGCCATAGTATCTGTGAACACCCCATTGTATCTGTGAACACTCCGTATCTGTGAACATTCCGTCGTATCTGTGAACATGCCATCGTATCTGTGAACACCCCATTGTATCTGTGAACATTCCGTCGTATCTGTGAACATTCTATCGTAGCTGTGAACATATTATCATATCTGTGAACATTCCGTCGTATCTGTGAACACCCCATCGTATCTGTGAACACTCCGTATCTGTGAACACCCCATTGTATCTGTGAACACCCCATTGTATCTGTGAACATTCCATCGTATCTGTGAACATTCTATCGTAGCTGTGAACATATTACCATATCTGTGAACATTCCATCACTTCTGAGAATATCCCAGTGTATCCGAACATTCCATCATATCTGTGAACATTCTGTCTCATCTCAACATTCCTTATCTGCAAACAGTCTTTTGTATCTGAACCTTCTGTCCTGTCTGTGAATGTACCGTCAGATCTGAACATTCCATCAGGGCCGGAGATTCTGCTGGATCTACAAACATTGCATCACATCTGTGAACATTCCATCAGAGCTGTAAACATTCCGTCATGTCTGCGAACATTCCAGTGCGTCCATTAACAGTCCAACCTCTCTTTGAACATTCCTAATATTTGCAAACATCCCATCATATCCATTAACACTCCACTGAATCTGTGAACATTCCATCACATCTGTGAACATTTCATTGACCAAGCAAGTCACAAGGTGGAAGCTAGATCAAAGTTGGGGGCAGGCATTCCTCTGCTGGTGGGTGCGGACCACCATAAATTGCATGGTAAAAAGCCTGGGTAATGAGAGGGTAACTGAGTACAACATGGGGAAAGAAAAGTGACTGATGAGTGACAGTGCGGTGAAACATAGGCAGTGGCTGAGAGAGGCACAGACGGGACAATTTCATTTTTTTACTTCATATTAAAATTATTCATGGTGGGGCAGTCATATGACACAGCAGTTAAGCCTCTGCTGAGGATACTAACATCTTACATCAGAGGGTCTGGGTTCCAGTCTAAATCCTGCTCTGTGTTCCGGTGGGAGGCACTGGTGATGGTGTAAGTACTTGGGTCTCTGCTCGCCATGTGGGAGACCCAGATGGAGCTTTGGGCTCCTGGCTTCAATCTGGCCCAACCTTTATTGCAGGCCTTTGGGAATTGAGCAGTGGATGAGAGATCTCTCTCTGCCTTTCTAACAAGTAAGATAAATAAATAAAAATTATGTCTTAGACACGCTGATGAAAGGACTCAACCCCATTGGGACTATGAACTTCTCATGTGTGTTTTTTCTCATGGGTTTCACAGCTTCTGGAGTCGTGATGCATAGAACAGACACTGGAACGTCTGTGAAATAAAATTTCATCCAAAATGACACAGCCACTTATTCCTTGTCCATTTTTATTTCAGGCTCCAGGATGAGACTCACAAAGGCAGCAAGACACATCGCTATACTTCACAATCACCTGAGTGAGCTCCCAGTCTCCACTCCTAGAGCTGTCCTGCTTAACCGAAGAGCTGGTGGCGTTCCAGCACGATGATGAACTGGCAGAATCATGCACATTTTTATATGGGCTTTTGTTTTGGGGTATATTCTATGTGTTTCTATTTTAAACTGTGGCAAAATAGAAAGTAAAACTAGACATTTTCATCATCACTTTTTTTAAAAGATTTTATTTATTTGAGAGGTAGAGTTACAGAGAGAGAGAGAGAGATTGAGAGAGAGATTGAGAGAGAGATTGAGAGGGGGGGGGGGTCTTCCATCTGCTGGTTCACTTCCCAGATGGCTGCAATGGCCAGAGCTGGGCCGATCTGAAGCCAGGAGCCAGGAGCTTCTTCCAGGTCTCCCACACAGGTGCAGGGGCCCAAATACTTGGGTAATCTTCTACTGCTTTCCCAGGCCATAGCAGAGAGCTGGATTGGAAGAGGAGCAGCTGGGACTTGAACTAGTGCCCACTGCGATGCCAGTGCTGCAGGCAGAGGCTTTAGCCCACTACATCACAGCGCCAGCCCCATTTTCATCATCTTTAAGAGCACAATTTGGTGACATTAAGGATATTCACATCGTTGTGGCCCCGTCACCACCATCTAGCTTCAGAGTCTTTTTCATCTCTCCAAACTAAAGCTCTGCACCACTAAACAACAACTTTCTATTCTCCCCTACTCTCAGCCCGGGCAATGATCATTTTACTTTCTGTCTTTATGACTTTGACTACTCCAGCTACCTCACAAAAGGGGAATCACACAATAGTTTGTCTTTTCGTAACTGGCTTATTTTGTTTAGTATTGAGTGTCCATTAAGTTTTTTTAAAGATTTATTTATTTGAAAGGCAGCGTTAGAGAGAGAGAGAGGCATAGAGAGACCTTCCACCTGCTGGTTCGTTCCCCAAATGGCCACAACAGCCAGGGTTAGGCCAAGCCAAACTCCAGAGGCAAGAGGCAGAGCCAGGAGCAGCCAAGAACCTTATCCAGGTCTCTCAGGTGGGTACAGAGGTCCAAGCCCTTGGGACATTTGCTGCTGCTTTCCCAGGTGCGTTAGCAGGGAGCTGGATTAGAAGTGGAGGAGCTGGGGCTCCAACTGGTATCCACATGGGATGTTAGTGCTGCAGGTGGTAGCTTAACCCACTGTACCACAGCGTTGGCCCCAAGTGACCATAACTTTTTTTTTTTTAATTCATTTATTTAACAGAGTTACAGAGCAAAAGAGGAGGAGAGACAGAAAGAGAGGTCTTCCACCTGCTTGTTCACTCCCCAAATGGCCGCAATGGCTGGAGCTGGGCCGATCCAAAGGCAGGAGCCAAAAGCTTCCTCCAGGCTTCTCACAGGGGTTCAAGGGCTCAAGCACTTGGGCCATCCTTAACTGCCTTCTCAGGCCATTAGTAGAGAGCTGGATTGGAAGAGGAGCATCTGGAACACGAACCAGTGCCCATATGGGATGCTGGCACTGCAGGCAGAGGCTTAACCCATTATACCACAGTGCTGGCCCTGACTATAACTTTTTAATCTCTCTGGATCCCCACTTCAAAACAGAACAACTGGGTGACAAAACCAAAAATCCATGGACAAACTGGTATTTGAATTGAACTGTGTCCCTCCCTTTATCTGTTGAAGCTTTAACCAGAGTACAACCTCAAATGTGATTTGGAGGAGGGCTTCTGGGAGAGAATTAAGATTCAATGGGGGTGGGGGGAGAGGGACAGGTGCTGAGGAATATCAGGTAAAACCGCCACCTGCAGTGCCAGCATCCCATATGGGTATGGCTGAGTCCCAGCTGCTCCACTTCCGATCCAGCCTTCTGCTATGACCTAGGAGAGCAGTAGAAGATGGCCTAAGTCTTTGGGCCCTGCACCCACATGGGAGACCTGGAAGAAGCTCCTGGCTCCTGGCTTTTGGATCAGCCCAACTCTGGCTGTTGTGGCCATTTGGGGAGTGAACCAGTGGGTAGAAGACCTCTCTCTCTCTCTCTCTCTGCCTCTCTGTAATTCTGCCTTTAAAATAAATAAATCTTTAAAAAAAAAAGGCTTCAGGGGTGGGGGTGTTGTGGCACAGCAGGTTAAGCTGCCATCTGCAATACTAGCAGCTCATATTAGAGTGTGAGTTCAAGTTCCAGCTGCTCTGCCTCTGATCTAGCTCACTGCTAATGCCCCAAGAAGGCAGTGGAAAATGGCCCAAGGCACCTGAGCCTTTGCTGACCATGTGGGAGAACTGGATACTGGCTTTGGCCTATACCAGCCCAGCAGCTGCAGCCATTTGAGGAGTGGACTAGCAGATGGAAGATTGTTCTCTCGCTTTCTGTGTGTGTGTGTGTGTGTGTCTCCCTCTCCCTCTCCCTCTGTAACTCTACTCTGCCTCTCAAATATAATAAATCTTCTAAAAAGTTTCAATGAAAACATAAGGACAGAACCCTAATCCAATAGGACTTGTGGCCTTATAGGTCTTCCAACTGCTGGTTCACCCCCCAAATGGCCGCAACAGTCGGAGCTGGGCTGATCCAAAACCAGGAGGTCCTTCTGGGTCTCCCCGTGAGTAGAGGCCAAGCCCTTGGGCCATCCTCAACTGCTTTCCCAGGCCATAGCAGAGAGCTGGATCAGAAGAGGAGCAGCTGGTACTAGAACTGGCGCCCATATGGGATTCCAGCACCACAGACAGAGGCTTAGCCTACTATGCCACAGCGCCGGCCCAACTTATCTCTTGTTTAAGTCACACTGTTTTCCGTTTTTTACAGTAGTCTGCACAGACCAGTCCACTAGATGACAAACTGTCCCCATGAATGCTAGAGTACAAGTTGTGAGGACACAATATGGCAGCCATAGTCTCACTGGCATCACACTTGGATGGGAAGATGCTGAGGGCAGTCACGATAAAAACGGAACTGATCAGAGAACAGGAGTCCTGCAGGTGGTCGGCAGCTGTTCCCTGGGAAGCCTGAGCAGCGCGAGAATGGCCCCTGGAGCTGGGCGTGTTCTGCCTGCCCCAACAGTGGGTAAGTGCAAGGCGTTCGTGTCAACAGCTGACTGCTGGAGCGATCCACCTGTGTGAACCCTAAAGCCTGCTTGCCGGGACGTCCTTCCAGGACAGAGCCTAGGAAAAACTGCTAGTAACGCATCCAGTACGGAGCAGACAAGGACAGACGGCCATGAGGGTGGGGGAAGATGCAAAGGCTGGGAAGGGTGGCAGGGCCAGCTGCCGTGCAGACAACAGAGCGGGTGTGTGTGTGAAACATGCTGTCTGGAACCACACCTCCTCGTACAAGCTCAGGAAAAGCAACCTCAGAAAACAACAGAAAAGAAAGCGAGTCAGCTTCATACCAAGTGACCAGAGGAAGCAGCGTAAGAGCAGAAGCCATCCCTGCAGACAGTACGGTCACACCAGCAAGATACGGCCCGGCAACAGCTAGCAACCACGATCGCCGATTTCAGAATAAACGAAAAGATGTTAAGGGGAAAAAAACGCACAACATCAAGCAGAACTAGGAAAACCCAGAAATGAGGTGAAAGAACTCAGGAAAGAAACATAAATAAAAGAAAAAAATGAGAAGCATCCCATAGTGGGGTGTCTGGGTTCAGCCCTGTTTCAGCCCTGGCTCCATGCCCGATTCCAGCTTCTTGCTAACGCACACCCTGGGAGGTGGCAGGTAATGGCTCCAGTGGCTGGGTCCCTGTCACTCATGCGAGAGATGTGCATTGAATTCTCCAGCTTTGGCCTGGCCCGGTGTTTTCTGTTGTAGATATGTGGGGAGTAAACCAGCAGACAGGAAATTTCTCTCTCTCTCTCTCTCTCTCTCACACACACACACACACACACACACACAGAGTCTCTCTGCATTGGAAATAAGTAACAATAACCTATGAAAAAACAGATATGAAATGAAAAAATAAATCCATAGATGATGCCTTAATATAAATGGAAAGTTAAAAGGAAGAGCATCTTAAAAAGGAGATGAAAGAAGAAAAGATTTGAGAGGGGCTGGTGGTATGGTGTCACAGGTAAAGCCACTGCCTGTAACACCAGCATCCCAAATGGGTGCCAGTTCATGTCCTAGCTGCTCCACTTCTGATCCAGCTCCCTATTAATGAACCTGGGAACCCAGTGGAAGATGGCCCAAGTGCTTGGGCCCCTGCACTGACAAGGGAGACCTGGATGAAGCTCTTGGCTCCTGGCTTCAGCCTGGCCCAGCCCCAGCCATTGCAACTATTTAGGGATTAAACCAGTGGATGGAAGATCTCTCTCTTTCTCTCTCTCTGTAGCTTTGGCTTTCAAATAAACAAATAAACCTTAAGAAAAAGATTTAAGAAAAGTGGCAAATGTTGAAAAGAGACAACAGAGATCTCACACATGGACAACAGGAGCTTTCCTAAGAAGCAAACCAAACAGAACAGGGCTACTTAGAACTCTAGGATTTAGGGACCGGCGCTGTGGCTTGGTGGGTAAAGCCACGGCCTGCAGTGTCGACATCCCATATGGGTTCCAGTTCGATTCCCAGCTGTTCCACTTGCGATCCAGCTCTCTGCTATGGCCTGGGAAAATAGTGGAAGATGGCCCAAATCCTTGGGCCCTTGCACCCATGCAGGAGACCTGGAAGAAGCTCCTGGCTTCGGATCAGCGCAGCTCTGGCTGTTGTGGCCATTTGGGGAATGAACCAGCGGATGGAAGACCTCTCGCTCTCTTTGCCTCTCTGTAACTCCACCTTTCAAATAAATATATCTTTTTTTTTTTTTTAAAGAGGCCACGCCGCGGCTCAATAGGCTAATCCTCCGCCTGCGACGCCGACACACTGGGTTCTAGTCCCAGTTGCTCCTCTTCCAGTCCAGCTCTCTACTGTGGCCCGGGAAGGCAGTGGAGGATGGCCCAGGTCCTTGGGCCCTGCACCTGCATGGGAGACCAGGAGGAAGCAACTGGCTCCTGGCTTTGGATCGAGGCAGCGTGCTGGCCGCAACACGCCGGCCATAGCAGCCATTTGGGGGGTGAACCAACAGAAAAAGGAAGACCTTTCTTGTTGCCGTTGATTTCTCCACAATGTTGCAGTGGGTTCGTTTCTGAGAAGAGCAGCGTGGTGGGGGCAAGAGGCGCAGAGTCAACACACAGACCCCGGGAGTTGGGTGAAAGCAGGCTCGAGGCGAGCAGCCGGCAGACTCGTTTATTACAGTTGATACAACAGCTTATATAGCCAAGACCAGCCAATCTGGTCAAGGGGCGGTCTATACCCCAACCAATCACAGCCTGTTGCCAGGCAGTTTCCAGAGCCATCCAATCACAGCCTGTCGCCAGGCAGTTTCAAATCCATCCAATCACAGCCTGTCGCCAGGCAGTTTCAAAGCCATCCAATCACAGCCTGCTGCCAGGCAGGCTCCGTTGCCAGGTGGGTTTCAAAGCCATTCCTGACTAACTGACGCTCGCTTGCCAGTGGCCATCTTCGCATGGCCTTCTCATTCCCCTACATTTCCCCCTTTTCGTTTATTTTTGAGCAACGGGAGGCATGATTCTTGGCCATACCATTGTTGACCCCGTTTCCATGTGGTTTCCGTACGTGGCTGTGCCTGTCTTAGGTTGTCCCCCAGGGGATCTTACCCGTCGTTGACTAACCAGCGCTCAAATCGAGAGACCACAGGAGTGCTTGCTCAGATAGGGGTAGGAATGAGGAATAATGGTTATCAGGAATGGCATGACCACACACAGGCTGTGGGCCATTGGAGTGGCTGACCAGAGCTAGTGGGGTACACAACGGTAACAGATATGGCTTTGGGCAGTTTCTCAGGGTAGGATGATAGGGCAGGAGTGTCTGCTAACAAGGCGGAGTCTCGGTCTTGTTCAGCTGGTTCTGGTTGGCTGTCAGTTGCAGGCTTGATGTTTCTGGCTGGTACCCAAATGGGCTGTTCCGCATTCTCTGGAAAGACACAAGCATATCCTCGACCTTTGGTTAGCAGGGGGTGTGGTCCTTTCCATTCTCCTGTCAGGGGGTCTTTCCATCTAACCATAGGGGCTGGGGTCTGGGATGGAAAGGATCCCCAGTGTTTATAAGCTGGGCTGATCCCTTGGGAATCAAAAGTAAGAAAATTGATAGTGAAAAGGACCTCAGTCAAAGCAAGCTGTGGGTCTGAGGGTATATGATTGTTTTTTTGCCTTTGTAAGAGATCTTTAATTGTCCTATGAGTTCTTTCAATAATTGCCTGTCCCTGTGGGTTGTATGGGATAGTAGTAAGAAGGAGTCCCACTACCATTAACTGGTCGATGCCCATCTTCAATCTGAGACCATAATTGACCCTATATTTAGATGACATTGCCTTTGTGGGTTTAATTGATACGGGAGCAGATGTTACTGTTTAAAAGCTAGGGATGCAAGAAAAATACGACATTGGAAGACAGCACCCGGACCTGACCTCCAAGGTGTTGGAGGATTAAAACTGGCTGATCAAGTCATCACGCCCGTAACTTGGCGAGATGACAATGGAGATACAGGAACCATCTTTCCACTAATTGCTGAGGTTTCCATGACCTTATGGGGGAGAGATGTGCTCTCACAAATGCAAGCAGTCCTTACTACGGATCACAAATCTCCACAAGCCAGCAGCTTTAATGGAGAGCCTACAAGTAAGATTCACCCCCAATTCTAGGGGCCACTGCTCACTTCATACAAAAGCCAAGCCCAATCCCCATTGAATGGGAAAAAACAGGAAACATCTGGGTAGAGCAGTGGCCAATATTACAACCCAAACTTAGCATCCTTAAAGAATTGGTACAGGAACAATTGGAAAAGGGACACATAGAACCCTCCACTAGCCCTCATAACACGCCCATTTTTGTGATACCAAAGAAACAGGGAAAATATAGGCTTCTACAGGATTTGAGAGCTATTAACAAAAATATAAAAAAGATGGGAACATTCCAGGCCGGCATTCCCCATCCAGGGGCCATTCCTAATGGATATCACATAGTTACCATTGATATCAAAGATTGCTTCTTTTCCATCCCCATTGCAGAGCAGGATAAGGCTTACTTTGCCTTTACAGTATGGGAGCCCAATTTCCAGCTCCCTGCAAAAAGATTCCAGTGGACAATACTCCCACAAGGCATGAAAAATAGCCCTGCCATTTGCCAAAGATACGTTTCTCATGCGACCAGTACACTTAAAGATCAGTGCTTGGTCATACGTTATGTGGATAATATCTTACTTGCTCACAAGAATGCAGCAATTCTGAATGCCTGTCTAAGTGAGACAGTAAGAAATGTACAATTCCTGGGTTTGTCTATTGCCACAGAAAAAGTACAACATTTTCCTCCCTTTCAATTCTTGGGTTATCAAATCTCCTCCCATATATCTCCAATGGGCCCAAACCTAAAAGTCAAGCATAAATACTCACTTAATGAACTTCAGCAACTATGTGGCCAAATCAATTGGCTGAAGCCCTTCCTTCCCCTAACACCTGCAGAACTTAGACCGCTATACGATTTACTGACTAAGGGAAACAGCCCTTCCTCAAAAATCACATTGACACCAGCAGCCAAATCCACTATAGAAAAGATTAACACCCAGTTGTCAAATTTAAAAACCTTTAGATATGACCCACAGGTGCCTCTATTTGCCATAACCATATCTACCTTCAAGGCCCCCTTAGGAGTTATTTGGCAACGACACAGACCACTTTTTTGGGTGCACATAGCCTGGAGCGATTGTCGTAAAATAGTAAACAAAGTAGATGCCATCCTTATGATGGGACTTAAATTAAGATATTATACCAATAAGATATTTAACACAGAGCCAGACGTAGTGGTCCTACCCCTATCACAATTAGAACTGTCCACATTGATGCAGAACAGCACGCTCTTTCAAACTTTAATGATAACTTTTCCAGGACAGATTGACAATCACCTGCCAGCAGACAGGCTACTCCAGACACTACAAACCTTAGAGATAGACTATCCAAAACATGCTTTCCCTGCTAATCAACCTATACCCATGGCACCATGTGCGTTTACAGATGCCAACAAATCGCTGTTTGGAATAATGATCAAATAATGATCAAAAACAGAAAAAGATAAGATCCATGTAGAACCCCATGGGGGATCAGTACAGTTGAGAGAAATAAGGGCAATAGTCAAGGTTCTACTCCTTAGCCAAGATGGACCAGTAAATATATTTTTGGACAGCAAATACTCAGTACAGGTAGCAAAGATGATCCCTTTTGCAATCTTTAACCCGACCAGTAAACCAATTGACCAGATGTTCACAACACTTAAAGAGCTAACTGAGAACAGAAAACACCCATGGTATATCTCACACATAAGATCACATACTGGGTTACCTGGCTTTATTTTCCAAGGCAACAGAAAGGTTGATCGTCTTATCTCCTGCAACACGGCTTCCATTGGACACTTAGAACAAGCCCGTATTTTACACCAAAAATTTCATATGTCAGCAAGCAACATAAAATTGCTTTTCCCAGAGCTAAAATGAGCCAATGCAAACACCTAGTGCACTCTTGCAAGAATTGTGCACCCCTGGCCCCATTAGGCCCACTGCAACAAGCAGGAGTGAACCCACGAGGCCTTGCTCCTAATAAACTATGGCAAGTGGACATCACCCACATTAATTCCTTTGGTAAACTTAAGTTTGTTCATGTGGTGATACTTATTCAAAGGCTGTATTTGCAACAGCCCAATCCGGAGAAAAGGCTAGTAATGTGATAAAGGCAGTTAAATCAGCCATGCTGGTCCTTGGTGTCCCCTGGACCATAAAGACTGATAACGGGCCAGCATATACATCACAGGAATTTACTTCCTTCCTGAAATCTTGGAACATACAGTCTGCTACAGGTATCCCATACAACCCACACGGACAGGCAATTATTGAAAGAACTCATAGGACAATTAAAGATCTCTTACAAAGGCAAAAAAACAATCATATGCCTCCCCCCCACCCACAGTTCCACAGCTTGCTTTGACTGAGGTCCTTTTCACTATCAATTTTCTTACTTTTGATTCCCAAGGGATCAGCCCAGCTTATAAACACTGGGGATCCTTTCCATCCCAGACCCCAGCCCCTATGGTTAGATGGAAAGACCCCCTGACAGGAGAATGGAAAGGACCACACCCCCTGCTAACCAAAGGTCGAGGATATGCTTGTGTCTTTCCAGAGAATGCGGAACAGCCCATTTGGGTACCAGCCAGAAACATCAAGCCTGCAACTGACAGCCAACCAGAACCAGCTGAACAAGACCGAGACTCCGCCTTGTTAGCAGACACTCCTGCCCTATCATCCTACCCTGAGAAACTGCCCAAAGCCATATCTGTTACCGTTGTGTACCCCACTAGCTCTGGTCAGCCACTCCAATGGCCCACAGCCTGTGTGCGGTCATGCCATTCCTGATAACCGTCATTCCTCATTCCTACCCCTATCTGAGCAAGCAATCCTGTGGTCTCTCGATTTGAGCGCTGGTTAGTCAACGACGGGTAAGATCCCCTGGGGGACAACCTAAGACAGGCACAGCTGCGTACGGAGACCACATGGAAACGGGGTCAACAATGGTATGGCCAAGAATCATGCCTCCCGTTGCTCAAAAATAAACGAAAAGGGGGAAATGTAGTGGAATGAGAAGGCCATGCGAAGGTGGCCACTGGCAAGCGAGCGTCAGTTAGTCAGGAATGGCTTTGAAACCCACCTGGCTTTGGAAACTGCCTGGCAACAGGCTGTGATTGGATGGCTCTGGAAACCGCCTGGCAACAGGCTGTGATTGGATGGCTCTGGAAACTGCCTGGCAACAGGCTGTGATTGGTTGGGGTATGGACCGCCCCTTGACCAGATTGGCTGGTCTTGGCTATATAAGCTGTTGTATCAACTGTAATAAACGAGTCACGGGGCTCTTCTCAGAAACAAACCCACTGTAACATTGTGGAGAAATCAACGGCAACACTTTCTCTCTGTATCTCTCTCTCACTGTCTAACTCTGCCTGCCAAATAAATAAATAAAAAAGAAAAGAAAGCTATGATTTAAGAAACTTTACTAAAATTTAAAAAATTTGAACCTTTGGAAAAAGCATGACATGTGACCGAAACTATTCACCTAGAATGACCAACCAAGACATACTCTGGTGAAATGATTGGATCGGAAAGAAAAATTTTAAAAAATTATTTGGGTAACTAGACTTAAAAAAACTAGTAAGGAAAAGAAAATTAGATTGTTATCAAAAGAAAATGAAATACCTCCAGTAAAGCAAACGTGAGCCAAGGATTAACAACAACAACCCGATTTTCTTGTCAGAGGCCAACAACTGCTAATATAAGCAAGAGTTCGGGGGTGTTGTTCTCAGCGAACACCTCAGCCCTTCCTGAGAAAGTCGCTGGGGGGGGGGGGGGTTGGTACTAAAACCTAGCAGTGAGCATAACGCAGAATTCTTGTGGAATTAACAGGGTTAAAAGAAGGTCGAGCGTACAATGGTTATAGGCTCAGAGAGTACAGGAGGAAGCTCAAAAGGTCTGTGGAAAATTCACGCATCTTTGCGTTCCACCTCCCCATGCACAGTCTGAAGTCCCCCGTGTCGCACACCTGTCACATTGGACCAAGCACTGGAGAGCGCAGACTGCGAGGGGACATGCAGAACCTTCTCGAGGACGACGTTGGTGATGAGCGCATTCCCGTTGTTATTCTGGGACTGCTGGGATCCAGTCAATGAGGAATTATGGGATTGTTCAAGGTCCATTCTCCCCCATGTTCTTGAGAACTGAGGTTCTCAATGCAGAAGAAAAGAAATACAGATGCAGTCTAGCAAAGATTAAATAAAAAATAAAAACCCTGCAGTTTTGAGTTTAAGTAGCAGTAAGAACAATCTTCATTTCTCTCTCTATGGCTCTGAATATCTAGACCTCTCCCTAGCTCTGCCCACTGAAGTGGCTTAGAAGTAATGACCAACTCAGTAGCAGTCAGCACCCCCCCGGCCAGGCTGTGGTCTCCAAATACAATTTCCCACTGAAAACTCCGAGGCTTCATGAAGGAAAGAGGGATTCTTACGTGGGCAGGGGCAGGTGGGAAATGTACAAGATGAGCCTGCAGCTCTGACCGTGCCAGATGGCAAGGAGACCATGGAAAATGCTAGGGTTATGTCAAAGGGACTCAAGAATCATGCTGCGGGGGGCCAGGAACTTCAAAGTAAGCAAATACACAAAATAAATATATTGTGGAAAATACATGTGGAGGTCAAGTTACAGAGAGCGGAAAGCTAGGAAAAGCTATGTGGTGCTGGGTTGCAATCTGAGGTACTGGTGTGCACTCATATGGAATGTAGATATGAGACAGACACATATGAAGGATCTTCAGAAAGTCCAAAGAAAACGTGCATTATGAAAAAACTATGAATGGGCTTCAAATTTGCACCAAAATACATTTAATTCCATTTTCCATGAACTTTTGTAAGTACCCTTGTGGGTATGTGTAACATAGGATAGAGATGTGGACGAATGGCTGTGTGGGTAAACAATCATTTACTTCCTAGGTCTATCCACTGAGATGGCGGGAAATGACGCGCCCACCCAATGAGCACACCGAGCCCGCAGACTTGGATTCTAAATGCCATTCTTCTCTAAAAGGAGCCAAGGCTCTTGGAGAAATGACGGCTACGATGCACTTCAGTGCAGCCCTCCCACAGAGCTTATGAAACCAGCAGGCAGGTGATCAGCCGCCACTTGAGACGGCTGGTGCAATTTAAGGCATCAGTGTGTTCGCTGGGGGTACGGTATTCTGTTCCCGATCCGGATGGGTTGTCTATGCAGCAGAACGTGCCCTTGCATTCAGGAAATATCCATGAATATTTCAGGTTCATGGAACATCATGTCTGCAACTGACTCTCCAATGCCCTCAAATGGGAAAAAGGAATAAACCGTATCTAGAATGACAGAGAAAGAATGATAGGTAAGGGGCCAGCACTGTGGCGCAGTGGGTTTAAGCCCTGGCCTGAAGCGCCAGCACCCCATATGAGTGCCAGTTCTAGTCCCAGCTGCTCCTCTTCTGATCCAGCTCTCTGCTGTGGCCTGGGAAGGCAGTAGAAGATGGCCCAAGTCCTTGGGCCCCTGCACCTACGTGGGAGACTCGGAAGAAGCTCCTGGCTCCTGGCTTCAGATCAGCGCAGCTCCAGCCATTGCGGCCATCTGGGGAGTGAACCAACGGATGGAAGACCTCTCTCTCTCTCTCTCTCCCTCTCTCTGCATCTTCTCTCTCTGTGTAACTCTGACTTTCAAATAAAATAAATAAATCTTTTAGAAAAAATGATAGGTAAATGTAAAATGCTAATAATTGGGGACTTTGGGTGAAGGGTAGAAGGGAGCTATTTCACACTATTTTTGCAACACTGTTGTCAACTTGAAATTGTTTAAAAAAAAGCAAAAAATATTTTCAAAGACAATTTGAACATGAGAAAATATTCAAACGAAGAGAAACATTATTATACAATCATGTAGAACTATCTAAGTTTTGTTGAAGACGTGTTATTTAAATCAGTCGTGTTTATTTTTTAAATGCAGAGTGACAGAGAGATAGAGACAAAGAGAGAGACACACACAGAGAGAGAAAGAGAGCTCTTCCATTCGCTGGTTCATTCCTCAATGGCTGTGACAGCCAGGGCTGGGCCAGGCGGAAGCCAGGAGCCAGGAGCTTTAGCCAGGTCTCGCATGTAGGCGAGGGCCCAAGTACATGGCCATCATCTGCTGCTTTCCCAGGTGCGAATGGGTTGGAAGCAGAGCAGCTGGGCCTCGAACTGGCGCTCATACAGGATGCTAGCATTGCAAGCAGCTGATTAACAATGCTGACACCACACCAACTTCTCGACTATATTTTCAGAAGCATAAAGTAAGTTAACAATTGTCATCAGTGTGTGCTAGAATACCCATACTTATATCGAAACAGAAGAGTTTGAGCACCTATGTTACCAGAAGTCAATGTATGCTTTAGATTGAGCTATCTTTAGGTACAGGAATCAAGATGTGTGGTACTGGCACAATGACAGAGAAACTGTATTAATGGTGGGGCAGGTGTTTGAGTCAGTGGTTAATGGGTTGTTAGGGAGGCTGGCGCTGTGGCACAGAGGGTTAAGCTGTTGGCCTGTACTGCCAGCATCCCATACTGGTGCCAGTGCAAACCCCGGCTGCTCCACTTCAGATCCAGCTGCCTGCTAATGCCCCTGGGGAAGCAGCAGAAGATGGCCCAAGTGCTGAGACCCCTGCAAGAGACCAGCCAGAAGCTCTAGGCCCTGCTCCGCCCATTGCAGCCATCTGGGGAGTAAACCAGGGGATGGAAGATCTGTCTCTCCCTCTTTCAAATCAATCAACCTAAAAAAAAAAAACAAAAAACCCACACTAACGGGACAGAATTGACTACTACACAGTCACCCGATTCGTGACTTTCACAATAAAACTTTCCGTGAATGTTTGCTAATGGTTTGTTCACACACACACACATGCTCAGTTTGGCTTTCTTATTTCCGGTCAGACAGCTTTGGCTTGCTCCAAAGAGAATTTATGTCGCTCTGCCATGAGCCTCAGGACCAGCTCTGTGTGTTCCCGCACAACCTTGGAAAGTCCACCTCACACTTGCACAAAGCGCACGTTTTGGTTTCCGACTCTCACACAGCAATTCCCCGCCCACTGCCCCCCCCCCCCCCCGGAGCAGGCAGAGAACTTTCCTTACCTTCTCCCGCAGGCTGGCCGTGACTTTTCCAGCACTTAGGGTGTAGGTATTTTAAGGGTTTCAACTTTCAACTTCAGGCAGAGTTGTCAGTTTCAACATCTCAGGTGTTAAAGCAAAAACTCCCAGCCAGGCTGCCAAGACCGCAAGTCTTTCTAGGGAGGGACCCAGCGGCGCTCACGCTCACCGGCTCGTTTCAGTTCCTCCATCTCCGGCACGGGGGCTTTTCCACTGCTCCTGGGACTGCAGCCATGTGGCCTTCAGTACAAGTGTCACTCTGTGCACGCTTGGGTTGCATAGGGTTATTATTGTTCTGCACACACTTGGGCTGGGGAGCAGCAGGTGCAGATGACTTTCGCTGCTACCTTGCCAGACCCAGCAATCCTTGTACTAATTTCAAAGGTAGAAAAGATGCTATTTTTAAATTGTCAGCACCCAGGCGCTGTGACAGGTGCCGCGTGGGCCGCACGCTCTCTTGCCGGTTCCGATGGCCCAGCGCTTGCTCTGAGCCCTCACCGTGGACGGGCCGAAGGCCTGGGCCTGGGCGCTTTCTCCTCACCAGCGCCCGCTGCTGCATCCCGGTCTCGTGTCCAGGCTCGAATTTTCTCGAGGACCCGGCCGACCCTCACGTCGGAGCCCAGCGCCCACCCACAGCTGGGTTCCCAAAGAACCTGTTTATTCCCTCATCCACTTGCTCCTCTCCTCTCTTGGGGAGGAAGACAGCTACAGCGCACAGCTGTGGCCTGCAGAATCCATCCAACACTGACTGCTCACCCACTCTGTGCCAGGCCCTAGCCCGCTGCTGAAGGCCAAGTGGAGGACAGGACAGAGCCCATCCCCCCATGGAGAAGCCAAGAATAATCTAAACAAGACATTCACAGGCTCCCAGGGCGGTCAGCTCCGCCTTGAGACAGGGTCGCGGGCACAGTATGGACGTTCAATGACAGACGGGCAGGTCGGTCAGCAGGGCAGACCGGGATGGTTGGGGCGACTCCCGTAGACGTGGCGTGGCTGAGGCCGGGCCAAGGGGCGCCTCTGGGGACAGCCATGAGGGGCAGGCCTGACCCCGGGGAGCCCAGCAGGGGGGCGGTCACCCTGCGGCTCACCCTCGCCACCTCCGGACACCCCTTCTGCGGCGGCTCCCCTCGGGGCTCCAAGCCGCCCCGAGCCGGGTCCGGAGCCTCAGCACGGAGACTCCCCCTCCTCAGCCGGCCGCGGCAGAGGGCGCCCCGGGCGCCCCTCCGGGACCAACCCCAGGCGCACACCGGGACGCCCCATGGGCAAGCCGCTGGCGGCGGACGCAAAAGAGGCCGACTCCACGCGAGGGTGGAGAGCCCACGGGGACGGGCGTAGCGAAGGGAAGGAGGGGTCGCCGAGGGCCCAGCGGAGGGCGTCTCCACCGCCGGACCCCACACGCTCCTCAGGGGCGCGCGGGAGCCGCCGGGCTGGGCACTGTCTTTGAAAAAAAAAGAAAAAAACCGAAAAAGCACAAACGCCTGTCCCGCGACACGCGGGGGTGGAAGGTGCGGGACCCTGGCCACACAGAGGCGAGGAAAAGCGCTCCCGCCGCGCATTTCGAACATCCCGGAAGCCGCGCCTCCCCGGAACCGGAAGCGCCGCTGCCACGAGCCCGCCCGCCCGCCGGGCCGGGTCCATCCGTTACGGGGCGGGGCCGCGGCGAGGACTGCAACTCCCACAATGCAGCGCGGCGCTTCCGGTTTCCGGCGCGAGGGCCTGAGTGAGTGTTTACAGCGGCGGCCCTGCGGCCGGGTTCCTTCCGCGGGACGGGTGAGGGCGCTGGGCCCCCGATCGCGCGGGCTGCACGGGGGGCGACTGGTTACCCGGCCGCGCGAGAGCGGTGGCGTCGCGGTCGGACAGCGCCGCTGCCCCCGCCCGTCTGTGCGTGATCGTGGACGGGCCGCGATCCCGGCGTCGGCTGCAGGGCTGGTGTTGCTGGCTCGGCTTCAGTGCGCTTGGTGTATATGAGAAGGCCCCTCCCGCATGTCTTTCCTGGCTTGAACCTGGGGTGGGAGGTTCCTCGGGGGTGCAGCCGCGTGGCCTTTTCCTTCCTCTCTCCGGCCAGAGGCCCGTTCGAGGCGGTAGCGATGCCTGTGATAAGGGCCTAACCCGAGTCTCCCACCCTCACAGTTTCCCGATTTATTTTCTGGCCGGCCGTGTGCACCAGGAGCGGGAGACCTTACAGGCGACAGATCTGAGGGTCTTCATGGCGGGGGGTGGGGGGCGCTGTTGGGAAGCTGTAGCCCCCTTTGCCTCCAGGGGGTGGGGGACGTGGGCACTGTATGTGGGTCGGTCTTGCTAGACGTTTGCTAAGAGGCCAGAAGGGGACGAGGACACGGGGAAGCGGACCTGTGCCCTGGGCCGTGGGAGGCGGGGCCGGGCAGAGCGCTGATGGGGAGGAACCTTCAAGCCAGGCTGTGCAGGTCAGACTTGCCGCAGAGAGTGTGGAGCCTCTGGGGGAGGCGTAAGCAGAGGAGTGACTGGACCCCACCTGTGTGTCAAAGCGATGAGGGGCAGGCCGGGGGCAGCGGCTAAAGTCCCCGCCCGGGGCGCCGCCTCCAGTGCCTGGGTTCAAACCCCAGCTCCTCCACGCTCCCTCCGGCTTCCTGCTGCACTTCAGTGGTGATGGCTCAAGGAGTTGGACCCCGGCCGTCCACCTGGGAGACGTGGGTTAAATTCTGGGCCCCCAAACACTGGCCGATGGGCAATGGAGCGTGGAAGGTGTCTGTTTCTGTGCCTTGCAAATAAAATGTAAATAAATCAAGTTTACGATGATGAGTTGGGTGGCGGCGTGGAGGTTTGCTAAGGAGACGCAGCAGGCAGAGAACTTGCTATGAAGCCGGAAGTGAGTGGGTAGGAGAGGGGGCTGGGTGATTTCCTTGGAGCCTCAGGACATTCCTGTGGGGTTGGATGGTCCTGCAGGTCCCTGCTGCCCGACACAGGACGAGCACAGAGATAACGCCGGTTCTGGTTCTGGCCCGGATGCTGCGTCCCGGGCTTCACGACACCTGTCTCTTAGTCAACCCCTTGGCAGGTGGGCGTGGTGGGGAGCGGCCTGAGCTCCGGCCACTAAGGCTTTGCTCTTTCACAGGGAGAAAGAGAGAGCGCGAACGAGAGAGGATGTCTCTCTCAGACTGGCACCTGGCAGTGAAGCTGGCTGACCAGCCCCTGGCCCCCAAGTCTGTTCTTCGGTTGCCAGAGACAGAACTGGGGGAATACTCACTAGGGGGCTACAGTATCTCCTTCCTGAAGCAGCTGATTGCCAGCAAACTCCAGGAGTCTGTCCCGGACCCCGAGCTGATCGGTGAGCCTCCGCGTCGTGGTTGGGCCGCTGCTCGGCTCTCTTTGAGGAGGGCGCCTCTGGAGTCCTGGGCTTGGCTTTGTTGTCTGGAGATGTTAGTACGCCAGGGACGTGCATGTTGGCTAACCAGACACACGTATCTTCTAACAGAGCGGCTGGTTGCCATCTCAGTCCATGTTGTACTGACCGCTTCACCACCAGGCTCCTCGCCTGTGACCTCACTGTGACCTCAAAGGGCAGACACGTGGGAGGGAGGGTCGGTCCGGGAGGGCTGCTCAGCGGGTAGCATCTGGGACGATCCATTGGAAGGGTTGGTGGCGGTGCTGACGGTCACGGGGGCCTGGGGGCGGGGAGTGGAAGTGTCATCGTGCTATCACATGATGATGGCTGAGGGTCAGAGCTGGCAGAAGTCAGGCCTGCGTTTAATCCTTTTTGTTCTTGCATTGTCCCGTTCATTTGAATCTCGTGGTGTCCGCAGGGTTAAGCTGGAGAGCTTTTCTGTGGCTGGTTTCCGTGTAGCTCCATTTTATGAGTTTGTCCTAACAATTGTTAAAATCCATTTATTGAAGCCGGCGTTGTGACACCACCGCTCATGATGCCGGCATGCCATATGGGTGCCGGTTTGAGTCCTGGTTGCGCTGCTTCCAACCCAGCTCCTTGCTAATGCACCTGGGAAGCCAGCAGATGATGGCTCAAGAACTTGGGCCCTTAGCACCCATGTGGGAGACCCAGATGGAGTTCCGGGCTCCCAGCTTCAGCCTGCTCCATCCCCGGCCATTGCAGCCATGTGGAGAGAAGACCTCTGTCTCTGCCTCCCTCCCTCCCCCTGCTCTGCCTTTCAAAGAAAGAAAAATTTCTTTTTGACAGGTAGAGTTATAGACAGTGAGAGAGACAGAGAGAAAGGTCTTCCTTCCATTGGTTCACTCCCCAAATGGCCACTACGGCCAGAGCTGTGCCGATTTGAAGCTAGGAGCCAGGTGCCTCCCCTGGTCTCCTGTGCGGGTGCAGAGGCCCAAACACTTGGACCATCCTCCACTGCCTTCCCGGGCCACAGCAGAGAGCTGGACTGGAAGAGGAGCAACAGGGACTAGAACCCGGGGCCCATATGGGAGGCGCCCATATGGGATGCCGGTGCCGCAGGCAGAGGATTAACCAAGTGAGCCACGGTGCCGGCCCCGAAAGAAATACTTTTAAAAAAAAATCTACTGGCCAGCACTGCGGCTCAATAGGCTAATCCTCCGCCTGCGGCACCAGCACCCTGGGTTCTAGTCCCGGTCGGGGTGCCGGATTCTGTCCCGGTTGCTCCTCTTCCAGTCCAGCTCTCTGCTATGGCCCGGGAGGGCAGTAGAGGATGGCCCAAGTGCTTGGGCCCTGCACCCTCATGGGAGACTGGGAGAAGCACCCGGCTCCTGGCTTCGGATCAGCACGGTGAGGCAGCCGCAGTGCGCCAGCCTCAGCGGCCATTGGAGGGTGAATCAATGGTAAAGGAAGACCTTTCTCTCTTTCTCTCTCTCTCACTGTCCACTCTGTCAAAAAAAAAAAAATCTATTAAATAAGAGTGTCCTTTAAAGTGTACATCACTCCCCAGCTCTCTGCAACCAAAGTAAGGTTCTCCGGGGCCAGAAACTGTGTGCGTTGTTGGAGGAGCAAACTGTAAAGGGGCGGTTCTTCTCAGATTTGATCTACTGTGGCCGGAAGCTGAAAGATGACCAGACCCTCGACTTCTATGGCATCCAGCCCGGGTCCACCGTCCACGTCCTGCGCAAGTCCTGGCCTGAGCCTGATCAGAAACCGGGTGAGTGGGGGTCGGCCATCACACAGGCGGGCGGGCCTTCTGGGAGGGAGGGGCCGGCGCGCTCCCCAGGCAGCGGCAGGGGGGCTTGGTTTGTTACTTACGGATCAGACCGCGTTGGTAAACAGAGTCCAGTTTGGGCCTTGCTGGCCACTGCGGCGAGGAGATGTGTGTAAGTTCCACTCACTGCCCTCTCGGGGGTTGGAATGTGGGTCTGGGTTACAGTGGCTCTGGGTTACAGTGGCTCTGGGTCCCTCCTTTAGTGTTGTTCTGGGCCCCGGGAAGGCTCTGCTCTTCCTTCTGGTTGCAAGTCCTCACACACGTCCACCACTTCGGGCCCCGTCAGCTGACTCCCCTGCCTTCCCGGCGCGCACGTGGCTCTTAGCGTGTGCAGAGCTCCGAGGCCTCCTGATCCACCCACAGCAGGCGCCGCTTGGAATTCCCAGTTGAAATCTGTTCAGCGTACAAGCTGCCCCGCCCCCAGGGTAAAGACGCTTTGTGTGAGAGAGGTTGACTTGATGACTCGCTGTTGTGATGTTCGTGATCGCTGTGACGAGCTGTCAGCCTAGGCCGACGTTCCCTCTGTGAATGGCAAGGACAGACCATCTCCTGACGGCAGCGAGGAAGAGGGGCAGCCCTGCAGTGCTGTGGGCCTGGACACCTGCGCCGGCCGCCGGCCTCGCACAGGGACACCTGCGGCCACCGTGGGTCAGGCCAGAAGCAGGGTCCAAGCCTAACGCCTGGCCCAGACAGCCCCTCTCCTGGCACGCTGCCTTTCCCCACATGCACCTGTCGTTTTCCTTCCTTGTAGATAAGAGTTCTAAAAGACGCCCAGTCGTGAAATCACCCCACTCTGCCAGCACAACACCCTGCCTCTGCAGACCTCCCAGCCCCAGCCACAGCCCGAAGCCTGTGTCTCTGGCCGGAGAAGTGGGCCCAGCTTGCTCGGATGCGGGCGGGCCGCGTGCTCTCTGGCTGCAGGAAGTCGACAGAAGGGAAGAAACATGTGTGGCTCCCATGAGCCAGGCTTTCCCTTTGATGCCACACTCCATCATCCCAGCGGCCCTGCAGGGGCGGTGGCAGCATGTGCGCTCCTTAGATGCAGAGGCCTGCAAGGGTATTATTCAAGGTCACCAATCAGAAAGCAGAGCTGGGGCGGGGACCTGGGTTTTCCTGGCCTGCAGAGCCCTGCTTCTTCCTGCTCCTCTTAGCCCATTGCCAGCTCGGGATAGGAAGAGGCCTTCTGGACATTTATGTTTGAAACAGATGGACTTTGAGATCTCGAAAGAAACTGATTTGTGACACCATTCAGACTTTCTCCGTGGGCGCTGCTCCAAGGATGCACGTCTCTGGCTCTCCTGTGGATGGGAGCCAGCCCCAGATGTCCTCGGTCCTGTGGGGCGGGGGACAGGGCCCTGAATTCAGGGTCTCACGTCAGCCTGCTCTAGGCCCACGGGTGTGCACGCGCCCCGAGCTGCCGTCCCAGGCAGCCGCTTGCTGCTCCTTCAGCACCCACATTCTGCTTTGTGCGTGTTCCTGCTGAGGCTCGGGGCACCTTCTTCCCCCAGGAAACACCTCTGCTGGAGGCAGCCGTGTGTCCTGGCCCTGCCTCTCAGTGATGGCTGTCTGCCGCCACGTTCCCAGTGTCCCGGCTGGCACGAGATCTCCACTGGCGTGTGTAACCATGAGCTTGTCTGTTGCATCCGGTCTCCTTTCTCCTGCCGGGGGCTCCCTGGTGGCGGGTTCTTACCTGCAGTCCTGTGCCTTGCCCAGAGCCAGGTGTGAGCTTCACGTGCAGCAGGTGCCTTGGTCACTTAAGGTGCATATTTGTCAAAGGAGGCACCCTCGTGGGCAGCACCGAGCCAGGGGCGTGCTGCCAGGTTGCACCTCGGGGTGCTGTTCCCCTCGCTCTGGGAGTGTTGCCCTGGAGCTGGGTGGTGCAGAATGTGTAAGGTCACAGGGAGTGGCCTGGAGCAGTGCCCAGGGTGAGCTTCCCGCTGCTCCCCTCATGCCACCCAAATGTCTTCCCCTGTGCAGTGGGCTGATGCCCTGAACAGTGAGGGCACCCAGCAGACCCGAGACAACTGCCGGACCTTCTCGCACACACGGGTAGAAGTTCTCTGCACCAAAGCAAACTGAGCTTTTAATTCCATTTTCCATGAGCTTTCTGGAGTGCCCTGTGTGGGGGTCGTCGTGTCCAGGGCTCGAAAAGGAATTTGGGGCCTATTGACGCGCTCGCTGTGGGGAGTGTGCTGAGAGTTGGGTAACAGCCTGGGAGCACAGCGTGTTTTCTTGTATATTTCTTTAAGAGGGAAAAATAATATTTAGAGAAACTTGAAAGAAAACACCTGAGAGAAAGCAGTGGCCGGATCCTGACACCCTGCCTCAGCGCTGTTTTCCCTCCTGCCCCCTCCAGTGGGGGCAGGTGCTGAGCTTGGTGTCTGTGATGTGCTGTGACACGGTCGCTCCGACTGTCACCATGCTGGCCTGGCAAAGTAGTGTCATACATTCTCCCTTTGAATCTGAGAAGCCTCGAGTCCCTGCCGCGGGCTGGCCAGAGCGCTCTCCCGGCTGAGCCTCGAGTCCCTGCCGCGGGCTGGCCAGAGCGCTCTCCCGGCTGAGCCTCGAGTCCCTGCCGCGGGCTGGCCAGAGCGCTCTCTCCCGGCTGAGCCTCGAGTCCCTGCTGCGGGCTGGCCAGAGCGCTCTCTCCCAGCTGCTGGTTTATCTACTTGAAGGTGCTCAGAAGAGAGTGCCGTCTTCACATGTGTGGCACAAAGCGTTTTTTGTGAATGGCCGCTCCTTCCTGGGGAGCGAGAGGGAAGGGAGCTTGCAGCCCAGGCTGACCTGGGCATGGGCTGAGGTGGGGCTGCCACGGGCGTGGTCACTGACGGTGTCGTGTCCCCAGAGCCTGTGGACAAGGTGGCTGCCATGAGGGAGTTCCGGGTGCTGCACACTGCCCTGCACAGCAGCTCGTCCTACAGGGAGGCGGTGAGTGTGAGCACAGGCGAGCGGTGGGGGTGGCTGTGGGACGCCTGTTGCACAGCAGCTGGGAGCTCCTAGGGAGGTTTGGCCCTGTCTTCCTCCAGAGAGCCAGTATCAGCCACACTGTAGAGTCCTTTTTTTTTTTTTTTTAATTAAAGATTTGTTTATTTGAAAGGCAGAGTTACAGAGAGAGGAGAGAGAGAGAAATCTTTTATCTGCTGGTTCACTCCCCAAATGGCCACAACAGCAGGGCTGGTTCAGACCAAAGCCAGGAGCCAGGAGCATCCTCCAGGTCTCCCAAGTGGGTGCAGGGGCCCAAGGACATGGGCCATCCTCTGCTGCTTTCCCAAGCGCATTAGCAGGGAGCTGGATCAGAAGTAGAGCAGTGGGGACTTGAACCGGCACCCATATGGGATGTCAGTCGCAGGCGGCGGCTTTCTTTTTTTTTTTTTTTTTTTTTGACAGGCAGAGTGGATAGTGAGAGAGAGAGAGACAGAGAGAAAGGTCTTCCTTTTTGCCATTGGTTCACCCTCCAATGGCCGCCGCGGCCTGCGCGCTGCGGCCGGCGCACCGCGCTGATCCGATGGCAGGAGCCAGGTGCTTCTTCTGGTCTCCCATGGGGTGCAGGGCCCAAACACTTGGGCCATCCTCCACTGCACTCCCTGGCCACAGCAGAGAGCTGGCCTGGAAGAGGGGCAACTGGGACAGAATCCGGTGCCCCGACCGGGACTAGAACCCAGTGTGCCGGCGCCGCAAGGTGGAGGATTAGCCTAGTGAGCCGCGGCGCCTGCTGGCGGCTTCCTTTTAATGATAGAGCTAAGACCTCTGTCATGGAGAGAGGGTGATGACAACCGAAGGGTGCACACCCCGCCTCTGCCAGGCCACACCCAGACGTTGCCTGAGCTGCCTGCCTGCCGCCCTTACTGGGTGGGATTCCTCCCCGGGGAGGGGGCTGCTGAGTACAGCCGTGAACGTCCCAGTCGGGGCGGAGGTGGAAAAGGAATTGTGCAGAGATGGTAGGGACTTCCGGCGCTTGGAGAAAGTTTTGCTCCTGGGCCGTGCTTGTGTTTCCTAAGTGTTAGAACTGCACACGGGGGCAGCCCAGGAGACGGAAGGTTTCTCGTGGTCTTGCGTTCTCTATATTTTTGTTGTTGCTTCCCTTGCTGGAGCGGTGTGTGTGTCTCCGGGGCCCTGCTCCCGCGGGGTGCACATGGCACGCACTTAGGGCCGTCCCGCAGCAGAGTGGGTGCCTGGGGAGGGCCCTGGGCTGCTGGGGGAGCTCAGCCCTCCCCTGTCTCTGCAGGTCTTCAAGATGCTCAGCAATAAGGAGTCTCTGGACCAGATCATCGTGGCCACCCCGGGCCTCAGCAGTGACCCCATTGCTCTCGGTAGGTGCGGGACTGCATCGGGGGACGTGGGAGTGGTTGGGAAGGAGAAACCCGGAGGAGCCAGTCTCCCTGCAGGCACTGGTCTGTGGGAGGAGGGCGGCATCAGGGTTGCTCCGTGCGCCCAGCTCTCTGGTGTGCTCAGTCCCACGGCGAGGCAGCGGCCCAGCCGGCCTGGTGAGGTGAGTAGAGGACGCATCCGTATCTCAGCAGGCAGGGCCGGCATCCTGCACGCCGAAATGGGTAAGGGAAGGCCCTGGGATGTGGGGAAGGCAGCTGGAGTGCGGGGTGAGGGGCTGTTCCGTGCAGGGTGACGGGCGGGCATCCTGCTGGATGCTCTGAGACCTGCAGGATCTGGCCAGAGTTCCGTTTTTGGGGAACCCCTGTTCTGTTTCAGGGGTGCTCCAGGACAAAGACCTCTTCTCCGTCTTCGCCGACCCCAACATGCTCGACACGTAAGTGCGCCCATCACAGCCCTGCAGTGGTCAGCCCACTGCTTGTGGGGCCCTCCCCCAGGCTGTCACCAAGGCTACCTTGGACACAGCCAGTCCTCCCTACCAGTGGATTTGACCAACCGTGCATTGAAAATGCTAAAAAAAAAAAAAAGAAGGAACATTACGCAGGTTTCCTTGTCGTTCTGTGACGACTGCACGTGTAGCGCTGGTGCTGTGTTAGGTGCCCAGAGAGCCTGAGAGGGTTCTGTGCCAGCACCGGGACGTGAGCATCTGTGGGGTTTTCTGTCTGTGGGGGGAGGGGCTGAGGGACAGCTGTCTGTCAGGAGGCCAGGAAGAGCGAGGGCTTCTTGGGCAGTGGGCAGCCCAGAGCCCCCTCCCCCTGGGAACTGAAGGCCTTGCTGCCGTGGCCGGGGCAGGGAGCAGGAGGGCAGAGCTCCCTGGCGGGAGACGCCGAGGACGGAGGAGTCGAGGGGCAGGCGCGGGCAGCGCCGTGGGGCCGAGCCTGTCTCCTGAGTCGCCCTTGGTGTTTTCCTGCCCTTGTCCCAGGTTGGTGCCTGCTCACCCGGCCCTGGTCAACGCCATCGTCCTGGTCCTGCACTCGGTGGCAGGCAGCACCCCGATGCCCGGGGCTGAGTCCTCTGCCCGGAACCTGCCTTCCGGCTCGTACCGCGATGTGCCAGGTGAGCCCCAGCGCTCGGCTCTCGGCAGCTATGTATAGCGCTGGCAGAGGGCGTGCCTTGGGAGCTCTCGGTTTGAGTCAGGAAGTGCATCTGTGCTGTAATTTTCCGAGGGGAGAGCGAGCTGATGGATTTGGAGTGACTGGCGCTGTCTGGAGCGGCGCCTGTGTTCTGTTCCTCCTGCAATCTGCTCGCCCTCCTCCAGGTGGCTTCCTGTTCGACGCGCTCTCTGACGACGAGGACGACTTCCACTCAGTGAGTGGCCTGGCTGCCTGCCCTCCGGGGAGACGGCCCGAGAGTGAGCCCTCCCTGGGGCCAAGGTTGGGTCCTGCAGTCCCTTTCTGAGCCCAGGAGCTTGCGGAGTCTCTCCCAGAACACTCTGGAGTGCGGCGGGGTGGGGGGCTTCCCTGGGAGTTTGCGGAGCCGCCCCCCCGACGGAGTCTCTCCCACCTCCAGAGCTCCCGGCCCACGCCCTCCAGTAGCGCGTCCAGCTCCCGCCCAGCGTCCCTGGGCTACAGTGGGGCGGCCGGCCCCCGGCCCATCACCCAGAGCGAGCTGGCCACTGCCCTGGCCCTGGCCAGCACCCCGGAGAGCAGCTCCCACACGCCAACTCCCGGCACCCAGGTATGAAGAGGGCCGGGGTGGCCACGGCAGGGCTCAAGGGGCGCAGCTCCCCAGAGGTGGAGTGGGTCTGCCCCTGTCGGCCCTGGGGCTGGGCTGGAGTCTGGGGGTCTCTCAGGGCAGCTCAGCTCACTGCCCGTTCGGGAGAGCGAGTGGCACCGTCCTCCCCGCCCTGTAGAGCCCATGCCACTCCGGCCCCCGCCTTTCCCTGCTGGAACTGGCGTCCTGGGCTGGGCTGGGGCTGAGTCTGTGTCTCTGGAGCAGAGAAACCGTGAACTTTCCTGGCCACATGGGAAGCTTTTGGGTGCCTCTGGGGGGCTGTGGCCCAGCGGGGAGACCGGTGCTGACCCCTGCTCTGTCCACAGGGCCACTCCTCAGGGACGTCCCCGCTGGCCTCCGGCGCGCAGCCCGGGACGCCCATCACCAGCGACCTCTTCAGCCAGGCCCTGCAGCACGCGCTGCAGGCCTCCGGGCAGCCCAGCCCACAGGTCAGTCCGCCCACTTCCTGTGCGGGGCCCCCATCCCTGCGGCTTCTGCTCCCGCCCCCAGTGCCCGCGGCTGGACCGCCTGCCTGACCCGGAGGACCAGGGCCCTATTAGGCAGCTATTGGTCCATTCAGGGAGCCGGGCCCGGGGCCAGCAGCCCTGCTCCCTGTCCCAGAGGGTGCCACCTTGGTGCGGATCCGGGAGTGGCGAGGCGAGAAGCCCAGCCGCCAGGGGCAGGTGTGAGGCCGCGAGGGCTCGGTTCCAGGCACAGGTGGCTCCTTGAGCAGAGACCTGGTGCACAGCTGCCAGTGGAACCAGGCGGAGAGCGCAGGGCCTCGGGTGCTGACCCAGGAGCTCACGCTGGCTCTGACCATGAGCAGGCCCCGGGCGTGCGAGGGAGCAGTTGGCCTGATGGTCCTGGTGCCGGCGCTCTCTGTCCTCACGGCGAGCCTGTGGGCTGACCATCGCTCCTAGCCCTTGTCCAGGGTCACAGAGCTATGAAGTGGGGAAGGCAGGGTTCCAGCCCCCGTGGTTGTCACTGCCTGGCGTGGCCCCGTGAGCAGTGGGGGAACCGCAGGACACGGGGGCACTGCCGGGCGCCTGCTCGCGTGCTTGCTGCTTCCGGAGCTCCCTGGCTCCGCCCGCCTGTGAGGTGACTCCGAGTTGACGTGTGTGGTTTCTCCTCACTCGCACTCCGCTTCTGCTCGGGATTTGCATTTCTAACCCAAGCCTTCTGCCCACGTGTGAACGCCTCATTTTCCCCAAGTTGTGTACGCCTCTGTCAGGAGATAGGAGATATTAATGAAGCCATGGAGCACTAGAAGGAAGTGGGGGTGCATTTCGTCAGATCCTCACGGGGGAGAAGGCCCTTCAGGGCGGACTCACAACCTAGGGGCCGTGAGATAGCAGAGGGACGAGTTGTGAATTTGTAACGGGGACGACTTCTTCGTGGCAAAGCAAACAACCCCACGCAGTCTGAAGCTACCTGGGGAGGCCAGCATCGCGCCAAGGGCAAGCTCGCCTGTGCACGGGGGGCCGAGAACGGAGGAGCGGTGAGCCCGCAGGAGAACGGGCCGGCGTGGGGACGGGCGGTCCCCTGCGGGGCTCCATCCTGGGGTGTGCGTGTAGATGACGTTTGAGCAGTCGGCGGCGTTAAGGCGAAAGATTACACACAGCTCAGCGGGGGTGGTTTCAGGACACCCAGGGTTGTTAAGGAGTTATTTTTATCCATCTCTTATGTGTGAGAGAGAGAGGTAGAGCAGGAGAACATGGAGTGATTTGTGTCTTTGGGTCCTTCTGTTAAAGCTCTCTGGGAAGCTCTGCCCCAGCCTGTGGCTGCCCGAGCTCCGTGGCGTCACACCGGACTCCCTCCCTCGGGGCCCCGCTAACAGCCCTGCCCCCCGTCTTTCCGCAGAGCCAGTGGCAGCCCCAGCTGCAGCAGCTGCGTGACATGGGCATGCAGGACGACGAGCTGAGCCTGCGGGCCCTGCAGGCCACCGGGGGCGACATCCAGGCGGCCCTGGAGCTCATCTTCGCAGGGGGAGCCCCGTGAACGCCACCCCTCCTGAGCCCCCAGCAAGCTGCAGGGGTGGCCGCCGTCGCCCCTCCCCTCCCCAATATACCTGATGGTCAGCTCTCCCGCCTCGTCCAGTGCGTGGCCTTCTTGGCTGGTCGGAGCTGGGGGCACGTATTGAGACAAGCGGTGTGTGTGGGACCTGGTACCGTGGCACTGGGGAGCAGGGCTGGGCCTGGTTCTGGGCCCGGGTGGAGGATTATAGACCCGTTGTGAGATTCGGGGTGACACACAGTCATCTTGGGGAGAGGTTTCCAGGAGTGGCCCGGACTCCCTGGGGCTTTGGGTGTGGCAGCCTCAGAATGTGGCCAAGGCCATAGCAGGGCTGCTGCCCAGTCACAGCTTGACCAGAGGCTCCTGCCCCGAGTGTCCACAGTGTAGAGAGGGGCCCGGTAGACTTTCAGGGGGAGCAGGTGGGAGTTGGCGGCCCTCTCAAAGGCTTCCAGAAGATTCCCCATGCCTCCCCTAGTCCTGCCAAGCACCCTCTGATGCCGGACTCCTGGCCCCGGAGCTGCTGCAGGAGGCGGGTCCCTCCCTGCGGCTCTGGGGGCTGACACGTTGCAGGGCTCCCTGTCTCACGCCTGCTGACGTTCTGAGAGCCCTGACCCGTCCTGGCCGCTCAGCTTCTGCTCGTCTCGCTGGGAGGGAGGGTTCGCCCCTCCTGGGGACAGCCTGCTCACCCGTCCATGGGTGCTGCTTCCAGAGGGGGTTCTGCTTGCCCCTCTGCCCTGGCCTGGTGGGGACCCCAGCATGTCAGGTTCTTTTCTCTGGACCACCCCCGGCTTATCAGTGATGGGTTTATTTGTTTTAATTTATTTTCTCTGTATTTGAAAAATAGAGACGGATCTTCCATGCCCTGGTTCACTCCCCAAATGCCTGCAACAGCTGGGAAAGCGGGAGCCCAGAACTCACTGCGGGTCTCCCACGTGGTGGCGTGGCCTGCCGGAAGCTGGGCGGGGGCAGAGGAGCTGGGACCAGACATCTCCAGTATGAGACGCAGGCGTGGCCTGGGCGGGATGCTAGTCCTTATCTTCTCCAGGAAATATAAAGTCTCTGCATTTCTTTCTTTTTTTTTTTTTTTTAACATTAAAAGAGTTTTCAAAACAATTTGGAAGGCAGAGAGGAGGAGATAGCTCATCTACTAGTTTACTCCTCAGATGCTCACAGTAGTCAGGTGTGGGTGGGGCCGGGCCAAAGCCAGAGCTCACTCCATCCGGGTCTCCCATGTGAATGGCCGGGACCCAAGTACTTGGGCCACCACTGCTGTCTCCCAGGCCGTGCGTTCTCAGGAAGCTAGGACTGTGGTGCAGAGGGTTAAGCTGAGCCTTGCGCTGCTGGCTTCCCATCTCAGTGCTGTTTTGAGTCCCACGTACTCGGCTTCTGATCCAGCTCCCTGCTAGTGCGTCTGGGAAAGCGGTGGAAGACGGCCCAAGTGCTTGGGCCCCTGCCACCCACCCAGTGGGGACGTGGATGGAGTTCTGGGTTCCTGGCTTCGCCTGGCCCAGCCCAGTGGTTGCCATCTGGGATGGAGGATCTCTTGGCGTCTCCCTCTCTCTGTCACTCTGCCTTGAACCCAGGAATTCCAGTAGGGATGCAAGTGTCCTGAGAGGCCAGATGCCCACCTCTGCAGTTCTCACTGAAGCCTAGGACTAGCCTGGCAGCAAGGACTCAACTCTCCAGGCCTCTGTGTGCCTCAGTGGTCTGCCTGGAGCCCCAGCTGCCTCGTGCTTGGGAGCAGAGACCAGGGAGCCCCACCTTCCACCTTTCACTGACCAGCGTGGTTCTTGTGGGCCCGGGTTGTTCTAGCGGGGCCCTGCCGTGATCCCAGCTGTGGGGAGCTGGTGTCCATTCCACAGCAGCTCATCCCCCCCCCCCCCCCAGCACAGGGCCCCGGCTCCCTCCCTGCCTCCTCGCCTGCCCCTGGAGCCGGTCCTGCTGCTTCCCAGAACTGAGCAGCCCCACGGCTTCCCTTTCCCTCCTTTGTCAGCCCTTTCCTCCAGGGACTGGCCTGCTTCCTGCACAGCCGTGCCGAGCCTGACAGGTGCCCCACTGAGTCTGGGGCTTTCCGCGGCCGGGGACGCCTTCCTGACCATTGTCCCCCTCACTCTTTCAACAAACACGGAGCCTCCGCTGTGTGCCAGGCCAACACGATGGCGACAGCCAGGCCAGGGCCTGCGGGGGCTCACAGGAAGGGGCGTTCCCTGGGGCTCCTAAGCCTGAGGGGTGGGAGGAGTCGGGCTGGAAGGTGCGAGTGCTGTGGGGAACAGCTGGGCTGGGGGTCGGGCTTACCCTCAGTGCATAAGGGAGAGGAGAGTTGGAGGAGGGAGAGAGATTTGTGATTTAGAGTTAATAGTGCACTCGCTGCTGTGCACAAATTGGGGTGGGGCTTGGGAGGGGGGCTTTAGGGGTTAGAACTGAGGTCTTTGGGAAACAGGAGTGTTCTGTAGCATCTCATGGAGGCCATCACAGGATCGGGGGTGGCATGGTCTCTCTGTGGTCTCATGTTCGGGACAGGGACAAGCTGGCCTAGAAACCCAGGTCTGTGTCACTCAGAGCTGCCCGCGGCCCGTGGGTCAGGCTGGGTTGGGGTTTTATGGGGAGGGCGCCCCTCAAGTGGCTTCCGGCAGGGCTGCATGTGGGGGGTGGGAGGCCCAGACTGCCGTGTGAGATACGAGCAGCTGCGTGGAGGCTGGACTTGGGGGAAGTGAGACGGGGTGGGCGGCCAGCTAGGAGGCTCCTGCCTCAGCCAGAGCTGCGGCGGGGTGGGGGGGATGCGAGGTGCGAGGGACAGACCAGCTCTGTGCGGGGGAGCAGTAGGCAGGCTGAGGGGGAGGTGGCACAGCCGGAATCAGGAGCTGGGTTGGGCTTTGGAAGGCACCAGTGCTTCTCAGTGCCTGGAGCCCCCTGCCCCCCAGGTGCCATGGGCAGGGGGTGGGGCTGTCCTGGAGGCCACTGGATGTCCCCAGGGCTGACAGCAAAAGTTTAAGGTGCGGACTGGGCCTGTGTGGGGAAAGGTGGAGGCAGAGGAATGCCAGCCTTACAGGCAGCAGGCACCGATGGGTTGCAGCTGGGATGGGCTGGGGCAGGGCTCACCAGAGCTGAGCTGGAGGGAGCTGGCCAAGGAGGGCCTGGTGTGGCCGAGGGGCCTTGAGCCGCGGTCACCTCGAGGGGACCTGGCGGAGCCGCTCTGGGGTTGAGGACGGAGCAGGTGGGCAGAGGACCCTGGCCGTGGTGGCGAGCAGCGCGGGGCTCAGGGTGAGGCTTTGCAGTTCAGCAGAGGTGAAGCTGGGACGCATCCCGAGAACTTTTCTAGGAAGCTAAGGGAAACCAAAAAAAGGAAGAGACCCCAAAATAGAATATGCAAATTCACAGCAATGGGTGAATTTTCCGAACAGATCCCTTCTCCTGATATAACTCGAGATTTGGCTGGGCCGACACGGGCTGGGCTGGCACAGCTTGCCGGGCACATGGGCCCGGTTCTGCGCCTTGCCTCAGCCCCATCTGGCCTGGGCCCCAGACCAAGTTCTCCGAGCCCTACCCTGACGTGGCTTCTCGCTGCCTCTGCCGCCCCGCTCTGTCTGCTTCCCCAGCCTCTCCGAGAGGCTGGGCCCCACGGCCCCGCTGGCCTCGGCTCAGCCCAGCCCCTTGTCCCGCAGGCCGTGCCGTCGCCAGTGACTGCAGCGTGTTCTGCAGTGACCCAAGCGCTGGCCCAGTCTACCGTGGCAAAGCTGGCTCCCAGCAGAGCCGTGCATGGTGCTCATCTGTCAAGCGCGCGCTCTGTGCCAGGTGCCGAGCGAGGCCCGCGCTTGTGCCATCTCGGTCCCCCCATCAGCCCTGGACGGGAGATGCTGCCACCCCCACGGGCGGATGAGTGCCTCTCATGAGGACGTGGGTGCTGGGGTGCTGGCCCTCCCCGGGCGTGGGTGGGACTGGCTCAGGGTGGCTCCACCAGGGGGAGGGAGGCTGAAAGGCAGGAGAGATCCGCTCACTGCTTCACTCCCCGACTGCCCACAACAGCCAGGGCTGGGCCAAAACCAAGGTCTGCCACGTGGGTCGCGGGGACTCAAACACCTGTGTGTGCCTTAGCAGCCGGCACCCCATCTGGGCACTGGGATATGGGACGCTGCCGTTGCAAACAGCAACCAAGCACCTGCCCCGACCTGACTTCTTTTTTTTTATTTTTGACAGGCAGAGTGGACAGAGAGAGAGAGACAGAGAGAAAGGTCTTCCTTTGCCGTTGGTTCACCCTCCAATGGCCGCCGCAGTTGGCGCGCTGCGGCTGGCGCACCGTGCTGATCCGATGTCTGGAGCCAGGTGCTTCTCCTGGTCTCCCATGGGGTGCAGGACCCAAGCACTTGGGCCATCCTCCACTGCACTCCCGGGCCACAGCAGAGAGCTGGCCTGGAAGAGGGGCAGCCGGGACAGAACCGGCGCCCCGACTGGGACTAGAACCTGGTGTGCCGGCGCCGCAAGGCGGAGGATTAGCCTAGTGAGTCGCGGCGCCGGCCCCGACCTGACTTCTTGATTTAACTTCCTTGATATATATCAGTGGACATGGACCGTGTGCATCCCAGGTGGCAGGCGCTCACGCAGGCCTGGGGAACGTTCTAGACACAGGATGGGAGGTCGTGGCAGCTGGGGGGGGGGGGGTTGCTTCTTCCTCTGCCGGTCACAGACTCAACCTCCCCATCTTCCTCAAGTCTGCAGCGCAGCGTCACTGCCCACGGTGACGGCCAGGCGTCTCCACCCAAATGAGGGTGCAGAAGTGAGGCCACTGTCTACCGGGGCAGGGAGGGGCAGTCCTCCTCTGAGAGCTCCTCTTTGACAGGGTGGGACCCACACTGGACTGCATGGAACCGGGGGTGGGGCTCGGCTTGGACGGGTACTAGCAATCAGCCCAGGAGGGGCCTTTTTGGAAGTGGGATTATTGACCCCAGGGGTTGGGTTGGGGTGTAAAAGCTGAGAGCTCTGTTGAAATCCCCAAGAGGAGCAGGCTGAGAAGCTGTGTCACGGCTAACCCAGGCAGCCCCGGAGTGAGCGAGCTCACTGTCACTGGGGGTGTGGAAGCAGGAGCGGCGCTGCATCAGGGCAGAGGTGTGGCGCTCCCAAGATCTGCTGTTCCCGGATCACTCATTTGCGAAGGAAAAGTGACCTTGGACTGACACCTCCCACCCTGTCCCCCTTTGGCCCCTGCAGAGCTGCGTGGCTCCACCTGCAGGCAAGGAGAGACGCAGAAGACGGGAGCTGTGTCCACCTCTGGCCCCGAGGGGAGCAGGGTCAGGAGGGGAAGTGATGCTCGAACTCCTCTGTCTCCCTTCATTAACACAGAAACTAAGCGGCCAAGCAGGGGCATCCTCCCCGGCCTCCCTGCCGCGTCCAGCCCAGAGATTTTGAGTCTCGATGGGCTCCACATGACTTCCACGAGATGCTCTGGCTCGGGCTGTGGGCGCTGGGAATGGAGGCTCAGACGTGGATCTGGGCGTGCTTGGCGTCGGGGAGGAGTTTGTCTCGCGAAGGTCTGGGGGCCTAAACCTTTGCTCTCGGCTGGGACGCGCCTGGTCCAGAGTGGGCACCAGGTGGCGCTGCTTCCACAAGCCCAGTGCTACCATAGTCTCTAGAAGGTACCCATCCTGTTTTTGGGGTGAGCCCAGCACCCTTACCTCTTCTCTGACAACCCTGCCCAGCACGAAATAATCCTCTGTGGATTCCTCTCCCCCTCTCGTTTTAATTCGAGAGGCAGAGGGACATCCTGGCATTTGGGCGGAAGCCAGGAGCCAGGTGCCCCAGCTGGGTGGCAGAAACCCAATCACTTGCGTGTCCACCACTGCCTCCGAGGGGCTGCAGGCGTGGGAAGCTGGCGTCAGGAGCCAGAGGCAGGCACAGAACCCAGGCTCTCCAATGGGAATGCAGGCGTCCCAAACAGCGCCTTAATGGGAGAAATCCACCCCACCCCCAATCTTTACGACTCTTGTCCCCCACTTAACTTGGCTGGCTGGCCTCAGATCTCATTTTTTTTTTTTTTTTTTTTGGCAGGCAGAGTGGATAGTGAGAGAGACAGAGAAAGGTCTTCCTTTTTGCCGTTGGTTCACCCTCCAATGGCTGCTGCGGCCGGCGCATCGTGCTGATCCGAAGCCAGGAGCCAGGTGCTTCTCCTGGTCTCCTTTGTGGGTGCAGGGCCCAAGCACTTGGGCCATCCTCCGCTGCCTTCCCAGGCCATAGCAGAGAGCTGGCCTGGAAGAGGGGCAACCGGGATAGAATCCGGCACCCCAACCAGGACTAGAACCCGGTGTGCCGGCGCCGCAAGGTGGAGAATTAGCCTGTTAAGCCACGGCGCCGGCCTGGACTCAGATCTCATGGGTTGTTATAGGCCATCTAATGAACATGCAGCCAGAGTGACAAGGACAGAGAGGAGAGACGGGGGACGTGGTGCTGCTGGGAAGCCCTCGCCATCAGGGCCAGGAAGGGCAGTGCAATCCCAAGAAGCCCTTGGCACTGTGGGTCAGGCTGTCCTCCGGGAGGCGTGGACTGCAAGCTGGCCCAGGGGCAGGAAGTGCTCACTGGCAGAGCAGGGAGGGCCAGGTGAGCTGTGAGGCCCGGGACTGCTCAGCCAAGGAGATTCCCTCTGCACTCCCCGCCGGCTGTCTCCAAGAAGCGGCACGCAGGGTAGGGTGCTGGAGGGCCCAGGCGGCGACCTGCACCTGCGTGCATTTGTCCACATGCAGTCTCTTTCACTTTGGGATTATCTGCCAATATCCTCAAGCAGAATCTCAGCAGCGACTCGAGATGCAGCTTCTCCACGGTCCCCAAGGATTGCCGCTGACAGCGACCGCCCCGTGGACTGGGCAGGTGCCCGCGCAGTGTCCTCCAGGCCCCACTCCCCCAGCCCCTTCCCCTGGCCTGTCTGCTCTCTCGGCTAGGGACAGCGGTGGCGGGCAGTGGCCATGGCTGCTGCTGTCGGGAGGCGCGATGGGCTGGGGGAACTGCCTGGCCTCCAGGAGCTGCTTCTGATCCCAGGAGCTGGCATTCTAGGGTCACCGTGTCCATGACCGCGGAGCGTGGCCGCACGTCTGCGTGCATTATCTCTGCCCCGTGTCCACACCCCGCTCCAGTCTGTTGTTCTGGGGCCTGGACCCTCCTCGGAAGGCCATGAATTGGGGACTGAGGAGGAGGGCGGAGGAGGCTCGGCGAGCCCAGGGTTGGACAGCACTGGCCCCGAACGGCGAGAGGCTGCGGTCGGAACGTGCGTCCGTCCCAGAGTCCCTGGATCCCAGGCGCCCCTTCCTGGATTTGGCTGTGCCTCTGCGGCCTGCAGGGCCCAGGAGGTGACCTCTCGGAGGCTTTATCCTCAAGGTCAGAGGCTCCAGGATCAATCCTTCCTCCCAGTCCCCTCCCCGCCGCCCAGCTCTATCAGCATCCAGCACCTGTTGCTTCCTCCGCTGGCCTGTTTCTCCTTGTTGGCTGTTGGTGGGGACTGAGCCTTGGCCTGCTGTGCAGCCACCGATGCCATCCCGATGTGACCTCCCTGGGCTGTCCACACGGGAAAGTCGGTGCCCGGTGCTGGCGCTGGTGCCCGCCCCGCTCTGTGGACCCTCTGTCCAACGGCCTCCCCCTCTGTGGTCCAGTTCTCGCATCCCCTGCCTGCCATCTGGCCCCGGCCCTCTCTGCCCAGGTTGGCCGATTCATAGTTCTTTGGCATCTACCCTGGTTTCCATCTGTTGCCCTGTTGCTTGAGAGACTGAGGCCAGCCCTGCCCAGCACCTGGGGACCCCGGGCTCAGTCTGGGTCCTTCTGAGGTTGGCCGGGACCCAGACAGGAGGGAGCAGCGCCAGGGCACCTCACCCCTGAGAGGCTGAGGGCGGGGCCCGCAGGCACCTGCTGAGAGCCCCAGCCCTACCTCTAAGCAGCTGTGTGGTCCTGGGCCCAGCGCGGGTCCTCTCTGTGCACAGCCGCACTGTCTTAGAGGATGGTGAGGGTGAAGCCAGCTAGGACGAGGCTGTGAGACACGCACAGCGCAGCACACAGCGAGCGTGGTGTCGGCAGCTGACTGGGGTCATGCTACCTACACTTGAGAACGTAGGACTGGGGGCGTGCCTTGGGCCCCGCAGGCAAAGTCCCTGCTGGGGACACTTCCATGTTGGAGTATGGGCTCGAGCCCTGGCTACTCTGCCTCTGACCCTGCTCCCCGCGAATGCACAATCGGGGGTGCAGTAGATGATGGCTCAAGTCCTTGGGCCCCTGCCACCTCCCAAGGGAGACCCAGACTGAGCTGGGCGCCGGGCTCAGGCCTGACCCTGCCCTGGTTGCTGTGAGCATTTGGGGGGTTCCCTGGCGGGTGGAAGATTTGTCTTTCTGTCTCCCCGTCTTTCAAGAAGAAAAGAGAGAGAAATAGGGTATCTGAAATACTCCAGAATCCGACTCTGACAGGCGGGGTCGGCACAGCTGTGCGTGGGCTGTGGGCCGTGAGCAGCTGTGCTCCGGCCAGTGCCGTTACTTTGAACGCATTTGGCTTCTTGGAGTTTAGAGGTGATTTCCTAACTTGCCCTCCATGGCACAGAGAGGCAGATGCGAGGGGCTACCCCGGTGCAGCAGGTGAGGCTGCGGGCCAGACCCAGTGACCATCTCGTGCTGGCCCGGGCCAGGCCATGCTGACGGCCTTGTGGGCCACAGGCTGGGGTGCAGCACTGAGGGGGTTGGGGGTGGGAGAGGGGACATCTTGATCTCACCTCCTGCACCTGCTGTGGGCCTCCCCCCGGGTGGGGTGGGAATCTCAGGGGGGAAGGAGGAAGTGGAATGCAGAGAGCCAAAGCTAGATGCCCTGGCCAGAGCCGGGGCTGGGGCTAGGACAGCCGGCCCTGTGACTTTGCTGGTTGTCGGCAGTGTGTGAATCCAGTCTAGACTCTAGACCGTGAATCCTGAAGGTCGAACGCTTGCTCACCGGCCTCTGCTACTCCCCGCCCCCCACTTCAAGCGCAGTCCCCCACCTCTGGCTACATTTGCAGGGGGCACCCGCTTACTGCACCTGCTGAGCGGGCCTGGGCTCTCCCTAGCCTGGGGTGGAAGGGACCCTTTGACCAAGGGCAGGCAGGTGCAGAGACGGACTGGGCCTGGCCCCGCGGTCCCCGAGCCCTGGAGAGCTCTCTAACGCAGACCTGACCCTCGGCGGCGCCGGCCAGGCCAGAGTCCGGGGCAGGCCGTCGGAGGCTCCCTTCTTCCCACTTGGGGACCGGGCCTTCCTAATTATATCCCCCTCCGCGCACATGGAAATGAGTTTGGATTTTCTGAGCCTGCACCAGCTGGCTGGGGGGAGGCAGCCCAGAAGGCTGCTGGCTGGGGAAGGGAGGAGAAAGGAGAGGGAGGGGAGGGAGCCAGGCCAACACGATACTCCCCGGTGCTCCGCGGGCAGCGCTGCGGCGGGCGCGAGCGCCCCTCACGCGCCCCTCGCCACCCCCCTCCCGCGCAGGGACAGCGTCCCGCGCCCGTGTCCGCTCGCTCGGACAAGCCCACGCTCCGGGAACCACGGCAGACCCCTGGGCCGGCCGCGGCGAGGTGGCCCGGGGCGCCCCGAGGGAGCCGCCCTGCCACTTCCAGGCCAGCGTCCAGGCCAGCGTCCTGGGCAGCGGGGAGCCCCGAGCCCGCCCGGCGCAGGTGCCCGGCCCCGCGGCGGCGGAGCAGCCCGCCCGCCGCTGGCTCACTTGGGCTGCGGGCAGCCGGGGGCGGCGCGGGGCGGGGGAGGGGCGGGGTGGGGTCAGCCGCGAGGCTCCGCCCCCTGGCGCTGGCTTCTGCCTGCGGCCGGGCGCCGGCTCAGTCTCGGCTGCTCGCCGCTGTCGCTCCGGGGCCGCGGGATGACGCCTCCTCCGCCCGGACGGGCCGCCCCCAGCGCTCCGCGAGCCCGCGCCGCGGCGCCGCCGGCCCCGGGCGGGCACCCGCTGCGGCTGCTGCTGCTGCTCTGGGCGGCCGCCGCCTCCGCCCAAGGCCACCCGAGGAGCGGACCCCGCATCGCCGCCGTCTGGAGAGGTAGGCGGCGCCGCGCGGCCGGCGGGCGCGGGACGGACGCTGCGCGGGCGGGCGCGGAGTGTGCGGCACCGGCGCGAGTGCGTGCGCGCGGCTCTGCGGCCCGGGGCCGGCCGCCGGGGGGCGTGGGTCCCGGCGCGGGGGTGCGCCCGGCGCGCCGGGGAGCGTGGGGCGCTCGGCGAGCCGCGGGGCCGGGCCCGGCTAAGTCGCTCCAAGTCCGCCGGCGGCGCCGCGGCGCGGGGCAGGGTGCGGGCCCCTCTCCCCGGCCCCGAGCGGCTCTCGGCCCTCCGGCGTGGGGGAGCGGGGTGGGGCGGGGCGGGAGGGCCTCCGCGAGGGACCCTTCCCCGGCCGGGCTCCCGACCTCTGCGCCCACCTCCCGGGCTGCGGGCTCTGCTCGCGCGCGGGGCTCGGGCTGGCGGGCGGGCGAGGGGGGCGCGGACCTCTTGCCGCCGCCGCCGCCGCTGCCGCCGCGCTCCGGCTGCGGGAACAAAGACCCCACCGCTTGCCCCCGCCCCCGCCCCGGCCCGGAGCGCCTGCCGGGCAAGGGGGTGGGCGCCCTGCAGCGAGCCGGGTGCGGGGCGCGGCGGGGGCCGGGGGCACCCGGGCGCCGCCGTCGCAGTGCCAGGACCGGCCGCACCCCCCCGTGCCCGCACGTGGCAGTTGTCACCAGCGATGGGCGCCGGCGTGGGGGCAGTGCCCGTAGGGCGGGGCGCGGCGGCCGGGACCCCCAAGCAGTGGTACTGGGGCGGGGGCGCAGGCTCCGGCCGCTGTGGGTTTGGGAGCCTGGCCGGGGTGGGGGGCTCAGGTTAGACCCCTGTGCGGTGGGACAGAGCGCCTGCTGGGCGGGGGTGTGAGGCTCGCAGCCTTCCCCCGCATTGCACACAAACCCTCCCCACCCCCAGGCCCACCGGGCTCTGCCCCCAAATTTGGCGTCTCTGCGGCCCCCCGTGGTGGAGGTGGGGCGCGCTCGCGCAGCCGGCGTGGGGGGATAGGTCGGGTGCCCCCCGCCGGGAGCCCTCCAGTACTTTGCAGCCACTGCGGAGTCGGATCGTTATCTGGGGCAGGTATTCTTAGCAGAGGGAAAAACCCACAC
Source organism: Lepus europaeus (assembly GCF_033115175.1). Taxonomy (NCBI): domain Eukaryota; kingdom Metazoa; phylum Chordata; class Mammalia; order Lagomorpha; family Leporidae; genus Lepus; species Lepus europaeus. Next base: position 113,615,976 of record NC_084837.1, read on the forward strand.
ACAAAACCAGGGGCCGGACTGCCGCAGCGGCCGCGGCGCGGTGGAGGGAGCGGGACTCGCCCAAGGTCACTGAGCAGCCCGGGAGCGCACCGGGCGGGCAGGGGCCGCGCCGACCTGGCACTGGACCAGTCCCGGGCCTGGGGGAGGGAGGAGAGACGTGGCTGGCGGTTCTCCCACCGCAAGTGAAGTGTCTGGTCTCCAGCTCTGCCAGCAGCCAGAGGTGGTCCTGGTGGGAGTGGGGCTGGGCAGTGGGAGCTCTGGCCAGCTGCACGCCCTCAGCTGCCCCCAGCTCCTGCCCGGGCTTCTTCCGCACCCCGCTCTTGGTGTGCATCCCCTTGGCCGACTTGGACACTGCAGCTCGTGGACACGCTGTAGGGAACCCATGCCGCCGAGTGCTCTGGAAGCTCCCCTTGCTGATCCCGGCCCCCTCCCTTCCCCCACACACTTAGTGCACACGCACCTCTTAGCACTTAGTGGACATCCACAGTCCCACCCTGAGGCTTTTTGAAGCTGCTCTCAGGCCTCTCACCCACTTTGCTGAGTGTCCAGCCTAGCACCGCACCCCACTCCCTGCCCCACCCTTCACTGCTGGGACCACACGGGCCTGCCCTCTGCTGACCCCTGCTAGCTGGGGCCCACCAGCCTCTCACCAGTCTTGTCCAAGGACAGTCTCTGGTCTCCTGCACCAGTGCCAGGTACCCCACTGGCCAGACAGGCCCTGCCATTCACCTGCCCCCCAGGGCCACCAGCTGGTGACCGGTGCGCCCGGCTGACAGCTGCCTCCTGTCTCCTGTGGGGTTAACACATGGCAGTCGGATCGGCACGGGCTCGAGTAGGGACAACCCTGGAGTGGGCTGAGAGGGGTCCGCCCCCCCGGGGCCTGCTGTAAGCCTGGAACCCTGTCCACAGGCGGGTGACCGGGGCATGGCAGCCGCCAGGAGCCTGGACAGGTGTGGGGCCTGGGAGGGGCACTGGAGGCTGCTTGTTTTTCAGAGCCCCGGAGAGACCAGAGCCTGCACTTGCAAGGAAGTGGCTGTCTCTGGCAAAGCTCGGGCCGGGGCGAGGATGGGGAGGGTGTCCTTGAGCTCTGTACCTGCCAGGACCCTCAGGGCTCACCAGGGCGGGAAGGGCTCTGGGGGTTGTCCCCTGAGAGCCTGGACAAGCCACAAATGTGAAGGTGTGGTCCTAGCAGGACTGCCTGTGGGCAGCAGCCTGAGGAGTGGGGTGCAGGTGAGCACGGGGGTTGGCATTGCCCACGGCAACTGGAAACTCTCGTGTTCCGTGTGCTTGGTTGGAGGAGCCCACGAGGCCCAGGGAGGTCACGACCCCCAAGGTCAGAGGTGAGCCCGCCTGTGCACAGATAGGGCAGGGCCCAGGCTGCCGCTTCCACCTGCCCGGCTGGCGGACTGCTCTCTGGCCCAGTGAGAGACAGGATGTTATTGTTGACTTGGTGGCCACTGGGGAGCCATTATGGGGCCCGCTCGCTGGGGCAGGGGCTGCTGTCACCGCCTCTAGGACCTCTAGGGGGTGAGGTCACAGCTGGGGCTCCCCGCGGGGCGGCAGTTCCAGTGGAAATCCTTGCCCACCTGGGAACTTAGATGTAGTCATCGCCTGCATGGTGAACTCCCCCTGCACATCTTGGGGGGAGGTTAGTTCCCGGGAGGAGGGGGTTTCCTAGGTCGGCAGTGATGTCACCAGGAGCTTCCTCCCGCGCTCTCGGATGGCTTAGTCCGGCACCGTGGGGATACCAGGGAGCAGGTGGCAGTGGGGTGGACGCCGCCCTGGTGTGTTGGGAAGAGTCCCAGCTCTGGGCTAATTTGCCGTGTGGCTCGGGCCAAGTCCTTGCCTAGCTCTGAGCCTCAGTTTCCCCAAAAAGGGTCGAAGGAGGGGCCCGTTCTTCCCTGCGCCCCACTGCCCTGGAATTGCTGCCGCTCTGGGGTGGGGAGAGCTGGCAGAGGCTGCTTGAACCCCTGCCGACTTTGGGAAGGTGAAGCCTGGGAGGACGGGAGGGCGATGCCTCGAGTTTCCTGTTGCTTTTCTCTCCTGGGCCGATCGTTGAGATCATCCAAGGGAGCGGCCTCCAGGGTGGACGTATTCACTCCATGGACTTGGCTGGGGCCTACGTCAGGGTCGATGTCCTTGGAGGAGATTCTTTGGTGTAGGTGGGGAGATGGGCAGACAAACCTGGGTACCGTAGCAGGTGGCTGTGGGGCTGGGGGAGGTGACTGATCCAGTCTGCTGGCTCAGAGGGCTTCCTGGAAGAAGTGGCAAGCTGACAGCAGGAACAGGAGTCAGCTGGGCTGTGGGAGTGGACAGGAGAAAGCATCCCTCCTGGCAGCTGGGACCACAGAGGAGAGAGCCAGGTGCAGGCCTCACGAGGGAGGTGTTAGGTCAGCCAGCCTCGGCCTGGGGCCCCGGGAGGGTTTCTTGCAGAAGGGGACGTCTGAGTCGGGCCACCTCTTGTCCCGGGGCTGCCTCTCGGGGGCTGCAGGGGAGGCCTCTCTTGCCGGGGTGACCAGCTCTCTCCCCAGGGATTCCTGATTGTGGGGGCGAGGCGACCCCCAGCTCTGTCTCCCCCCAGGCTTCCTCTGCAGAGCACCCATGCCTGCCTGTGGGGAAGAGCTGCTCACCACCAGCCAGGCCACAAGGCGTGGGCACTGCCCTTCCCCGGCCTGCTTCCCCTTCCAGCAACCTTGATCTCTTTTGCAGGGGGGAGGGGCGGTCACTCTGTGGGCAGAGGGCGGGTCCTGGCCACCTGGAGGAGGCAGGGGAGCTGGGCTCCCCTCTCTGAAGAGGGCCAGGCCGGGTGGCCGTGGGGTGGGCCGCGGGGACGTCCTGCCTCCCTGCCCCAGCCCACGCCCCCGATCCGACCCGCGCGGGGCGGCTGGCGTGTCACAAGAGACTGACCTGGCTTCTGCTGGCCCCGAGCCTGGCGGGTTTCCGCTTCTCCCGGCTTCCTTTTTCTCAGCCGGGCCTGGCTGCCTCCTCCAGGCCAGGGTGGAGGGGAAGAGGCCGCTGACCCGCTGCCTTTACAAGAGCGTTGCCAGGGGCCACCAGGTGTGTGGCCAGAGAGAAAACTGAGGGCCAGGCAGGGGGCGTGGACAGTGGCCCCAGAGGGAGCAGGGCCTTCCCCCTTCCCTAGCCAACCTGGGCCTCGAGGGCTCTTCCCTCCCGACCTGTGCAGGGCTGTGCCAGGGGCTTTGGATGGCCGCCCCTGCCCTGCCACCTCCCTCCCCACCCCCCCAACTCCTTTCCCCTGCCTTGGGCACGTGGCGCCGCTGGCCTGGCCGACTGGCTGTCACTCCCCGCGCACCCACGCACCCCCCTGCGTCTCAGTTCCTCCGAGCCACCGTCTGCGGTGACCCCAGCCCACACAGGCTGACGGTGCCACGCTTAGGATGGACGTCAGAGCAGAAGTGTCAGGCGAGCCAACCACACACCGCACAGACGGGGATGCTGAGCGGGGGAGGTGACAGGGACTGGCCTGGGTCCCCTGGCCAGACAGACAGAGCCGGGAGCAGGGCGGAGTCTAGTGCCCCGAGCCTGCTGGGGCCCTAGCCCTCGGCCTCTTCCTGGCTGTCTGTCTGTCCTTGGCCAGCTTGCTGGAGCCTGGACCCTTCCTGCTGCCAGGAGCCACACCAGCCCTGGCCGTCCTCTCTTCAGCCCCCACCCCTGCTTGGGCTGCTGCGCCTCGGGTCCCCGGGGCAGGTTGATCCGTGTCACGGCTGGGGCTAATCTGGGTTTAACCGTCACGGCGGCTCAGGATTAGACTCATCCTGCCGTGCCTCCTGCGCCCCTGCTCCCAACAGGGCCTTGGGTCCTGTGCCAGTGCCCAGGGACCCCTCATGGTGGAGGGCAGCCAGCCCCAGCCCTAGGTGTTCGGAGGGCGGGCCCCTGCCTGTGACACGCGGACGACCCCTCGGGAGGTTAGGCGGGAGCTGCAGGGGTAGCTGAGGTCCAGGATGGGGTAGCAGGCGTCCTGCAGCCGGCAATGCCTTCCTGGGGCAGGGCCAGGTGGCTCTCAGAGCCCTCCAGCCTGCCGTCTGTCTGTCTTGGGGCCTGGCTGGCCGTGGAACACTGTCCCCCACCGTGGCCCAGGCCACTTCTCTGACCTGCAGGCTCGGCCTGCCCTGGCAGTGGGTGATGGTGGAGCCAGGAGTGCCCGGCTCTTTCCCCACCTGCAGATGCCCAAGGCCAGGCAGGACGCAACAGACTGGACTGAGGTCCTTCCTGGGGCCAGCAGCTCAGGCTGGGTCCTCAAGGCTGGGTGGGCACCTAGGAGCCACGGTGGGTTCTGGAGCCAGGGAGCCAGGGAGCAGAGCAAGTGTTTTGCCCAGGGCTGGGTGGGTGGGAGCCCAGCTGGGCAGGACCAAGCAAGGGCTGGCTGGCGGGCACACCCGCCCTTCACGGCGGTCAGCCCGGACTGCACCCTGTTTTCCTAATCACAGAAGAGATATCCCGGGAGAATTATCTTCCCAGTTATGCTGGGTGGGGCTATGAGCTGTGCCCCCTCATTCCTGCCCGCCCTGGGCTTCAGGGTGTTGGGCGTGGAGGTCAGGACTTCGCTGGCCAAGCATCCTGGCTGAGTCTGTGTGGGGAGGGCTGACAGAAGCCGCCAGGGGCCCTGGCATGGACAGGGACGCAGGCGCCAGGCCGCCGAGGGCCAGCCCCCCTCCCGTCTCTTCCCAGTTGCGTGATCTCTGCCTCCCTCTTCCCATCTGGAAAATGGGGGTGGGAAGAGACCCCCTCCCCCCGCGTGCTCATGAGAGTTCAGGGCGGAGTCCAGGGGCCATGTAGAAGGTGTGGTGGGAGGGAGGCTGGCGGTGGGGCCCGCCTCGTCTTCATCCCGGTATCTCTGCTTTCTGATGGAACGCGGCCCTGGCAGCCCATCTCCCTGCCAGGCCGCGCCCTTGGCCGGCCGCCCTTGCTCTGTGTGCCTGCTGGTCCGGGCCACCTTCTGTCTCCCAGCAGCATCGTCCCCTCCGCTGGGGCCGTGTGGCCGTTCTCTGCTCTCTCCCTCCCGCACACCTGCCCTGGCTCCGGGGCCAGGGGCAGGTCCTCAATTTTGCCAACTGCTGGCCTTGGTCTGACTGGGACTTTGGGAATCCCCTGGGCTGAAGAGGCGCTGGAAGCTGGGTGGGGCCCAGCTTTCCCTCCCGGAGCCCCCACGTCCTGCTCAGTCTCCCCCCGCCCGGCCCACCCACCCAACGCTGGCTCCCCACACTGTCCCTTCTGCCCACGACACTGACCAGGCTTGGCGCACCATGGGACAGAGCACAGAGCCCTGGCCCTTGGTGGCTCGGATGGGCCATTGTTGTCCTGTGTGCACAGCGGGGGCGTCGGCCTTGTCACACCCTCAGGTGCGGAGTCGGGGAGGCCGCTGCTTCCGCTGTCTCCGTTCGCAAAAGACCGGTCTCACTCTTTCCCTGAGATGAACTTGACTCTGAATATTGTGTGGTCTGTCCTAAGCATCGTGGTGGATCCTCAAACCTGGGCCTTAACGAGTGTCAGCCCCACGCCCCCCTTGTCTGCAGGGGAGGGAACTGAAGCCAGGCAGGCTCAGCCCCAGTGAACGGCACAGCAGCCGCTGCACCGGGCGTCTGGGAGCCGGGGCCGCTGACCCTGGTGGGCGGGACGGTGCTCCCAGCTTGGCTGGCCGTTCCCACAGCTGATAAGGGGAAATGGAGCACTCACTCCTCCGTGAGCCCCGCCATCTGCCCCAGCGGCCGTCTGGAATTTGGCCCTGTGTGGTGGCTGCCAGGGGGGCCCCAGCAGCAGCCGTGTGCTACCCTCTGCACGGCTTGGTGCCACCCTGGAGAGCGGGAGAGACGGAGCCCATGGGGGAGGCACCTGCTCCTGGGCCCCGCCCGCCCCGCTGTGCCAGGCACCTGCTGCCGTTCCATCGTGACTTCGGGCTCAGGCGTTGGATGCTGGAGGCCCTGGGAGACCCGGGCCCCACCTGGAGGGCGGGGGGGGGGTGATCCCCGCCAGGTGTCAGGTTAGTGACTCGGCAGCTGGGAGAGCGGGGCGCGCAGAGGAGGGGTGACGCAGGGGGGTGGGGACAAAGCAGCCTTTTCCAAGCAGGGGCTCTGAGGGCAGCCCAGGATGGGGTCCCCCGGGGAGATGGGGCTGAGCTGTGGGGTCAGAAACCCTGAGCCCCCTTGCTGTCCGCCCTTGGGCCAGTGGCACAGCCTCTGTGGTCTGTGAGCCTGCTCAGCCCGCCTGCCCTCTGACTCCAAGTCCCATGGGTGCCGTGAACTCCTGGACCCCGTGTGGGTGCATGCATGGTTAGGGAGGTGCTAGGGGGCCTGGTGGTGCAGGGTGGGAACGGCTGAGCCCAAGGCTCCTGCCGGATGTGGCTGGGCCCCCAGGCTGACCTTGGCCCGGGGCCCTCCGGGCTGCCTGTCTAAGCGTTTCAGGCTGGGCCACCCTCATTCCAGCCGTTCCCAGCCTCTCTGCCCTCGAGGTCAGTGGTTCAGGCCCGAGCAGGGGGCCCCGCCCCTGTTGTTCCTCTTCTGTTGACAACACCCCCCACACACACACACACGCGCGCCACCTCTTAGGCTGCCCTCCTGTGTCTCAGTCGTCCCAGGTATGGGGACAGAGGGGACCAGATGGTGACAGCTCCCTGAGTGAGTCAGGAGAGGAATGGCATCCCACTGGTCAGGCCTGCTGTGGGGACACCCGCCCTGCAGAAGTCCACACCTGCCACCAGCACTCGGTGGCTGGAGCAGGGCTGGGGGGTAGAACTCCCAAAGGAACCAGGTCTGATTCTTCCCGTGGGGACCAGAGCCGCTGGGCCCCCCTGGCAGGGGGCTGGGGGCGTGCGCTGTGTCAGAGCGAGGCTGCCCTACAGTCCTGCGGTCCTATGACCCTCACACTGGCCGGGACAAGGAGGTGGGGACTGGACCCGTGGAGTCAGCTTTGGATGGAGCAGCCTGAGGGTGCTGTTTCTCGGTCCAGCAGAGCGAGGACTGTCTGGGAATCACATGGTGTTGGGTGGAGGCGGGGGTGGGGTTGTCTTGTGCCTGGCCTGCCTCTGGGGCTGTGTCCTCCCTGTGTGCCCCTAGCCCCCTCCCCTGCCCGAACCCCTGGTTATTCTGGGAGCTTTTAGCTACCACTTAGTCAGCCACTAATGCGTCAGGCCCGGGAGTGGGGGGGGGGGCGCAGTGCCAGACGGTGCTCCTTTTAGATGCCCGGGATGGGAGGGGGAGCCGGGAGGAGGGGGCACTTCCTCGCAGCCGGCAGGGGACACTGATGGGCAAGCGTCGGCGGCGTGTCCTTGGGCTGCGCTCCCCCGCCCCCATGTGCTGGGAGCCCCTGCCCGCCGTCCCAGTTTTTCTGGTTAGGACACGCGGCCTCTCGTCCTCCGCACCTGCCCTGCCCTCTTTGGCCTGCAGCTTCCCCGCCTCGCGCAGGAGTCCTCTCCCTGGCCGGTCTGGCTGTCATCTGCCTGTCCCGTGCCTCTGGATTCACGGGGCCGTGAGGCAAGCCCTTCGGCTTGGGGCAGGGCCCTGGCTCAGCCCCTGCCCTCTCCCGGCCCAGCTCGCTCCGTGTTGGTCCACGACGGCTTGGTGCTGCCTGCACTTCCAGGCAGCCCTCCTGCCCCTGAGCCCCCAGCCCCCGCTCCTGCCGCCCCGCACAAAGCGTCTTTTCATGCATTCATTGGGCACTGCGGCCCCGACACTTCCCGGCACAATTGGGCCCTTTGAGGGCCCCCGGCAGAGCGGGAACCGGGCTGGGGCTCGGATGGAGGCCGGGCCAAGGGCTTGTCCTGGGGCCGAGCTGGTGCCGTCCCCTCACCCCGTGCACATCACCAGGCACGGCGGGGGGTGGGGGTGGAGCCAGGGGTCAAGGGAGGTGAGGGTCCTGGGCTCTGACTGCCCTTCTGCACTTCCTGCCTGCCCTACCCTGGCCATGGGGCCGGGGCATGGCAGGGCAGCCCTCACCTTCCCTGCGTGTCCTTGGCAGATTTTGTGAGCGGCCCTGGGGTCTGCAGGAAGCAGCTGTGGGCTGGCCGGGTAGGGCCAGGTCTCCCCCTCAGACCTCACCCTCTAGGGCCAGGCCGTGTCTGCTTCGTCAGACTCGACGGCCATCAGTCTCGACGCCCCAGGGCAGAGCTGCATCTCCCCCATCAGACTCGGCTGCCCTGGGCAAGCCTGCTCTCCTCCTCCCTTTGACGGTCCTGCAGCCTCCCGACAAGAACCCCTGGCTCCTGCCTGCTTCTGCCTGAGCAGTCGTGTGCTGGCCCTTTGAGCCCCACCGAGGTCTTGGTGCAGGTGTGGGGGTGGACATGACGGCTGCTGGCGGCCACAGGGCTCCTCTCCAGGGGCTTCCAGGGGCCGTGGGTCTCGGGCCCCAGCCCAGCATTTCCGATGCAGACGGTGCCTCCTGGCTGCTGGGCTGCGGGGGGGAGTGGGAGGGGAGCTGGGGCCGCAGGCGGTCTGGATGCCGCACAGGCTGTGCGGGTGAAAGCGGAGCCGCGGGCGCTGAGTCAGCCTTCCGCGGGCTGCACTGCTGACCCCAGCAGCAGGGGCGGGAGCAGGGCGGCACCTGAGCCCCGCCAGCCCTGCCAGGGGCCCCCGGCCAGCAGCCCCACAGATCACAGCGCCTTGTTCATCTGAGGCAGTCGGGGCGGTCACCTCGGGCTCCAGGGAAGGCTGACCGTCCCAGAGCTGCCTGTGGTCAGCCCTGTTTGCAGCGCAACCCTGGGAAGCCAGGCCAGCTCAGGGCCATGAACCCAGCGCTCCTCTGTGTGGCCAACTGTGCAAACATCTCCCCAGATGTCGGAGAACCGACGCCGGCTGGTCGGGTCCATCTGTCCTGTCTGCCAGTGTGACCTTGGGCTGGACACGTCCCGGGCTGGTGTCTCAGTCTCTTCCTGTGCCCAGCGAGTCGCGCTGTGACAGAGGAGAGGAAACAGCCCCACCTTCAGGGTGACTGCCACCGGGGTGGGGGTGGGGCCGTCCGGGCCGTCCAGTGCAGTGGCTGCCCTCGGCCCCCGTGGCGGGAGGCACCTGGGGCTGACCTGAGGAGCGGCCACTCCTCCCTGCGTGGGTGATGCCGCCACGCTGGCCGCCCCGGGCTTCGCTGGTCAGAGGAGTTCTGGGCCGAGGCCCGGGCTGGGCTGATCGTGGCCACAGCCGCCCCATCCCTGTAATTTGGCCTTGCGACTGGACGACCTTGGCGTTGGCACCAGAGATGACACATCTGCTCCCCCCGGGGTGGCGGCGACTTTGTGTTCAGGGCTCAGTTGTCCCAGTCTGATGAGAGCCCTGTGTATCGGCCCCGTCCCAGTGTTGTGGGGGAGGCAGAGCCGTTCACAGCCCCAGGAGAGCTGGTGTCTCTGTGGCTGAACCCAGCCACCATGTCCGGTCCCGGGCAGGGCTGGGAGTCTGCCGCTGACCTGCTTTCGTGTGCCCGGGGCTGTGTCCCCTCGGCCTCAGTCTTCCCACCCATGAAATGGGAGGGAGTGGTGTTCAGATTCCTTCATGGCTGTGACCTAGCGCCAACTCAGGGGTGGAGGTGGGCTGGGGGCGGGGACTGGGGTCTGAACAGAGTGCATTCTGGGAACCTGGACTCCAGGTGGGTGCTCGGAGGCCCTGCTGGCTGCAGAACGGTGCAGGTTGCATGGCCGCTTCCTGCATCTCTGGACTTGGACTGAGGCCCTTCTGGATGGGGGAGGGAGGGGCTGAGCCTGGACCCCGCAGGGCCCCTACTCCTGCCCGTGGCTCTCTGCGGCCCTGAGCACCAAGCATAGCTGCCAGGCGGAGGCCGGATGCATCTTCCCTGGGCTCCGCCTCAGTGCTTCTACCCCTTGCCTCCTTCCCAGGCCGGACGGGGCAGGACAGAGTGGACTTCGGCCAGGCTGAGCCGCACACGGTGCTCTTCCATGAGCCGGGCAGCCCCTCGGTGTGGGTGGGCGGACGCGGCAAAGTCTACCGCATCGACTTCCGGGAGGGCAAGGACGCCTCCGTGCACATGGTGAGCGCTGGCCTCGGGCCTCTCTCCCCACCTCCCGGCTCTCCTGTGACCCCCTGGCCCTGGCCAGGGCCTCGGGGAGAGAGGGAGGAAGTTCCCAGACGAGACCCCCACCTCCCTACCCCACGGTGGCTCCAGGGAAGGCTCCCCGTGAGTTCAGACAGGTGTGGAGAAAACCGGAAGCCCACCCAGTCTTGGCAGGTGTAGGTGCCAGAGCCGGGCTGCGCGGCCTGTGTCAGCCGGGGGCCTGTCCTGGAGGCGTCCTGCCCGTAGCTGAGTGGTCTGATGCCTCCCCCCCCCCCCCCAGGTGAACATCAGCTCCTCAAGGACGTCCTGTCTGGACAAGAGGGTGAGTGGGGGAGGGGGCGCGGGGCCCCTGGGCAAGGGGAGCAGGCCCTGGAAGCCCCCCCCCGGGTGGGGGGGGCGGAGGCTGCCCTGGGGACTCCTCCTGAGCTGTCGGGGGCTGGGCCTGCCAGGGCCGCCCCTCCCAGCGTCTGTGTCCTCCCACAGGACTGCGAGAACTACGTCACGCTGCTGGAGCGGCGAGGAGAGGCGCTGCTGGTGTGCGGCACCAACGCGCGGCGCCCCAGCTGCTGGAACCTGGTGAGGAGGCCCCGCCCCCGGCCGGACCCAGGCCCCGCCCCGCTGCAGCCTCCGCGTGGGGACCCCGAGGCTGCAGAATTCCCCAGAGGATGGGGCCCCTGGCGGGAAACTGGCGCTGATGTGGGCGGCAGGGGTGGGGTCGCCCAGCCCCCTGACCCCCGCCCCCGCTCTCCGCAGGCGAACAGTTCAGTGGTGCCGCTGGGCGAGATGAGAGGCTACGCCCCGTTCAGTCCCGATGAGAACTCCCTGGTTCTGTTTGAAGGTGGGTGGGCCCCCCGCGGGCCCCGGGAGGGAGGCCCGGGGAGGGGTGCGGCGCCCCTTGCCTCACCCGCGCCCCCGCCCGCCCCCAGGGGACGAGGTGTACTCCACGATCCGGAAGCAGGAGTACAACGGGAAGATCCCGCGGTTCCGCCGCATCAGGGGGGAGAGCGAGCTGTACACCAGCGACACCGTCATGCAGAGTGAGTCAGGTGGACACCCACCGGGGGCAGCAGCCGGGGTCCTGGTGTGCCCCTGGGGCCTCCGGGGGCAGCCTGCACAGCCGGTGCCGGAGCCAGCTCCCTGGGTCCCAGGGAGCCCCAGACCTGGCACGGGGTCCCCGAGAGCCAGAGTATCCCCCCAGGTGAGCTCATGTTGGGGCAGCCCTCCTCTGCCTCCTCATTATGGCTCTGCCAATTAGGCAGAAGTGACATGGGGGCCCCAGGGGCCTTCCGGTCTCCAGGCATGAAGTCATTGCTCCTGGGGCGCTGACGTCAGCGGTGCAGAGGGAGGGCGCCGCAGGGGTGGGGGTGCAGAGTGAGCGCCCCTGGGGTGTTGGGCCTGGTGCTTGGGGTTTGTCTCACGCCCTGGGCCTGTGCCGGCCCGAGTGGGCGTGGGCAGGGCCCCCCAGCCTCACAGCCGCCCGCCTGCGTCCCTGGCAGACCCGCAGTTCATCAAAGCCACCGTCGTGCACCAGGACCAGGCCTACGACGACAAGATCTACTACTTCTTCCGGGAGGACAACCCCGACAAGAACCCCGAGGCCCCGCTCAATGTGTCCCGCGTGGCCCAGCTGTGCAGGGTGAGCGGGCGGGGCATGGTGCGCGAGTGCGTGTGTGAGTGTGCATGTGTGAACATGCGTGTGACTAGAGTGTGAGTGTGACTGCATGTGTGAACATGTGTGTGACTAGAGTGTGTGAACATGTGTGTGACCAGAGTGTGTGTGACTGTGCATGTGTGAACATGTGTGTGACTAGAGTGTGTGAACATGTGTGTGACCAGAGTGTGTGTGACTGTGCATGTGTGAACATGTGTGTGACTAGAGTGTGTGAACATGTGTGTGACCAGAGTGTGTGTGACTGTGCATGTGTGAACATGTGTGTGACCAGAGTGTGTGTGACTGTGCATGTGTGAACATGCGTGTGACCAGTGTGTGAACATGCGTGTGACTAGAGTGTGACTGCATGTGTGAACATGTGTGTGACTAGAGTGTGTGAACATGTGTGTGACCAGAGTGTGTGTGAGTGTGCGTGTGTGAACATGCGTGTGACCAGAGTGTGTGAACATGCGTGTGACTAGAGTGTGACTGCATGTGTGAACATGTGTGTGACTAGAGTGTGTGAACATGCGTGTGACTAGAGTGTGTGAACATGTGTGTGACCAGAGTGTGTGTGACTGTGCATGTGTGAACATGTGTGACTTGAGTGAGTGTGTGAACATGCGTGTGACTAGAGTGTGACTGCATGTGTGAACATGTGTGTGACCAGAGTGTGTGTGCATGTATGTGTGTGTTGGAGTGTGAGCAGTGTGTGTGTGTGAGTGTGCAGGGGACAGTGGTGGAGTGTGTTTATGCATGTACACGTGCGCACCTGTGTTTACATGTACGGAGTATGGGCGCATGTGTGACAGGTTTACGTGTAGGAAGCGTGTGTGCACATATGGGAGCAGTGTGTGACGTGTACTGGGAGTGTGCGAGCGGACAGGTGTGAGCCTGAGCCCGCCTGCTGTGTGGGAACTCGGCGCCCTCAGCTCTGAGCCCTGGGCCAGCCGGTCTGTAGGCTGGAGCCTCCCCGGCACCCTGACTGAGGTCCTGGGGCACCTCGGCTTCACCCTGCCCCCAGCCAGCCCTCCTCCCGGGTCGTGTGGGTGCCGGCGTGGCGGGCAGGGACTGAGGCGTCCTGTCCCCGGCGCTGCAGGGCGACCAGGGCGGCGAGAGCTCGCTGTCCGTCTCCAAGTGGAACACCTTCCTGAAGGCCATGCTGGTGTGCAGCGACGCCGCCACCAACAAGAACTTCAACCGGCTGCAGGACGTCTTCCTGCTGCCCGACCCCAGTGGCCAGTGGAGGGACACCAGGGTCTACGGGGTTTTCTCCAACCCCTGGTGAGTGACCTTGAACGAGCAAAAACTGCGGGCTCCAGGGTCACGGTGTTGCGAGGGCGGGGCCTGGAGTGGTGTGTGCCGTCACGTGTGGGAGCATGTGCGTGCCCTGCATCTGCGTGTCCCGCTGCCTGTGCGTGCTCAGAAGGGTGCTGGGCCCTGGGTGCTGGCTGCTGTCACACCCGCCTGCCGGCGCCTGATAATTCACACTTCTTAATCACTCTCATTGATTGCAAACAAGGCAGGCGAAAGTGGAAAGTGCCGGGTGTGGGAGAGAGAAATGGGGTGTGCAGGCAGGGCTGGGTAGCCGAGACCCCGCTCTGTGGCTTCCAGGCGGCCCCCAGAGAGGGTGGGAGAGCCGGGTCTGTGCTGGGAGCCCCTGCCTCGGGTTGGGTGACGTGGTCGGCTTCTGAGCTCGCGCTGTGGTTGCGGGTGGCAGTGGAAAGAAATTAGCGTGACCGTCCTCCCTGTCCGTCCCTCCCTCCCCCACTTCCTTTCTCCCTGACCACCGTGGTGGCTCATGGCCCTGAGGGGCCGGCCTGGGTGAGTGGGGGGTCCTGGGCCCCCACTGAGGCGCCCTGTGTCCCTGCAGGAACTACTCGGCCGTCTGTGTGTACTCCCTCGGTGACATCGACAGGGTCTTCCGCACCTCGTCGCTCAAGGGCTACCACGGGAACCTCCCCAACCCTCGGCCAGGCAAGGTGAGCCCCCGCCCGGCCCCGCCCAGCCCTGCCCCTCAGCGTCACCTCCCAGCCGCCCACTGACCCCGGCCGCTCTGCGTGCCCAGTGCCTCCCCAGCCAGCAGCCGATCCCCACGGAGACCTTCCAGGTGGCTGACAGTCACCCCGAGGTGGCGCAGAGGGTGGAGCCCGTGGGGCCTCTGAAGACGCCGCTCTTCCACTCCAAGTACCACTACCAGAAGGTGGTCGTGCACCGCATGCAGGCCAGCCACGGGGAGACCTTCCACGTGCTGTACCTGACCACAGGTGAGCCCCGCCCGCCGTGAGAGGCTCACACAGATGGAGGAGCCGGTTAGTGTGCGTGTGGCTGTGCAGGAGTCAGGCAGGGAGGGCTTTCTGGAGGAGGTGGGGCATCCTATGGTGGGGGGAGAAAGGCCTGCGCCAGGATTTGCAGAAATGCATCCAGCCTGAGCTGACCCGGTCCGTTTTGGGCAGGAAAGAAGGTGGAGGGGAGAGAGGTGGAGAGGGGAGGGGAGGCAGAACGAGGCCGCCAGCCTTGGGGGTTGTGCGTGTGGGGGGCTGGTGGGCACTCACACGTGAGTGAGGTGCGAAGCCTGGACGAGCCTCTCCTTGTCCCCAGACCAGGACCTCTCTGGGGGGGCTGGGGGGGCTGGACAGTGGGACATGGAGCCGCCAGCCTCAGCTGGGTTCGTGGCAGCTTGCAGTCCCGGGTGGTAGCCAGAGTCCCGGGCGTGGGCTCAGAGACCAGTGTGGCCGGGGCAGCAGGCTGCCCTCAAGGCTGTGCAGATCTTGTACACACACACACGCACACACGCACACACACACGTGGCTTCTGCAGGAATTCCTGCTTGGTGCTGAGGCTGGAACCCCAGGGCCGTGGTCTGGGAGAGGGGGCGGGGCTGGGGTCTCTACCCCTCCACACTCCTGGCTGCCCCCGTGGGCCGTGCCTTTGCTCTGACCGTGCCCGAGCAGTTGAGGGCGACAGGAGGGTGGCAGGGCTGTGGGGACCGGGGCAGGGAGAGGCCCCGCACAGCTGCGCTGGGGTCTGTGCACACACTTCCTGCCCACACACCCGCCAGGCAGGCACACTGAGAGCTGATGGCAGGTGCTTGGTTGTCCCCAGGGCCGCTGGGGAGTCACCGGTGGCACTGCTGGGGCAGAGAGCAAACAGAACTTCCTGAGCCGCCGCTGGGCACGGGAAGCTCTGGTACCTGGGAGAAGCCATGTCTGGTTCCTTTGAGTTTTCCGGGGTTGGGGGGTCGTTTTGGAAGAAGGCTGCAGGGCGGCCGGGGTGTGCGTGAAGGCAGGGCTGGCCGGGGGCTCTCCTGCTTTTGGGAGGCAGGTGCTGGCCAGGGGAGTTGGGAGGAGCGGGGAGGTGAAGCTGGGGCAGCCGTGAGCGGGTTGGGAACCCGTGAGTCCCTGGCGGTGTGGACAGGGAGAGGGGGCCAGGCAGCCCGCCAGCCTGTGTGACCTTGGGGTCCTTCTCAGATCTGGGGTTGTGTCAGAACAGAAGCGTGCTGAGGCTGGGAACCGGTGAAGGGCATTTGGGGGAACGAATGAAGGGCCTTGCGGGAGCAGGGTGAGGTTGCGGCTTGGTGAGCAGTGACAGCTGGGGCGGGGGGGGGGGGGGGAGGCGGGAGGGCCGGGGCCAATGATGGCTCGCCAGTGACTAGCGCACCCCGTTTATGTAAGACGATCATCCCCGGGGAAGCGGGGGAGGGGCAGACAGGAACTCTCTGTGCTGTCTCTGCAAGTTTTCTAGAAATCTGAAATTATTCCCGAGTTAAAGACCTATTTAGAGAAATGCGGGGCTGGGGTGGGGGTGGGGCAGCTGCGGAGGAGCCCAGGGGCCGGGCTTCGCTGGACCTGGACGCACCTTGGTCTCTGCCCCCTGGCTGGGAGCAGGTGCACTGTGCCCTCCTGAGCCGCCACCTCTCTCTCCAGACGGGAGGGAGCGCCCACCTCCCCAGGTGATGGGGTGATACTCGCACAGGCTGCACGCGGTGCCTGGGAGCGGGGGATTCCTGGCTTGGATCTCCAGGCTCGGCTTTGATGGAGGACCCTCTCTGGGGAGCCCTGGGCAACCTGGAGATGGCCACCGTGACCTGGCTGTCCTTGGGCTTCCCATCGCCCGCCCCGCCCAGGCCACCCCCCTCTCACCCCTCACCTGGGGTCGTCTGAGCCTGAGCTGACGCTCTGCCCTGTCCACAGACAAGGGCACCATCCACAAGGTGGTGGAGTCGGGGGAGGGGGCCCACAGCCTCGTCTTCAACATCATGGAGATCCAGCCCTTCCGCCGAGCGGCCGCCATCCAGGCCCTGTCGCTGGACGCTGACCGGGTGAGCCTGCCCTGCCCAGCCCCGTCCCGGGGCTCCTGCACGTGCGATCTGTGTGTCCAGCCTCTGGCAGGCCCCCCAGCACCCGGGGGCTTAGGAATCGGCGGCCCTGGCCTGACCTGGCCCCTGCCCACCTCTTGCAGCGGAAGCTGTACGTGACCTCCCAGTGGGAGGTGAGCCAGGTGCCGCTGGACCTGTGTGAGGCCTACAGCGGGGGCTGCCACGGCTGCCTCATGTCCCGAGACCCCTACTGCGGCTGGGACCAGGGCCGCTGCGTCTCCATCTACAGCTCCCAGCGGTACGTTGTCCCTGGGAGAAGGAGACAGGGGAGCGGGGGAGCGGGGGAGGGGTTGGTGGGCCGCAGGGCTGAGCCCCCTGTCCTGAGCCGGTCTCCCCCTTCCCGCCCTAGGGCAGTGCTGCAGTCCATCAACCCTGCTGAGCCGCACAAGGAGTGTCCCAACCCCAAGCCGGGTATGGCCCGGAGCCCCAGGTGCCCTGGTGGGAGGGGACACGGCCTCGTGCTGAGGCCCCCGGCGGGGTGGGAGCAGGGAGACCTGGGAGAACAGTAGAGCAGGGGGCTACCCCCCCCACATGCCACGGGTTCATTGGGAGACGCTCCCCGCTGAGCCCTGGCCCCTCCTCCGCCCCCTCCCCAGATGAGGCCCCGCTGCAAAAGGTGTCCCTGGCCCGGAACTCCCGCTACTACCTGAGCTGCCCCATGGAGTCCCGCCATGCCACCTACTCGTGGCGCCACGAGGAGAGCGTGGAGCAGAGCTGCGAGCCGGGCCACCAGAGCCCCAGCTGCATCCTGTTCATCGAGAACCTCACGGCCCGCCAGTACGGCCACTACCGCTGCGAGGCCCAGGAGGGCTCCTACCTGCGCGAGGCCCAGCACTGGGAGCTGCTGCCCGAGGACCGCGCCCTGGCCGAGCACCTGATGGGCCGCACCTGCGCCCTGGCCGCCTCCCTCTGGCTGGGGGTCCTGCCCACGCTGGCGCTCGGCCTGCTGGTCCACTAGGGACCCCCAACCCCCCCCAGGGGCTGCCCATGCCCCAGGCTTCCGACGCCCCAGGGCTTCTCCAAAAATCTCCTCAGAGCCGGCTGGCCCGGGAGCCCCTCCTCTGCTGCTGCCTCCCCGGGTCGGAGGAGCCCCCGGGGGACGTCCAGCCCAGCCGCGGGCGGCTGCGGGGCCCCGGGAGGGGCAGTGACCGACCGTGAGGCCGCAGCACCGGGGATGTCCCAAGACTTAGACTTCGGGAGAACCTGTTTCCAGAAGCTCCTGCTTGGACTTGACTCAGGGCAGCGATGCCCACCCGCAGGGGTCAGGAGAGGGCAGCTGGGCCTCGGGGCTGAGGTCCGGGGCCTTGTGGCCTCCCTTTCTCCACTGCCTGCTTCCCCTGGGCGGCCGGCATCCTGCAGACCGGGCCCCCTCGCGCGGCCCTGGGTCCCGCCGGACGGCCGCCTTGCATGTGTATGGAGGATGTTTGCTTTCCGGGCAGAAGGACGGGAAAAGCTCTATTTTTATGTTCGACTTATTTCATGTATAGCTACTTCCGACTGCATCCGTATGAAAATACCAAAAGCCCATGCTGGGGGCGGGGTGGGGGGGTGGCGGGGAGGGGACGGGGGGGGAGAGGGTGATCCCTGTCCGAGGCTCCCAGGGGGGCGGGGGTGGGGTGGGATGAGGGTCCGGAGACCGGGGTAAGTTCGGGAAGGGTGGCAGGAGCTGGCCCTGGCCTGGGAGCTCGGTCCCAGGGGACGTTGTCCAGGCCCCCCCCTCCAGGGGAGGGGGTGGTTGTGGGCAGGGTCGGGTGCGGGAGACAGGCGAGAAGGAAGCCCTGGGTTCACCGTTGGTGTTGGAGCCAAGTCCTCAGGGGGAGGTTCCAGGACTCAGCCCCTTGGCGTTGGGGGTCGGGGAGGCAGGGGGCGCCTCCTCCCTGCCCCTCGGCCCCCTTCCCCAGGGGCTGTGCTTCCATGCTCCTAGCCTCCCACCTTCAGCTCAGGACTCGTCATAACTTAAGCTAAACTGTGAAAAATTCTGTGGGGATGGCCCTGCCCCCAACCCCGGCCGTGGATTTTGTCCCGAGAGCTGGGCCCCTTCTCCGGCCGGGTCTGGCTGCTCGGGGCTGGGCCCGGGGCCCCTGCATCTCTTCTCAATGCACTTTAATAATAATGTAACATATTACTAATAAACGAGCTATTTATTTACCGGTGCCTGCTGCTTGCTGCCCAGTGGGGGTGGGGGTGGGGGCTCCTGTTTTACAGATGTTCTCACTGGGAGGTGAGAGGCGGGATCGGGGTCTGAGTTCACACCCTCCGCCCAGCCTGGTCCTGGAGCCCCAGGAGCTTCCGCGTGGCCTTTTCTGCCTCCCTGGCCCTGCTCCAAAGAGCCCCAGGCCACCCCTTCCTTCAGGGCTGTTTTGGGAGGGAGCGCTGTTCAGACTGGGTCCCGTGGGATGACAGAGGGGCACATCGTGTGCGGGAGCCGAGGCTGGGTGCTCACTCCCCGCCGGCCACCGGCGGGTGGGGGTCTGGGAGAGAGCTGTGTGTGGGGATGGAGGCGGGGTGCAGGGGGAACCCCTGTGGTCCCTGCAGGCCTCTCCCTGCCCGTGGTGGCTGGGAGCACTTCCGAGCAGGAACTGCTGGAGACATGTGTGGGGCACCCCTGGGACAGTTCCCACCTGCATCGGACTCCAGCTTGTAGTGGGGCCCGTGGGGGCTGCAATTGTCCATGCCCCGCCCCCCCACCGACACACACGCACGCGCGCACACACACATACACTCCTTCCCCCACTTCAGCCTGTTCTGGCCAAGGCTTTCCCAAGGCCCTGTGTGCTCTCCACCCCGGCTCTCCCAGGCGACCAAGGTGGCTGCAGGTGCCCAGGGCCAGGGAGACCCAGGAGAGCCTGGGCTGAGGCCGAGGCCTGGGCTGCTGCCCACCTTGTGTGCTCCTGGACTGACCCTCGCCTGGGCCGGGACTTTGGCGGGGCCATTGCGTGCACGACTGGACTTGGTCCTGTCTCCGTATTCCAGCACGAGGCCAAAAGCAGCGACAGCCCAGGGGCTTTGAGGCCACGCCCCCTCCAGCCACCCCCAGCTGGCAGCAAGCAAGGGGGGGTGCCGACGGGGCCAGTGTGAGGTGACCTCCAGGGAGCTCTGTGCCCTCCCTGGACCTCCGTGGGGCTGTGGGCGGGCGCTTGAGTGCCAGAACACACGCCTTTGTCTCGGCCGAGGCCTGCAGAGGCCGGCTGGGAGGCAAGCCGTGTGCATCCAGGCATGAAATGAGCCCATGTAAATCCCATGTAAATGAGGTTCCAGGGAGGGGTGGCCAGGAGAGGCTCCTGCCGGTTTGCTGAGCAGCATAGCGGCCTCGGCCTGGTGGAGGCGAGCAGGACCCCTTGGCCGGGCCCCTCTGGTGCCGCGGGAGTCTGCCACTGGGGTAGCCAGCTTGACACACGCACCGCCTATGCTGGCCTCCCGAGAGCCAGGCCCGCCCTTCTGTCCTCTGCCCCTGCCTCCTCCCTGGGGAAGCCAGCAGGGACCTGAGGCCCTCTGTGCCTCCCTCCTGCTTCACAGATCTCAAGGACACCGAGGACTGTCCCCTCTCCCCTGGGGGACGCCCACCGCATACCCGGCAGTTCTGGTCCAGCATCCCCGGTTTCCGTCAGGCCTCCGCTCCATTTGCTGGAGCCCCTTTGCACCTGTCGTCCCCTCTCCTGGGTGCCAGGAGCCAGGGGATGTTCGCCTGGAAGGTGTGCCTGGGGGCAGGTCCTGGGGTCCCAGGAA
This sequence comes from Lepus europaeus, assembly GCF_033115175.1. Taxonomy (NCBI): domain Eukaryota; kingdom Metazoa; phylum Chordata; class Mammalia; order Lagomorpha; family Leporidae; genus Lepus; species Lepus europaeus. The sequence goes on from NC_084837.1 coordinate 113,635,739, forward strand.
GGAAGGCACAGCCCCTGCCGTTGAGACCCGGCAGCCTGGAGGGGAGGGAGACGCGGGGCTGCAGGGAGATGTGGTGTGATGGCTCTAAGTGGGCGGTGGGAGCCCCGGGGGGCTGCTCAGAGAGACCAGGGAACAGAACGGATGAGGGTGCCCTGGTGGGGAGGGGGCCTGGCTGGAACCCTGCGGGCAGCACAGAGGCAGGGGTCCTTGTCTTTTTTTGGTGCATGGCTGTGTGTTCGTGGCACGTAGTAGGTGCTCATGCATTCTCCATGAATGAGGTGAGAGAGGCTGGCGGTGAGACTGGACCACTCCAGGGAGCCGAGTCTTGGGAGGGGGCCGACGACGGCCTCTCAGCAGGGGTGGGGCAGGTGAGGACGATGGGGGCCGCGCACCCCTGCCGCATCCCATGCACCCCAGCTTCTACCTCGGCCCGAGCTCACTCTCAGAATGATCCGGAGAACAATGGGCAGCGCTCGGCTAGGGTGGGTGACCCCACCGGTGACCCCACCCAGGGTGCCTGCCGGACGGGAGGTCTGTGTGGGCTGGCGGGGTGGGGCTGCAACGGCTAAACAGGCTCAGGAAGCACTGTTCTGTTGGAACTGGGAGGAAGAGACCTTGGGACAGGAACAAAAACAAAACCTGTATTCTCAGGGCCACCCGTGGCCGTGAGCCAGCTCCCCGCGGGGGACAGAGCCCACACCCGGGTCTCCTTGGGGAACTCAGTTTTTCCAGGTCGGGCAGAAGGTGAACGTGTGCTCGGGGTTGGGGGGGCCCTGCAACCTGACCCAGCCCGTGCCCATAGCAGACATCACTAATCAATGGTGGCATTTCCATCTCCCCGCTCAGATGTGGAACGTCCTTTAGCACTGACTTTCCCCAGGGCTCCGCTGCGCTGCTCCTGTGAATGGGGGCGTGCAGGCGGGATAAAAGACACTCTGGATTTCAAAGGCGTAGTGTGGGGATAAAGCGCTTTATCTCATGTTGTTATATTGACTGCACATTGAAATAACGCTTGGGATATATCGGGATAAATAAAATGCATTCTAAAAATGGATTTCACCTACTTTAGCGTTTACTCCGTGTGGCTTCTGGAGCATTTAGGTTCATGCGTGACACGTGTTGCATTTCCCTCAGACAGCTCCACACTCTGGGAGGCCTGAGGAGTTGGACTTTTTTTTTTTTTTTTTTTTTTTAAGAGTTATTTGAAAGGCAGAGAGAGAGGGAGAGATCTTCCACCTGCCAGGTCACTCCCCAAACGGTCGCAGTGGCCAACACTGGCCAGACGGAACAGGGGCTAGGAACTCCATCCGGGTCTCCCACGTGGGTGCAGGGGCCCAAGCACTTGGGCCATCCTCTCTGCTTTCCCAGGCGCATTAGCAGGGAGCTGGATGGGAAGTGGAGCAGCCGGGACGCAAACCAGTGCCCATACGGGATGTCGGTGTCGCACGCAGCAACTTCCCAGAGCTGGCCCTGGATTTTGGCTTTTTGGTTCACAGCCGATTCTCTGGCCTCTGGAGTCGTGCCTGGAGCGTTGTGGGTGCTCACTATGTGGCTCGTGGGCTGGATGAATGAGTCCCTGTCAGCTCTGTTCTCGGGGACTGGAGCCCAAGGATGCGCTGCCTGGCCTGTGCCATGGTCAACTCGTGCTAACAGTCCCTTCACAATCTCTGTCACTCTCTCGGGACTCCCCTGAGATCCAGCAGGGGCAGCTCGGGTGGACTCACTTGAGCGCGCCGGTCCCTGAGGGTCCCTGAAGGGGACTCTCACTTCCTCCTGGGCAGGATGGGAGCAGCACCCGAGTGGCACAGGCGTTTGCATATCTGGGTGCCAAGGGTGCCTCCAGTCCACTCTAGGCCCAGGGCTCTGGTCCCTAGGGGCCTAAGAGGATGCTCTGGAGCAGGGGACAGGGGCCGCCTTCCTCTTTCTCCAACCAGCAAGGGTTTCTAGCCCCCAGCATCCTTGTCTCTCAAATCCAACAGGAGGGGCCGGTGCTGTGGCTCACGGGGTTAAAGCTGTGGCCTAGAGTGCCAGAAACCCACATGGGCACTGGTTTGAGTCCTGGCTGCTCCACTTATGATCGAGCTCCCTGCTAATATGCCTGGGAAAGCAGCAGAGGATGGCCCAAGTGCTTGGGCCCCTGAATTGACCTGGGAGACCCGGAAGAAGCTCCTGGCTCCTGGTGTCAGCCTGGCCCAGCCCTGGCTGTTGCAGCCACTTGGGGAGTAAGCCAGCAGATGGAAGATCTCTCTCTCTCTCTCTCTCTCTCCTTCTCTCTCGCTGTAACTCTACCTTTCAAATAAATAAATAAATAAATAAATAAATCTCTTTAAAAAATTCAACAGGAACCTAAAAATAGCCTGCACTCCCAGCCTCCCCCACAGTAGCTCCCAGCCAAGCAGGCCTGCGCCAGCCAGCTCCTCCACCGGGCAGATGGCTGCCTGATCCACCCCAGCCACTGACCCCATCTCCCTGGCCTTGAACCCAGCCTCCCCCTGGGACCCTCACTCCGGCTCCCGGCTGTCGGGCCTCTGTGCCCTGCCTTTCCTAACACACTGGGTGCCGAGCCAGCCCCTGGACTTGGCAACTCCAGGCTCTGTCCAGCCGCTGCTCTCATGGGGACACGGCCAGACACAGCCGTGGGGGAGGAAGCCGCCCTGGTCGAGCCGAGTGGTGCAGGAGACCACGGCCTGGTGGAACGGGGCCGCGTGGCAGGGCCGGCACTGGGGCAGGGGTACTGGCTGCTGCCCAGGCGTGGGTCCCAAGGGGAGGACCAGGCAGCCTCCGCAGGGGCTGTTGTCACGCACACCTTGGGGAGCATCCACGAGCGACTCTTGGGGACCAGGGCCTGTCCTGCTCTGGAATCCTGGGGCTCCTGGCCAGCGGGTGGCTCGGCGGCCGGGCAGGGACAAAGCCCTGCACAGCCCGCTGCCGGCCGGGGTTGGGCAGTTCCTGCTGGACACACACATCCTGGGGTGCGGAGGGCTTTCCTGGCGGCAAGAGTGAGCGAGCAGGTGCTAGTGGCAGCCCATGACGCTTCCACACTCCGAGCTGAGTGGGTCCCAGCTGCAGGAAGTGGGGGCAGTGGAAGTCAGTCACCTTCCTCTCTGGGGAGGTGACTTTGGGGGACGTCACGGGGAAAGGCTGAGCTCACTGGGTGGGCCCATGGCCAGTGCCGGGAATCCTCTACCGAAGCCCCCCTTTGCCCCCTCCCCCCTCCCCAACAGGAGCCTTGCCAGAGGCAGGGGTGAGGCCAGGAGCGCTGCCTCGCCCCTCGGAGCCTGGCCTGGCTTGGCCACGGTGAAGGTGCCGGGGAGTTCCAGACCTGAGGTTTCGCTCGTCTCCACCCCCGTCTCAGTTCCCAGCAGATGTGAGGCCTCCCCACCGTGCACGCCGGGCCCCCTGTGAGGTGTTAGCCGCCCCTGGGGCCTGCCGAACTGCTCACCTCTTCCTCCCGCCACCCACCCTCCTGCTCTGAGCAGCTGCAGGAGCCCAGAGCCACCTGGAGCTCCCCTGCGCCCTGTGTGGCACCCAAGGGACCCGCAGGGCCCACTTCCTCAGCTTGCAGAAAACTGGGGGGGACCCCGGCTGGCCCTGAGCGCGAGGAGGGGTGGGAGCCGTCGGCATCCTGGCCCCCATGCCGCCTGAACCCCATGTCCTGAGAGGCTGCTCCCCTCCAGGGGACGAACTCAGCCAGAGCCCAAGGAAATGCCAGGAGAGCCCTCTGGCCTGGAGCCAGCGCCGGGGCGGACGGGCCGGGGCCTCCCTCTTGGACTCGGCCTCAGCCTCAGTCTCTCACCCCGGAGGTCCCTCTGTGCTCCCCCTAACTCCTTCTCTGGCTCCAGGTCTCCTGTTCACTCCTGTGAAACAAGCCTGTGTCCATGTCACACACAGGAACATGGGCCCGCCGTGCCCCGCCCTCCCCAGGCTCGTGTGTGTGTGTGTGTGTGTGTGTGTGTGTGGCTGAGTCGTCCTGCCTCGGGCCTGACCCTGGGCTCTGAGAAGGGGCCGGGCCGAAGCTGTCTCAGGCCCAGAGCAAACCCATGTACACGCTCCCTGCCTCCCCGTCAGCGGCAGCCGGGCCCCGGGCTGGGATCCCCCGTGACGGCCAGGTCTCCAGTGGGGGACCGCCAACAAGGACATCTGCTTGGTGGGGCCGCTGAGACTGCACTGGGGACACCTCCCAGCCCGTCGGAGGCCTGGGTGTGAGTCCCGGCTCTGCTCCTGGTTCCAACTTCCTGCCAACGTGCACTCCGGCAGCAGCCGTGCCGACCCCAGCGGCTGGGTCCCTGCCCCCAGCGTGGGAGATCCAGATGGAGTTCTGTGCTTTGGGCTTCGGCCTGGCCCAGCCCCAGCTGTCACAGGCATTTGGGGGAGTGAACCTGTGGTTGGAAGATTCTCTGTCTCTCTGCTCTTCAAATAAAAAAGAAAGAACTCACTGAGATCTATTGCATAAAAGATTTGCCGCTGAAGCGATGGGAGCTCCAGGGCTGGGGGCGAGGGGGCTCCCTGGAGGTGAGCAGAGGAGGAGGTGGGGGTTAGGGACCCCCATGCCATGTCTGCATGACCCTCCTGAGAGCCGGCGGGGGACAGGAGAGGCCGGGCCTCAGGGAGGCACCCAGGGACGTGGCTCTGGGCAGGAGGCTGGCTGCGCGTGTGCCTCCAGGGAGAGGCGGGGGCTGGACCTCCCTGGGGACAGAGGACCGGATGAGGGCAGGTACCGGGCTTTCCTGGGCGGGTCGTGGCTTTCCTGAAATGTCCAGCACTGCCGGTGTGTCAGGGTTGAAAGATCCCACAGGAAGGGCTCTCGGGGTGGGGGCAGGAAGCTGCTGGAGTCACCAAGGACAGAACCTGCCCTGCCCTGGCGTCTGTGTCCCCGCCAGCCCGAGCACAGGGCCCTGTTGTGTTCAGAGTCCCCACCGGCACCACCCAGAGCAAGCAGGAGGCTGGGCGGGGGTGGGCGGAGCTGGGGCCAGGAGGAAAAGCCCCCTCCCAGGGACACAGCCCCCCCAGGGTGGTCAGAGCTGACCCCAGGACCCCAGGGGTTTCCTGAAACATGCCCCTTGTCAAAAAGGGACACTGACCCCGCCTCTGAGGACAGCACGAGGGGTCTTCCAGGTCACAAAAATGCATACCGTGAAGGCATGTATGTGAACCCTGAAAATGAGCACCAAAAATGGACACCAAAGTGAACTTTGACCTTTGAAGCCCACTTCCCACGAGCTCCTGGAGGGAGGTGGTGGTGAGCGCACAGAGACTGTTCTGGAAACTCCACATGAATAACCTCGGTTCTCTCACCAGCCCCAGGGGGTTAACAGTGTTAACATTTTTTAAAAGTTATCTGTTTGAAAGGCAGAGAGGCAGAGGCACACAGAGACTGTCCATCCACTGGTTCAATTCCCAGGGCTGGGGCTGGGCCAGACCCTGAGCCAGGAGCCGAGAACGACATCCGGGTCTCCCGCGTGGGCGCTGGGGACCCAGCTACGTGAACCCTCACCACTGTCTCCCAGGGGGCGTTAGCAGGGTGCTGGGGCTGGAAGCAGAGCTGGGACTGGGACCCAGGCAGTCTGTATGGGACGTGGGTGTCCCAAGTGGTGATCAGCTGCGTGCTGAGACCCTGTCCATTTTGTAACTGAAAGGGAAGTGGTTTACCAAAATTCCACAGCCAAAAGCCATGTGTCTGACCTTTGACCCAGCTTCTGGGGTTTTCGTCACCTTCTCCTCTGCTCCAATGTGTTCACCCAGGGCCTCCTCTTTGCGGGCTGTGTGCGCACAGGGCAGGGACATGGCAGAGCGGGGCAGACGGGAGGGTCCCTCGGCCAGGTCTGGGGTGGAGGCAGCCCCGGCTGACCAGGGCTACTCATGGACAGCCCCCCGGAACCTGAGTCCTGGGCCCCACAGGGGATGGGGTCACCTGTCCCAGGACTCACGGCGGCTCAGCACAGCGGGAGAGAGGGGTCACCTGCCACTTGCCCCACGTGGGACAGAGGCGGCTGGCATGGGGCTCAGCCTTCTGCTTGCACTGGCTCCCACCAGATGCGTCTCAGTGAGCAGCAGCTGTGGGGGCTGGGGCAGCCCACATCCTGCCCCACGGGAGGAAGTGTGCATCCGGGGGTGAGGACCCCCGAGGGGGCTCGAAGCTGAGTAAGGCTGAGTCACATCAACTCGGTGGACGCCTGTGCCCACCGCTCTTTCCAGCTGGGATCCTGTGGTCAGACTGAAGGAAGAACTGCCCACTGCTGTTCCACCCGCAGCTGCAGAGCAAACCCAGAGGGGCCCTGGGGGTGCCAGGTCTTCAGCTCTGTCTCCCTGCACTCGGCCATGGGGAAACTGGGGGAGAGGGCGAGGCCGGTGCCAGAGCTGCAGCTGCTGCCAGGCTCGAGTGCCCTTGTCACGGGGACAGGGAGGGAGGCTCCCCCACTGCCGGGCCCTCCTCTCCCGCGGGCTGGTCTGGGGGCACGGGGACAGGGAGGGAGGCTCCCCCACTGCCGGGCCCTCCTCTCCCGCGGGCTGGTCTGGGGGGATGGGGACAGGGAGGGAGGCTCCCCCACTGCCGGCCCTCCTCTCCCGCGGGCTGGTCTGGGGGCACGGGGACAGGGAGGGAGGCTCCCCCACTGCCGGCCCTCCTCTCCCGCGGGCTGGTCTGGGGGCACGGGGACAGGGAGGGAGGCTCCCCCACTGCCGGCCCTCCTCTCCCGCAGGCTGGTCTGGGGGCACGGGGACAGGGAGGGAGGCTCCCCCACTGCCGGCCCTCCTCTCCCGCGGGCTGGTTTGGGGGCACGGGGACAGGGAGGGAGGCTCCCCCACTGCCGGCCCTCCTCTCCCGCGGGCTGGTTTGGGGGCACGGGGACAGGGAGGGAGGCTCCCCCACTGCCGGCCCTCCTCTCCCGCGGGCTGGTCTGGGGGCACGGGGACAGGGAAGGGGCTGCAGCTTCCCTGAGCAGGGGAAGAAAGGCAACCAGCCAGCCAGCCGGACGGACAGGTTCGTCTTCCCAACACCTTCTCTTTATTCTTTTATCTAGTGAGTAGCTGCATTCACATAGCATAAACTTTGCCACTTTTTTTTTCTTTAAAATGTATTTTAAACATTGTAAACTTATTGAGAGAGAGAGGTGCAGAGAGCTCCCATTGGTTCACTCTCCAAATGGCCACAACAGACAGGGCTGGTCCAGGCCGAAGCCAGGAGCCTGGAACTCTGTTCCGGCCTCCCATGTGGGTGACAGGGACCCAAGCACTTGCGGCGTCAGCGGCTGCCTCCCGGGATGCACGTCATGAGGGTGCTGGAGCCAGGACTTGAACCCAGGCACTTGGATAGGGGATGTGGGTGTCCCAAGCGGTGGCTTAGCTGCTTGTGCCAAACGCCCACCCCAGCCACTCTGAAGTGTGCAACCCGATGGTTTTCAGGCTATTCACAATGCTGGGTGACCCCTACTACTAATTCTGGAACATTCCATCACCCCAAGAGAAGGCTGATAGCTCTTAGCTGTCCCTTCCCCTGTCCTCCAGTAACCTATTTCCTGTCTCCATAGCAGGTGTTTCAAGGCCCAGCACTCATGGCCGTGCCACGTGCCGCCTGTCCACTATCAGCTGAAGGACACTGGGCTGTGTCCTCCGTGGCTCCTGTGAGCTAGACCACGCAAACATCCTGGCACAGGCTTTGGGGCAATGATGATGTCCTGTGCTATGGAGTCTCTGTCCCCCCAGGAGTGGGGTTTGAATCCCACAGGGACTGTGCCACGCACGGCCACCACACCGTCTCACATGCCCGCTCCGCGGGTGAGGATCCCGCTCACATCCCACGGACACACTCGCGCTTTTCAGGGCCTTTTTCTTTCAGTACCGATCTTGCTGGGCACCCGCTTGGTGCCAGGCCTGTGCCAGGGATGAGGGACGCAGGGCCCAGGCTGCTTCCGCAGAGCGGGAGAGGAAACGGGAGAGGCCGGTGCTGAGGGACACAGGGGCCAAGACTGACAGGGCCAGCGGCACAGGACAAGCCGGGCCACCTAAGAGAGGCCATGTGCGTGTGCGCCAGGAAGGCTCTGGCTGCTACTCCCCAGGGCCCTGCCCTCGCCCTGTCCCCAGCACCCACGTCCTGGACAAGGTGCCAGGCCTCAGTGCTGGCCTGAGATCCACCCCCTGTAGCTGGGGCCTCGTGTCCCCAGTGCGTGTCTGCAGCCCAAGCCGGTGGGGGGGACAGCGGGAAACTGAGGCACGGAGGCGTGCGTGACTTGGGGAAGCCCGGAGCTTTGAACTCGGGTGTGGGGGAGGCTGGGCAGGAAGGGCAGGTGGTAGGAGCCAGGAGGGCCCAGGCGGGAGCGCCAAGCTTGGGAGGCGCTCCCGGGCTGCAGGAGGAGGCCCTGGTCAGGCGTGGGAGAGAGGAGACCGAGGCCCCGGGGCCTGCCGGACCGGTTTCTCTCGGCTCAGTTTCAGTTCTGCTCAGCTCATCCTCTGAGACCCTGGCTCGGAGGTGGGTGGCTTGGGATGGGGGCCCACTCTCAGTCAAGCTAATCTTGGTCCCTAGGGAGGGGCCCCGCTCCAGCTGCCTCCCTCCAGACCCTCTTCCCGGGGGTGGAGCTCGAGGCCTGGCTGGGTCCCCACCGGGTCCCCGCTGGGCAGGGAGCCTGGCCGGCCCTCTGTCTCAATGGCTTCTCTTGCTTTTGTCCCTGGGGCTTGGGGACTTCTTGCCCAGTGACCCACGCTATGTAGGACTGAGTTCAAACACACTCACCTCCTCACACACCCTGCTGACTCACGGCCCCGCGGTGAGTCGCTGGCTGAGCAGGTGCTATGAGTGTGTGGGACCTCCGGGGTGCAGCCCCGTCCTGCCTCCCTCACGCTGGGAGCTTCAGGAAGGGCAGTAGAGGTGCCGAGAGGGGGCCTGGCCTGGTCCACGTGCTTCCTGGCTGACGGGCCGGCCGAGAGAACCACTCCGGGGGTGGAGGGTGTTGAGGGGGGACTCAGAGGCCACCCCCTTTAGCCCTGGGCAGCCCTGGGCTTGGCAGGGGCCTCTGGACCCTGGGTTCTGGGGGGCCTCCTCACCTCTGGCTTGCTGGGTTGCCCCCAGAGAGACCCAGGCTGCCAGGGTGGGACCCTATTCCTTCCCTGCCTGCCCCGTCCCCCGATGGCTTCTCATTCCCTCATCTCGTGTCTCAGCCCACTCAGGCCCGGGCTCTGCTTCCTCCTGGGTGCCCACGCCTGCTCCTGAGCTGCCGAGAGAAAACGCAAGCTGTGGGGGGAAGTCCGGAGGGGGGACGCATTTCCCGGGGCCGCCTGCCCTCTGGCCCCGGGGAGGGCTCACTTCCCCATCGCTCAGCTCCCGCTTTGGGCTTCGGGGGCAGTTTGTGTCACAGAGGGCCTCAGGGGGTCCGGCTTTTCCTAGGGGCTGCCCAGGTGCCGGGGCCCCGGAGGGTGGGGATTCCGGCAATTCTAGGGCTCGCCTGGCTGAAAGCCCCGGATGCCCGGACGGCTGTGAGGACGGGGTCAAGTCAGGCGTGGTCCGTGCCTCTGGAAGGAGCTGTGTGTGTGGGACGGGGCTCAGGACTCTAACAATGACCTGAGAAGGGGGCTTTGGAGAACTTGGGAAAAGGCTTTAAAACCAAAGCCGGGGGAGGGGCAGCGCTGTGGCACAGCGGGTTAAAGCCCTGGCCTCGCAGCTCCGGCATCGGGCACTGGTTCAAGTCCTGGCTGCTCCACTTCCCATCCAGCTCCCTGCTAATGCACCCAGGTGCTTGGGCCCCTGCACCCACGTGGGAGACCCAGAAGGGGTTCCAGGCTCCTGGTGTTAGCCTGGCCCAGACCCAGCTGTTGTGGCCAATTGGGGAGTGAACCAGCGGGTGGAGGGTCTCATTCTCCCTCTCTGTACCTCTGCTTTTCAGATAAATCCATAAATATTGAGAACAAACAGTGTGGGTAAGAGGGACAGGTGTCTGGCACAGTGGTTAAGACTGTGCTTGGGAGATCCGTATCCCACGTCGGAGTGCCAGGGTCAAGTCCTGTCCTGCTTCCGATTCCAACTCCTGCTAACTCGCACCTTGGGAGCAGCAGGTGAGGCTCAAGTACCTGGGTCTCTGTCACCCACACGGGAGACCCGGATTGAGATCCAGGTCCTGGCTTGGCTTTGCTCTGGCCCAGCCCTGGCGGCTGTGGGCATTTGGCGTTCCGGTAGATGGAAGATCTCTCTGTCTCTGTCTCTCTCTGCCTTTCAAATAAATTAAAAAGAAATAAGAAAATGTAAAGCCAGTGAGATGCTGTGTTCGCGCCTGGGCACCCCCTGGCTGGGCAAATGCCTCCTGCGTGCTACCCTGGGGAGAAGCGGGCCTGGCTGGGCACAGAGGGGGCCCAGGGAAAGCACGGGGGCGCAGGCATGCGGGTCGGGAGCGCGGTGAGCTCTCTGGGGGACTGCAGGGTTTCCACACAGCTCGCTGGAACCGAGGTGCGGGGTTGTGGGGGGGCGGATAAGAGGCAGAGGCAGCAGGGGCTTGAGAAGGACCCTGGAAGCAGGAGCTCCCCCGAAGCTGGCTCAGGGCACACCCTGGGCCCCCAGCCTTTGCCTCCTGTGTGGAGCTGGCCCGGGTCCCCAGGGCTCCCCAGCTCCCACAGCCCCCACCCTCTGCGGCAGATGGCAGCCTCGGCTCAGCTCTGCAGGCAGCATGGCCTGGGGCTGGCTCTCCCACCCGGGGTCTTGAATTCTGCTTCCCCTCCTTACGGCTCTGTTTGCTCAGCCAGCTGGGGATCAGCCCAGTGCTCTGCTCCCTGGGCCTGGGGATGCCACCAGTACCTTCCTCCCTCCCTCCCCGTCCCCCTCCCATCCACCACCTGGAAGGAGCAGGCAGCTTCCCCCGCCAGCCAACCTCAGCTGGGCTGCCAGTGCCCACGTGCAGCCCCGAGCAGACTGGCCCTGCTGGATGCAGACGGAACCGGCCTCAGAGCCCCCGGGCTTGGCCCGAGCTGCAGTGGAGGCCCCGGGGGTTACCCTGGGCTCCGCAATGCCTCCTGTGGGGCACCTGCACCCATGTGACCACGACCTCGGGGCTCACAGCCGGGCTCGGGCACAGCAGACTGGAAACACCCTCCGTGCCGTCCCCACGTTGGAGGCCACGTGGTTGGCGGAGGGAAGGCCAGGGTTGCCTCTGTCTGAGTGTGCAGAAACACCCTGGGGTTTTCGCTCCGGGAAAAGGCAGAGCTGAGCTGAGATCAGGAGCTGCGGGGAGCTCCCCGAGTGGTGGAACCAGGGGCCAGCCTGGGAGGGTCCCGTGCTCAGAGAGAAACCAAGAATTGCCAGGAACTCAGGGCCGGTGTTTGGCCGCCTCGGATGTGTCCACCTTGGCGACAAGATGCGTGTTTGTGATCCCCCTGTCTCCCCCAAACCTCTCTGTGCTGCAAACCTGGTGAGCGAGGGGCACTGAGCTCATCATCGCCCGCTTTGCACAGAGAGGACAAGGAACCAGCAGAAGTCACACAGCTCAAACACGGCCGAGCCAGACGAGGAGCCCAGCTGTGCTGTTGCCAACTGTCCCGGAGCAGTGGCCGGACCGAGTGTGAGGGCTGGAGGGAGGGTGCTGGGAGGGCCAGGGGGGGTGCTGCGGAAGGGGGAGGAGCCCGAGGTCATTCATTCATTCACACAGCCTTCCACCCAGCGTCTCCTGGGTGCCAGGTACGTCCCAGGAGATGGACTTCTAACAGTCACCAGTGGGGCGGCCAGGGCGGGGGTCTCCTGAAAAGGTGACGTTTGAACGAACACATGAAGACGGCGAGGGGACAGCCGGGCAGAGACTGGGGAGGGCCGGTCTGGGCGGAGGGCACAGCAAAGGCCCTGGAGCAGGCAGCTTGTCCGGCACGGCCCAGCCGTGGCGGGTGCTGGGTGGCGCCCTGGCTGGATGCCTCTTTTGGCATCTGGGTCTCGGAGGAGGGGCAGCACGGCAGGGCTGTGAGTGCCTGAGGGACACCCTGGAGGCGGTGACCGGCTGGTGTGGAGCTCAGGAGAGGAGCCAAAGGGCCTGGCCTTGGGGATGCCGGAGGAGGAGCCGGCAGGAGGGGAAGAGGAGAGCCCTGGGGGTGGTGCCCGGAGGAGGGGTGGGGGTAGCAATGGAGGTGGTCCGGGGACCAGTGTGGCCAGGAAAGGGAAGACTCCCTGGATACCGGGCAGGACGTGTGCGGGCTGCTTGGTCCAGAGTCCTGCGCAGGGAGGGGAGGGTCATGTGGTGGTCACAGGAGGGCCGTGGGAGTGTGGGCGTCCTCTCAGATAACAGACCGCGGATGCAGGCGGGCCTCTGGCTGTGCAAGGCCGCGGCAAGGAGGGGCGGCGGGGTGTGAGGGGAGGATGGCCTTCGAGAGGGCGGGGGCGTTTGGGACACAGGCAGGAGGGACGTGGGGGAGAGGGGCCGGCCTGCAGCTGTGGGGGCCTTGGCCAGGCACCGCGTGACCGGAGACGGCCCACGGCCCCCACAGCCCCTGCGTCTGCCTCCTGCCGGGCTCGCACCCATCCTGCCTGGAGGTGGCTGGGAACGCGGCACAGACCCGGCTGGCACAGACCCGGCTGGCTGCTCTTCCCTTCCTGGGCACACCTGGCTCTCACCGCCAGATGTCGGGGCTGGACGCAGGGAGGGGCGGGGCAGAGCTTGTGCAAGAACCCACCTATTTCCTGTTTTCTGAAAAATCGGACCGACCTGGTTGACTTCGGGGAAAAGGAAGTGCCCCTTGCCGGCAGCCCCTCCCCCACCCAAGGGTCAGTTCGTCCCTCACCTGAGTGACCCTCCCGACGCCTCCCGCACGGGCTCTGTTGTCCCCGCTGCCGCATTGGACAGGTGGGGACGCTGGGGCTGTGGGAGGTGCAGACAGCCCCTGAGGCCGCACTGCATCCAGGCTCTTGAGGTCACAGCCATCTGTCCCCTGCGTGTGCCACCCTCCCCCACCTCCCTGAGTCCGTCTCGGGGCCGTCTGGGGTCCCTGCTTGTCTCGGGGCCGACGAGAGACCCCTGCCCGGCCCTGGGCCCAGGCACTCCTGCAGCATGGCCCCCAGCATGTCCTCACTGTTGCTTGGAGAGGAGGGGCCCGGGCAGGGCAGGAGCCCCAGCGCCCTCCGTCCCCTCCCTGGCGCCCTCCTCTGGGTACACAGCCTCTGATGAGCTGGGCTGCCCTGGGCCTCGCGGGGCGCCCTTGCTTCCCAGGTGAGGGAACGAAGCAGACAGGGGCGTGTGCGGGGGCTGGGACACGCAGAGCCCCTGTGTGTGGGTCACACCCCACGCATGATGGCCTGTCCTCACGGGGGTCCCCGCAAAGGCCCTTCCAGGGTGTCCTCGTGCTCCAGCGGTGCCCGCGAGGCTGCCATGTGCAGGGCCCTGAGAGGCTGTCTCCCGGGAAAAGGAAAGACGGCGTCCTGAGGTCACATCAGCCCCCGAGAGGCCCAGGGACCCCTGACGGCCGGAGCCTGCACCAGCCCAGATGTGAGGCCAGATGAGGGCCGTGCACCTCCCATCCCGGGAACCTGGCACCTGCCGCTCCTTCTTCCAGAACGTTCTTCCTCCAAATGCAGCCTGCTCATTCCTTTAGGTCTTCAAGTTTTCTTTAAATGTCTATATCTACATTTCTATAGATTTATAGATATCTGGAAGGCAGAGAGACAGAGGGAGGGAGTGTGAGAGATGGCATAGACAGAGACAGACACAGAGAGACAGAGTCCAGCACAGAGCTCGTCCATTTGCTGATTCATTCCCCTAACGGACCACCGCGGCCGGCAGGAGCCAGGAGCCAGGAGCTCCATCCAGGCCTCCCCCAGGGGTGGCGGCCACCCAAGCACCGGAGCCATCTAAGCTGCTGCTCCCAACGTTCGCATCAGCAGGGAGCTGGACTCGGAAGCGCAGCCGGGACTCGAACCCAGGCACTCCCGTACGTGCTGCAGGCATCCCAGGCAGCGTCCTAGCCACAGTCCCTCCCGTTTCCTCCGAGACCTCTGTAGCTAGAGGTCGGAGCTGGGGCACAGGTGCTCGGCGGGGCAGGACTTGTGTCGTGGGGTTCCGGGTTCTCACAGCGGCGCTCAGGGGTGTCTGTGGAGGCACTGGGGGTGGGGGAACCAGGCAGGGAGGGAGCAATCCCTGTGGCATCCCCGGCAGGGGCCTGGCGTGCATTTTATCTAATATCGCTAACGACTTCCCACGGCAAATTTTATTATCTTCATTTCATAAATGAAGTGCGGGAGGCCTAGTAGCACCGGCGGGAGATCACACGGGGAGGGTGGAGGTGGGGGTTCCATCCAGGGGCGTCTCTGGGGGCTCTGAGGGTTGAGGCTTGTCCCGGCTGAGCTCAGCCTGGGCCTGGGGGCCTCAGCTTCCCTCTCAGACAAGGGGGCTGGGCTCACTCTTGGGCTAAGACCATGGCTCCACGGCAGGATGGCGGTTTCCAGGCAGGCTGGGGTGGGGGAGGCGGGCCAGGGTCCTCCTGGGCTTGGGGATGAGAGAGGAGAGGCTTGGCCGTAGAGTGAGCCCAGGTCAGGGACCAGAGCACCCTGCCCGGGAAGCACAGGTAGGCGGACCTCAGACGGGGTGGAAGGTCAGCTGCACGTCCTCCCGGGACTGGCCCTGTGTCACCACCCAGGCCGGCCGGAACGGGGATGTGGGTCGTGGAGGGCACAGCTGCTGGGCTCATGAATGTCGCCTCGTCCCTCGGGGAGGGTGAGGCCAGAGGGCGGCAGGACACAGGCGCAGAGCAGGAGCCCTTCTTGTTTGGGTCTGGGGCCAGACTGCCCTCGGAGCACCCACCCCCTCTAAGTGACCCAACCCCACTGGCCCGGGGGTCAGGTCCCCTGATCCCTGCTCCTCTCCCGCCCAGTCCCGCTCGGCTTCTTCCCGTGGAGGAGGATAGGGGGCTGCCGCCTCTGGTGCCCCACCTGCCTCTCGCCTCTCTCTGGAACGCGCATCTCGCTTGCCCGGCCGGCTCTGCAGTGTAGACCGCTCCTGGGTGCTGGCTCCGGGTCCTGCAGGCAGTGGGCAGCTTGGGCCTGAAAGTGGGGCACTGCGTCCACTTTAGCCAGGTTTCTCGCTCACTCAGCGGAAAAAGCCAGAGGCTCCCCGAGGCTCCCAACGCTCACCCGCGCTGGCAGCTCCTTCGCTGATGCCGAGTGACAGGCTTGTCACGGCTCCCACACCTGCCCCGCCGCCCTGCTCCTGGTGCCGCCCCCACGGGAGGCATGGCGTCTGCCTGCTTGGGCTCGGCCTGGCTCTCTCTGGGTGCCCCTGTGAGGTACCTGCGCCCTCAGCCTGGGGACATGGGGCAGAGGCTGCTGGCAGCGTTGATGGGCACCTGGCTCCGGCCAGGGGTGACAGGGATGTCTAGGGGAAGATGCCTGCGTGGGGCCTTCTCCAGCCCCCCGCCCCCAGGGTCTGAGCCCTCGGGGAGGGTCAGGTGGTGCCTCTGCCCCCAGCTACTGAGCCACTGCTGCGGCTGCAACCCCCCACCCCGTCTTTGTCTTTGTTTTTGCTGTGTCAGCGTCACTGCTGTCCCCTGCCCTGTACGGTCGCTGAGCTGCAGCCAGTGTGCCAGGCTCCCCTGGGAGGGCACTGCCGGGGTGTGTGGGGGACCAGGTCTGGGGCCCAGAGAGACAGGTGCCTGCTCACCCTGCCTGGCAAGGGGTGGTGGGACAGGCCTGCCTGGGGAGGGTCCTCCTCCCCGCCCCCTGCCCCTCTCTGTCTCCCTCCTGTCACGCTGCCCCTCTCTGCTGGCTCACCGGGGCGGACGCCTGCCCTGTGGGTCAATGGAGAGATGATGAGGACAGGGGACCCAAGAGAGGCAGGGGCTCGAGGTGCCCGCGGCACTCTGGCCCGGGGCCGCCGGTCCCCGTCTGAGAAGCAGGTGCGGTGTCTCATCCTCCGCCAGGGGCCACATCTGCCCCCCGCCCCGTGCCGCCCGCTGCCCAGCTGCGTCCCACTTAGGAAGTGACGCTCCTCTGGGAAGGGCTCAGGAAGCAATCGAAGGTCTGACCTTGACTCTGACCTTGTGTTCGCGCCCATCCGGCCCCGTCTGGTGCCAGATGTCTGTGGAGCCTGTGCATGGGCCAGGGGGATGGGCAGGAGACGCGGCTGCAGGACGAGGGCTGGACCCTCTCGAGAGCAAAGCTGTGTTGCCCCGCTAAGGGGACTCGGGGTCCCACAGGAGGGCAGCGCGGCCACCCGGCCAGCAGGGGAGCCCGCAGAGCAGGGACTCGCAGAGCCGGGCTTCGAGGCCGCCTGAGGCCCAGGGCTTGTGAGAAGGCAGCTTTGGGACTTGCGCAGGGCAGGGGTGCGGGAGCTGCCCTCAGCTGTTGGGGGGGGCTGTCTGGGGACAGAGGCTGCCTGGCGGGAGGCTCAGCAGGGCCAGGCCCCCGTGTTCAGGGCCATCCGCTTCCTGTCTGGGCTACACCGCCTGCTCCCACCTGCCCCGCTGCTGCAGGAGCAAATGAGGTGATCGGGAGACTCTAAAGCAGAAAGGTGGGATTATTATTAGCAGGAGTCATATTTGACTTGCTAATTAGCTCCCTAAAAATAGTGCTGTCTATTCTAGCGCGGGGAGAACCCGGAGTTGGAGCTGGTGCCCTGGATTCTCCGTGAGGCTATGCGACAGCCTCGCTGGGCGACCTTGGGCCGGGCCCTGGCCCTCTCTGGGCATCCGGTTCCCAGATGGAGGCTGAATGAGCTCGACAGAGTCTGGGGGTGGGGGGGGCCTCCTCCCGCGTGGGGCTTCCTCTGAGTCAGGGTCAGAGCCGTTGGCGGCCCCCGGAGCTGTCCTGGAACTGCTGGGGGAATTCTCGGCAGAATTCCTGAGTTCTTGACCTTGGAGCCCAGAGCAGGCGCCCCCATCCACAGCACAGGACTTGGGGGTGATGTGGAGCAGGGCTTGTCCCTAAGTCAGCTCTGGTGGGGAGCAGAGAGGGCACCGTGGGGCCAGGAGCACGCACAGGGTGCAGGCAGGGAGGGCTCCTTGGAGGAGGTGGGGGTGGATGAGTCGGCCCTGACTGGGTAAGGCAGGAACAGGAGGGAGTTTCCAGACAGGTCAGGAGTGGAAGTACCAGCCCTGGGGCGGGGGCTTTGTGAGCAGAGGGGCCGAGGGAGGGTGTGTGTGTGTGTGTGGTGGGGGAGCTGGGCCCAGGGACCTGCCTTCAGCCAAGCATCACCGGGCAGGAAGGCAAAAAGTCTGCATTCCGAGGCTCTTCCCAGAGTGCTATGGGGCAAGGTGTGTCCAGGCCATAATATCCCGCCGGGCTGAAGGCTGTTGAGTCACGAGACAGCCTCGCTCCCTGTCTGATCTCTGCCTCCTGGGTCTGAATCATGGCCAGGCGGTGCAGGCCTGGGACCCCCGTGTGGTGTCCCCAACTCCATCCTCCTGCCCCTGCATCCCCAGGGCACCTGCTGTGTCTCCCCAGCTCCCGCCCACCCTGTGTGCCCTCCGTGGGGCGGGGCCAGTCAGCTGGTGAGGCCTAGGGGTGGGCAGTGGGGCACTGTCCCCTGGAGCACTGCCTCGCTCACCCTCCGCAGCCAAGGAAGCAGCACCGCACGGGGACCCCAGACCCTGGGCACTTAATTTTCTTCGTTAAAAACGTATTTGTTAGAGAGGGCGGGGAGGGAGGGAAAGAAGGATCCTCCACTTGCTGGTCCACTCCCCAAACGCCCACAGCAGCCCGGGCTGGGCTGCCTGGAAGCCAGGAGCTGGAAGCACTCCGGGTCTCTCCCGTGGGAGGCGGGGACCCAAGCCCTTGAGCTGCACCTGCTGCCTTCCAGGGTGCGCATCAGTAGGAAGTGGGAATTGGGAGTGGAGCTGGGACGGAAGCCCAGGCACTCCCATCCGGGACGTGCGTGTACCCAGCCGTGCCCAAACCGCTTTGCGAAATCCCCGCCCCATCTGGGAGTTTTAAATCTGGAAGTGGCTGGACCGTGGGGGTCCCCCGCCCCCACTATCTGTCTTCTGCACCCTGGGACCTCTGTGCTGGGAGGCTGACCTCAGGGGCAGTGATAGCAAGGATCCCGCCCCCCCCCCCCCCCAACTGCTTCTAGAACAAACCCTCACGCGGGGCAAGGGCTTGGGGAAGCTCTCCTGGGGGCCACCCAGCCCGGTTTCCAGCCCCTTCCTCTGCTGTCCTGGGAAGACATCAGCCCCCCACCAGTCTGTCGGGCACCCCTGGAAGTGCTCCCTCCGGTCTAGCCTCCTTTGACGAGAGCTCCGTGCACCTGTGTACCAAGGACACCGGACACCGGACACCGTCTCTTCTCCAGCCCCTCCCCCGCCCCCCCCCCAAGAGCAGTTTGGATGGAGCCAGGTGGGTTCCTGGAATGTTCTCGCAACCGGTAACAAGCAAGGAGGAAGGGCAGGCTGGCGTTCCCCGGAGCCCAGGCTGGTGGGGTGGCATCCGGACGGGGTGTGCTGGCTTCCCTCACAACAAGCCGGCCCCAAGTCCTTGAGCTGTGCCCCAGGGGGAGCCTGGGGCTGCCACTCTTGGGGCAGCACTGCCCCCTGTAGGGGGCGTGGGGGCTGGAACTTTCACTCAGTCCCTGTTGGTCAGCCCAGTGCCCCGCTGCGGGGCCCCACGGTGCACCCAGGGCCAGGGCCCCTCTGGCGCGCAGGTGCCCGCTCCTGCGTGGGGCTCGAGTTCCCGGCCGGCCGGTGCAGCGAGCAGAGCAATCCACGAGGTCTCCCGGACCTCCAGCAGGTCTGGAGCCTGCCCGGGACCCGCCCCTCCGCAGCCCTCTCTCCGCCTCCGCGGGCCCAGGGCTGCCTCCGGGAAGACCCAGGCCCCCGCCCCGTCGGGTTCGCATTCGGCCGGGAGCCGGGCGTGGGCGTGGCCGGGCGGGGCCGCGGGAAGCCCCTAATTCCCCTCTGCTCCCGCCCTCCGTGCTGATGGGACCGCAGACCATTGTGCAAGGGGTTAACACCCGCCTCGCGCGCCGTTATGAGAGTTAAACGAACTAACGAGGCTTTGCAAGCGAGCCCTGTGGGTGGCAGGTGTGTGTCAGTCCTCCCCGGGCTGTCTTGGGGGCCCTGGGACCCCTCCTCCCCAGACCCCTGCCCTAGGGGCCATGCCAGGCCCGGCCTCAAGGGGTTGGGAGTCAGGGGCCCCCCGGGGACTCCAGTGCTGGTCCCTTGAAGAAGGAGGCACTATTAGGACAGTGACCCAGAGAGGTTGGGCAGCTGCTCGAGGCCACGCAGCGAGGGAGTGGACGAGCAGGGAAGGCAGTCATTGGAGCTGTGCACCACCTCCATGCTGCGTGGCCTCTGGGGACACACGGCAGGGGCCGGATTCAGCAGGGGGCCCTGGGGGTGCTGAGCGGGGCTCCAGAGGACAGAGGCTGGGGGTCCGAGGGCTGGCAAGGGTGGGGGAGGGTCTGGGAGCCTCTGGGGAGGAGGGGCCGGGGCGCTGTGGGCAGGGGCTCAGGTGGAGGCACAAGAAGCTGCTGGGCTGCTGGGTCGGGAGTGGTGTGGGTGTGGCCTGGGGGCTGCCTTGGGCAGCGGCAGGGGGTGGGCTTGTGCCCAGTGCTCTGTGGGGAGCAGCGCAGGGGTCTCTGAACCAGGCTGTCTGGAAACTGTGGTCTGAGGAGCCCAGGGGGCAGACACCAGGTCCAGCGCTGGGCAGGGGGCGTCCATCCGCAGGGGCCAGGGGGAGCAGAGGCCCTGGAGGGCAGCGGAGGGAGGCCGTCTGCTGGGTATGTGGTGGCTGGGGTCCATGGCGGGGGGCGTTGCTTTGCAGATGGTAAACAGAGCCTTCGAGGGGCTCTGACTCAGGTTGGAGCCAAGAGGGGCGCAGAGTCCCACCGTCACCTGCTGGGTGCGAGAGCCCTTAGCCCCTCCCCAGCTCTCAGGCCCCTCTTCTTGGCTTCCCCTACCCCTGCACCCACGCCCACCCCAGGGCAGCCCTCCGAGTCAGGTTTCCTGGGGGGCGGGGGGGGAGTCCTGCCCCAGAGGCCGGGGAGGGAGGGCCCTGGAGGGCCATGCAGCGGCCCTACCTCCACGCTTCCGGGGGCCCTAGGGCGCAGTGGGCAGGCCGGCCCGGGCAGGGGCTCCTGAGATGGTTCCTGAGATGCCGCCGTGGGACCGCCGGCTTGGTAATTAGAGGTGGCACAGGGCCCCGGGAATGACTGTAATTAGGGCTCCTCTCTGCCGTCAAACCAGAGTTTCCGGGATCACCTCGGGGGACTGGCTGATGGGGGAGGGGAAGGGAAGGAAGACTCAGGAGACCCCCCCCATGCCCCACCCAGACCCCCGAGGACTCCAGACCAACAGGCCCCAAGTGACAGAAGCAGGCGCACAGAGCGGGGAGGGGGTCGGCCCCAGAGACAAGCGTCAGTAGCGGGACCCCGCTCTGGACCCCTGCTGGCCCCTCAGCCAGAGGAGCCACTCTGCGGAGCCAAGTGCTGTCCCCCATCCCTCTTCAAGTCTGTGACACCACCTCCAGGAAGCCTTCCCTGATCCCCTGGGCTGGGCCCTGCCTCTCCACAGAGTCCTTCCCGTCCCCACCCTAGGGGCCCTGTCTCCCTCCACACTCAGTGCCCAGGGCTAAGCCAGAACCCCTAATCCAACAAGCCGAATCTCACAAACAGGTTATTAAACACAGCGGGGTGGTGGTTAACCCTTTCCACGACATAACTTGTTTACACAAAGGAAGCGTGCACTGGAAGCGCACCACAGTTGGATTGTTTTCCTGTGATTCCTGCTCAGAGGGCCGGTTGCCCGGTGCATCTCGGGGTGGTGACACGAGCGGGGGGACCCTGCGGAGCCCCGACACAGGCTCAGACTCTCTGGCCCTCCGGGCAGGGCTGGGCCCCTTAGCAGGTGCCCCATGGACAGGCTCTGCCTTGGGAGCTGGGATGCTGACCTCTGAGCCCCTCCCCCACTCTGGGGTTGGGGTGGGCAGGGCCTGTGCCTGGGGTCAGGGGTGGGGAGCACTTTCCCAGGCCAGGGGCGCCAGGGAGTCAGGCAGGAGTGGGCGGCCTTGGCAGGGCTCACGGGAGCTGGGCCCTGGGGGTTATGGGTGTGGGTGGGGGGAGATCCTGCCTCTGCTTCCAAACGGTCCATGGCAGGGTGCCACCTTCCGGCACCCTCCCCGCCGGCCACCCAGGAGGGGTGGTGGAAAGGCCAAGGGGCTGGGCCGCTCAGAGAGAGGCCTCTGGTGGGTCAGGGCACCGGCTTGTTACCGGAGAAATTGCAGGGTTCTTGTCTTCGTGCAAGAAAGAATTGAGGCATGAGACAGAGTAGTGGGAGGTGAAATAGCAAAGTTTATTAGGGTAGGGACATCCACAAGAATGGATGGGCACCTCTCCAGACAGGACCTGGGAGTGCCCAGTCGCTCGGACGGGGGTGGTGGTGGCGGGAAGGAGCAAGGTTACATGTTGAGTGGCGAGATCACACATGACCAGGCAGGCGGGCGGCTCAGCAGAGAGGCAGAGGGCTGAGCGCGCCGTCCGGTTGAGGCCGGGGGTTTTTAAGGAGATGGGGCTCTGTCTTCACACATCTCCTCCTGAAACAAAGGATTTCATGGCTGTAAATATTAAGCAGCTCCTATCGGAGTTTTCCCCTGAAGGTATCAGACAGGAGGAAGCCTAGCTGGGCCACCCTGGGTTCAGAGGAAGGGTGAGCAGGACCCCCTGGAGAATGGGGATCCAGCAGGGTGTTTGAAATGCAGGTACTGGGCTGCACCTGGGAGATGGTGGAGGATTCGTCAGGCAGAAGGGGCGGGGACCCCCACCTGGCAGGTTACCAGGGTGAAGGGGCAGGGCAGGATGGGAAGGCCGGGCTGCCCCTGAAACATTGTCGGGATGACTTTGAGACGCAGATGCCTATGCTGGACATAGCTGTCTTCTCTTTAGGCCTTTATGTCGCACACACAGAAGCTCATACCTGACTTCCTACCTAACAGGCTGATGCTCAGGACAGCCCCCACCCCAGCCAGCCCCACAGTCCGGAGCGCTGAGGCTGGGGTCCCGGCCTGGGGCACGCGCAGAGTCTCACGCCCGGCTGAGACCCCGGGTCTCTCCAGCCCCTCAGTTACAGAAGGGGGGCTGGCTGGGAACGGGGCGGATGGGCAGCTTTTTCAAGACCATGCAGCAACCCCGCCCCCCAGCCCCAGGAGACCAGGTCGCCCACCCCGGGGCCTGACACTTGCCCACCCGTCTCTCTTCAGCCCCTCGGCGGTGCTCGCTGCTGCTGCCCAGGCACTTCTTGAGGGCAAGAAGAGGCCGGGCTGATGGTGGAGGCCTGAGCCAGGCTGATGGTGGAGGCCGTGAGCCTGAGGGGCCGAGGAGGGGGTGGGCTGGAGTCAGCTGCTCACACCTAAGCCACAGGGGCCGTGGTGGGAAGGCTGGGCCAGGCCCCTGCCAGCCACGTGGGCCTCACCTGCCTGGGTCTTCAGTTCACCAGAGCCCTTATCTGGTGCTGGCTTCTGGAACTGGCTGGGAGAGCCCCTGGGGCTATGTCTGGGGGGGACCTCAGCCCCCCCCCCCCCCCCCCGCAGGGCTGGGGGTGCAGGCCTGGCAGCTCTGGGATTTCCTCGTTGCTGGCAGGCGGCTCAGCCTCCGTGCTCCAGTGCCCTTTATGTAGGAGGGGCTTTAGAATGCCAGCGCGGCCACCTGGGGAGTGGACAGGGGACGGAAGACCCCCCTCTCCCTGCCTCTGCCTCTCTGTAACTCTTTCTTTCTTTTTAAGATTTATTTATTTATTTGAAAGTCAGAGTTAGAGAGAGGAGAAGGAGAGAGACAGAGAGAGGTCTTCCACCCGCTGGTTCACTCCCCAACTGGCCACAATGGCCGGAACTGCACCGATCCGGAGCCAGGAGCCAGGAGCTTCTCCTGGTCTCCCACACGGGTGCAGGGCCCAAGCACTTGGTCCATCCTCCACTGCTTTCCCAGGCCATAGCAGAGAGCTGGATTGGAAGTGGAGCAGCCAGGACTCGAATCGCGCCCACATGGGATGCCGGCACTGCAAGCCGAGGCTTTACCCGCTACACTACAGAGCCGGCCTGAACTCTGCCTGTCAAATAAATAAATAAATCTTAAAAAACAAAAACAAAAAGCCCACCTGGGCCTAATTCCTCTTAGCAGGAGTTCTCACTGCGTCTCTCTGCTGCCCTCTGCTGGACTCCCGACACACTGCCTGCGAGGACGCCGGCTGAGTTCTCCCTCCCGATTCCGGGCTCAGAGCCCGCTTGGGGCTGACCGCGGCTTGGAGCCAACACGTCCCCCTTCCTCCCTAGCAGGACGCGCCTGTAGGGTGGCCTCGTGTGAGCGGCACTCTGCTATGCTGAGAAAGCAGCAAGGGGCCATTTTTTCTCCTTGACGTTGGGATTTTCATGCTCTAGAGGTGTGATGGCATTGGCAGGTGTGTGGACACTCAGCAAACATCCTGTCCCCACTGCTTATGCCAGGCACTGCCCGGCTGCACCCAGCGGTCAGCCAGCTTCTCTGCTTCTCTCTCGCTGTCCTGTTACCTGGTGTGAAAACCGGGCAGGGCCGATACGCGTCTGATTGGCTGCACCTCGTCTTGGGCTGTTTTGTGCTGCCGGATGGACGCTTGAGACGGGGTGACTGAAGAAGCACAAAGGGTTGCTGCTCGTCCGGGGTGAGGGCCCGGCTGTGTGCAGCTCACTCCCGCCTACGCAGCTTGCGTGTTTTCATTTTCATCTTAAAATCCCTTTGTTTAGTTGTAAGGCAGAGAAACAGGGAGACACACGGGGGGGGGGGGGGGGAGAAGGAGAGAGTCTTCCATCTGTTGGTTGTCTCCCCACATGGCTGCAACAGTTAGGGACCCAGGTAACTCAGTGCAGGTCTGCCACACGGGTGGCAGGGACCCAAGTGCCTGAGCCGTCGTCTGCTGCCTCCCAGGGTGCCCATCTGCAGGGCGCCGGAACCAGGCACTCCAATGTGGGGAGTGGGTGTCCGAATGCTAAGCCAGGGTCCACCCCAATTGTGTGTTTTTTTTGAAAGTCAGAGTTACACAGAGAGAGGAGAGGCAGAGAGAGAGAGAGAGAGGTCTTCCATCTGCTGGTTCACTCCCCAATTGGCCACAACAGCCGGAGCTGCGCTGATCCGAAGCCAGGAGCCAGGAGCTTCCTCCCAGTTCTCCCATGCGGGTGCAGGGCCCAAGCATTTACACCATCCTCCACTGCTTTCCCAGGCCACAGCAGAGAGCTGGATTGGAAGAGAAGCAGCCGGGACTAGAACTGGCGCCCTTGTGGGATGCCGGCGCTTCAGGCCAGGGCGTTAACCCACTAGGCCACAGCGTCGCCCCCCCAACTGCATTTTAAGAGGCACACCTCTCTCGGCAGGTGCTGTGGCTCCGTGGGTCAAGCCACCAACTCGGGACGCTCCTGTCCCATATGAAGATGTCTGGGATGAGCACCCTGGAGACAGCAGATGGTGGCCCAAGCACTTGGGACCGTACCGCACACAGGGAGACTCGGATGGAGTTCCTGGCTCCTGGCTTTGGCCTGGCCCAGCCCCAGCTGTTTCGGTCATCTGGGAAGGGAAGCAGCTGGTGGAAGGTCCCTCTCTGTCACTCTGCTTTTCAAGTAAGAACAAAATACGCGTTTTGAAAAACGAAGGGTCCACTCCCCCACACTGCTGCACTGGAGTGAGTTTGCGACACACGGACTCTGGGGGGAAGAGGCTGTGTCTCTGGTGCCGGCGCGGGGCCTGCACATAGTAGGTGCCCGTCTGCGCAGCGACAGCAGCCAGGTGGGGCCGTGTTGCTCCCCGCCTGTCACCCACACGCCCCCAGACCCCGAGAGGGGCCAGCGGGCTGGGCACCGGGAAAGGGCCCGTGGGAGGTCAGTGAGAACAGAGCGGGGACATTCAGGCCGCCTGGGCTCCCTCCACTGGGGAAATTGAGTCCTGGGAGGTACAGGCTGTCAGAGGGTGGGCGCACACCTGGCTACCTGGGGAGCCTGCCGGCGACAAGGACAACGCTTGCACCTTCCCCACGGGTCACACGCGGGGTCTCAGCCCCGCCCCGGCCCCGCCCCCTCACCGTCCGCCAATCCGAGAGCCCCAGCAATCCTCGCGTCCAATGGCAGGGGGCGCCTGCGCCCCGCCCCTGCCCCGCCCCCTGCGGCCGCGTGGGCTCCCACTCTCCCGCGGGCTCTGCCGTGGCCAGCGGTGCGCGTGCCCCCGCTCCTGTGGCCAAGCCCCGGGCCGCCCCTGGGCCCCTCTTAGAGCCTCGGGCTCTCCATCTTACAAATGGGGCGAGCGGCCGGGCCCGGCTTCGCCACCACCGCCAGCGACCGAGGGAGCCCGCGCAGGGGGCGACCCGCGGTCCCGCCGGCTCCCCGCGCCCAGGCCGCGGGCTCTGGCGCCACCTCGTGGCGCCGGCTGGGAGCAGCGGCCACCTGGGGGCCTCTCTCTGGCCTTGCGGGCTGCGGCAGTCCGGCCAAGTGGGGCCTTGGCGCACCTGGTCCTCTGGGTGTTCCGTGTCCTCCGCGGGGGAGAGGGGCACTGTCCTTGTGCTCGCAGGAGCCTCGGGCCCCGGGGCCCGCCTGCCCGGAACGCCAAGGCTGTAGTCCCCAGTGGCCCCTAACCCTCACCCTGGGCTCACTACCCACGGGGTGGGAAGAAGTGGGCGCCCTGGTCCGCACCTGCGCACCTGCTCTGGCCTGCCCCTCGCCCTTCCTCCTCTGGAGCTAGGCTCTGCTTGCCCGTCGGACGCTGGGGTGTCTGTCCTTAGTGTGGGTGGGTGTATGTGGGGAGGGGACCTGTTGTCCAGGGCACTCCTCTGCTGCCCCCTAAGGGAGCCCACCGGCCAGCTGGCTGGGGACTGCCAGGGACTGCCAGTGGGGAAAAAAATTACTGGGCCGTAAAATAAGAACCCTGCAAAATGGAAATCAATAAATCCCTAATCAGATGTCCAGTGCTGACACTGTGTCAACCTCATTAACTGTGGAGTTCAGGATTCATACAAGTTTCATTACATTTGGAAGGACGTGTGGGCTCGGTGTTCTCATTTTCCAAGAATCCCTTTATCTTCGTTTGAGGCAGCTGCCCCCAGCCCAGCGATTCCAGGAACGAAGCCCTCAGCGTCCTCCCGGAAACCTCGCACTTTTCAAGGTTTAGTGTCTGCACTGACCTGGCCATAGCTGTCAGGAATGCAAACTCTGAGGTTCACGCCGCCCCCAAGCAGCCCCGTGCCTCCTGGGCCAGGTGGCAGCTGGATGCCGTGAGGGCTGGGGGCCCCGGGAGGCCTGGGGACTGGCAGGGGAGCTCTGGGCCACCCACCGACCCCTCAGGTTGGGGCATGGGGGCTCCTCTTGGGGCTCTGGGAAGCAGGGGCATGCAAGGCGGTGGAGCGGAGCTTGGGGTCCAGGCTTGCGACTGTCCCACAGGGAGCCATGGAGGTGCTCGCCTCCCTGGGGGGATTCCCGCAGAGATGCCTTTGCAGGGACCCTCAAGTAGGGGGTCCGTCGTGACTGGCGTGGCAGTGCCACGGGCTGAGCCGCCATCTGCAGCGCCGGCATCACAAATGGGCGCTGGTTCGAGTCCCGGCTGCTCCACTTCCCATCTGCTAATGCACCTGGGAGAGCAGCGGAGGATGGCCCAAGTGCTTGGGGCCCTGCACCCACGTGGAAACCCGGATGGACTTCTAGGCTCCCAGCTTTGGCCTGACCCAACCTGTGCTGTCCTCCTCCTCCTCCTCCTCCTCCTCCTGACCCAACCAGCTGCCGTGGCCCTTCGAGGAGTCAGCCAGTGGATGGACAATGACTCTCTCTCTGTCCTTCTCACACTGACTCTTTAAAAAAACAAATGAACTAACAGGGACAAGCGTGAGGAGAACAACAGACACAGCCCCGGGGGCTGCACGCGGAGGCTGGTGGGAGGCAGGCGGGGCTTTTGCACCCACTCAGCGCCTGCCCTGGAGCGTGAACTTGGGTCACCTTTACCCTTGGCTGCAGGCGTCTGGAAGAGGTCGCCCCCGTGTGCCTGAGCCTCGGCTGTGTCCAGGAGGTTATCAGACGCTGGCCCCATGATGTTTCTTCCCTATCTGTCTCGGTCACACAGCCCCGGCTCGCAACGCCCACAGCGCTTTCCCCACCAAGAACCTTGGCTGCTTTGCATAGTGGACCCCGTCCGCCCCACGAGCTGCGAGCTTCCCGAGTTGCCCGGTGGCTGAGTTCGAGTTCATCAGCAGCTGCCAGGTTCAATCTTATCCCCTCTCCCGCCAGCTTTACCCTTTTTAAAAGGATTCATTAATGTATTTGAAAGGCAGAGTTACAGACACAGGAGACAGTGAGAGAGGTCTTCCATCTGCTGGTTCACTCCCCAAGTGGCCACAATGGTCGAGGCTGGGCCAGGCCGAAGCCAGGAGCCTGGAACTCCGTCTTGGTCTCCCCCCATAGGTAGCAGGGGCCCAGGCACTTGGGCCGTCCTCCGCCGCTTTCCCAGGTGCATTAGCAGAGAGCTGGATCGGAAGTGGAGCAGCCGGGACTGGAACCGGTGCCCATGTGGGATGTGCGTGTTCCATGCGGAGGCTCAAGCTTCTGGGCCACATTACCACCACCACCCCCCCCCCCCCCGCCAACTGACTCTTGCCCCAAAAGTCCGGTCAGCTCCGTCCCATGGTTTCCTTCACGTCCCTCTTTCTGGGATCCATGGAAAGAAACGCCCCAGAGCAAGACGCCCTCCAGGGTGCGGGGCATCCGTCCTCATAAGCCCTGATCAACGGTGCCTGCCTGGGCCAGAGGCACCTGCTCCACACCTCCCTCAGGGAGAGCTTCCCACCCTCACAGAGCCACACGGCCCCGCCCAAGGGGGGCCTCCCCTGCCCCCACCCCCCACCCCCCACCAAGACAGCAAAAGGGAGTGAGTTGTGATTTATTTCATAGTAGGCAAGCTAGGGCACACTCATTCCACTGTGGCCTGGGAGTGCTGTGGCCTTGAGTCCTGTCTCCGGGCCAGGTCTCCTCAGCACCTCTGGCCCCCCCCTCCTCCCGGCTCTGTATTTTTTTTCCATATATATATATAGTTTTTTAAAAAAGGTTTATTTATCTATTTGAAAGTCGGAGTTACAAAGCAAGGGGGAGACACACACACACACATCTTCCCAGTTTGCCACAACGGCCAGGGCTGGGCCAGGCCAAAGCCAGGAGCCAGCAGCTTCTCCTGGGTCTGATCTTTAAACTGATAGGGTTGGGGTAGGACAGGAACACAGAGGAGGGGCCAGCGCTGTGGGACAGCGAGTTAAGCTGCTGCGTGCAGCCCCGGCACCCCGTATGGGTGTCAGTTTGAGTCCCGGCTGCTTCATTTCTGATCCATCTCTCTGCTAGGCCTGGGAAAGCAGCAGAGGATGGCCCAAGTCCTTGGGCCCCTGCACCCCACACAGGAGACCCAGATGGAATTCCAGGCTCCTGGCTTTGGCCTGGCCCAGCCTTGGCCATTTTAGTCATTTGGGGAGTGAACCAGCTGATGGAAGATCTCTCTCTCTGTCTCTGCCTCTCTGTAATTCTGCCTTTCAAATAAATAAATAAATAAATCTTTAAACAAACAAACAAACAAACAAACATAGGGGCTGGCGCTGCGGTGTAGTGTGTGGGGCGCCTCCTGCAGTGCCGGCATCCTGTATGGGCAACGGTTTGAGTCCTGGCTACTCCACTTCCGACCCAGCTCCCTGCTGTGGCCTGGGAAAGCAGTGGAGGATGGCCCAGGTCCTTGGGCCCCTGCACCCACATGGGAGACCCGGAAGAAGCCCCTGGCTCCTGGCTTCGGATCGGCGCAGCTCCAGCTGTTTTGGTTAATTGGGGGTGTGAACCAGCAGACAATGGAAGAACTTTCTGTGTCTCCTTCTCTCTCTGTGTAACTCTGACTTTCAAGTAAATAAAAATCTTAAAAAAATAAATAAAAGAAAGGAGTGACCTCCGAGGAGGGGTGCAGGTGCCCGTGTGTCCGTGAGCAGGTGCTGGGGTCGGGAAGTCAGGCGGACTGCGGTGAGACTCCCTGAATCCTGGCAGCCGCTTTGGTGACCTCTGACCTCTGTGACCTCTGACTTCAGGATGGACACACGGAGTCTCCAGGGAACCAGGAGCCGCTCCAGCAGCCTCGCCCGTTTCAGGATACAAACTCTGCCCTTGTGTCTCTCCCCCATCTTGTATGGTCCCCGGGGCCCCATCCACCCCCACCCCCCACCCCCGCTCCGGGCCACTGCTGGCCCTGGCCTCAAGGCTGGCATGAGATAAAAGACTAGCCTGGTAGGACCCTGCCTGCTGTCATTGGATGAAGGAATGGGTGCGTGACCCAGACGGACCAATCAGAGTCCTCTGTAGCTCTGGGGCTGATGGAGGGGGCGGCCCCTCCACCTGTCACTCTGAAGTCACTGGGCCTCTTCCTGGGGGTACAGGTGGCTCCGGAGGGGGTGCAGCCAGCAGGAAAGGAAGAAGCCGGAGCAGGAGACGCAGGCACAGGCCTCCAGCCCTGAGCTTTGAACTCTCAAGGCTCTGTCATCGGGTTTTATTTATGCATGTGTTTATTTTTGCTTAAGCCGATTTGAGTTGGACTTTTTTTTTTTTTGACAGGCAGAGTTAGTGAGAGAGAGAGACAGAGAGAAAGGTCTTCTTTCTGTTGGTTCACTCCCCAAATGGCCACCACAGCCAGCGTGCTGCGCCGATCCAAAGTCAGGAGCCAGGTGCTTCCTCCTGGTCTCCCATGCGGGTGCAGGGGCCAAGGACCTGGGCCATCCTCCACTGCCTTCCCAGGCCACAGCAGAGAGCTGGCCTGGAAGAGGAGCAACCGGGACAGAATCTGATGCCCTGACCGGGACTAGAACCCGGGTGCTGGCACTGCAGGCAGAGGATTAGCCTAGTAAGCCGTGGCGCCGGCCCCCAGGCATTCTGACTGATGCTAACACAATAGTAGGACCGGAGGTACTATCACAGGAGCTCTTCCCTTTTAGAAAGGGAAAGTTGCTTTGAGTAGCAGCAGCAGCAGCTTTTTAAACACAGGTTTTACTTATTTGAAAGGTAGAGAAACAGAGAGAGAAAGAGGTCTTCCATCAGCTGGTTCACTCCCCAAATGGCTGCAATGGCCCGGGGCTAGTCCAAGCCGAAGCGAGGATCCTGGACCTCCATCCGGGTCTCCCACGTGGGTTCCGGGGGCCCAAGCGTTTGGGCCGCCCTCCCAGGCGCATCAGCAGGGAGCTGGGCTCCGTGTGAGGTGGTGATGTCACAGCAGCGGCCTCACGGGCTGCACCGCCGCTCCGGCCCTCAGTGGCAGCACCTGAGTGGGCCTGGGGGTTCACCAGGAGGCTGGGGGGGCATCTGGCCCCCAGGGCCCTTAGATTAGGAACGAGGGCCTGAAGTCTACCCGTGAGCTTTGCAGAGCCCCGCTCTGAGCCTCTGGCCCTGGCTTTATTCTCTCTCTCAGCTACTTCTCTCTGGGAGAAACTTCGAGAAGTTTCGGGAGGCAGGTGCGCGGCGCAGCGGCGTAAGTCACCTCCCGGGGTGCCTGCGTCCCGGACGGGAGTGCTGGGTTTCGGCCCTGTCGCACTTCCGATCCAGCTCTCTGCTAATGCACACCCTGGGGCCAGCAGGTGGTGGCCCACGTGCCTGGGTCCCTGCGACCGTGTGGGAGACCTGGACGAAGCCCCTGGGTCCTGGCTTTGGCCTGGCCCAACCCTGGCTTTTGCTGGCATTTGGGGGGTGAACCAGCCGATGGGCGACCTCTCTCTCTTTCTCATTTGCTCTCTTTGCCCTCCACATATAAACAAATTAATAATCAAACTTAAAAAGAGGTTTCTGGAAGGGAACACGATCGGCTCTGCCTGGGTGGCTGTCCTCCAAGGAGCATGGCTACCACACAGGGACTCACTTCTGGGTTTTGGGGTACTGGGGATCTCACCTGCGCGGGGGCCCGGCTTCCTAATAGTGAGGGCATGCTCCCGTGCCCCCGAGGGTCCCCCCAGCAGAGGGGGGACCTGCTCCGACAGCTCGGCTCCAGCTGCCCTGCTGCAAGGCCTGTGCTAAGGCCTGGGCAGCGGGTGTCATTGAACTTGCTCCGGCCTTGGAGGCAGCGGAGCTGGCTCGGCAGGGAGAGCCCTTCTGGTCTTTAGCTCTTCCTCCCGCTTCTGGCCAGCAGGGCGAAGCGCTCTGGCAGCCTTGGGGACTTGGGGGTGGCCTTAGGATGCAGCCAAGCACTGGCACAGCAAAACAGGAAGACAGAGCCTGGGCCTTTGGGTGGGGGTGGGGGTGCCTGGCTGTGAGTCACTCCTGCCATCTTAGAGCTTGTGGTGGGGTTTCCTGTTTACCCACCCAGATCTGATCCCAAGGGACCAAACGGCCTTCCCGGTCCCAGGAGCAAGGCGGGAGCCGCGGGGTCCCGGGAGCGGGGCGGGCTGGCCGATCTTCTGAGGGAGCCGAGGCCCAGGCACGGCCTCAGGTCACTGTCAGCCACCCTTTCCCACGGTGACAGCCTCGTGGAGCGGGGGTCTGCACTTCCTGTCACTTCCCAGAGGGTGCAAGGTCCAGTTTTAAAGGGGAAAAATATGTAATAATTATTATATAATTATATAATATTATGCAATAAAAATGAGATGCTACAACATGCGTAGATATAAATTTGTACTTTAAAATGTAGGCGGCCTCTCAACACACATACAACACCCGTGCGTGAATCCGCACGCCCTTCACATACACATACATACAGCATGTAGTCTGTATAACACGCGTGCACGATCCCCGCCACAACCTGAAGGGCACCTGCTCACCTCCCTGTGAGCAGATGGGGAAACCGAGGGCTGCTGAGGCCTGCAGGGCTGGCAGGCGGTGGACCCGAGACTCCCCGGTACCTGAAACACTTGGAGACTGTGACAGATTTTTTTTCATATGAGCCTTTTTATTATTATTATTATTATTTGAAAGGCAGAGTTACAGAGAGAGGGAGAGAAAGAATTTTCCGTTTTTTGCTGGTTCACTTCCCAAATGGCCACAACGGTCAGGGCTGGGCCAGGCTGAAGCCAGGAGCCAGGAGCTTCTTCCAGGTCTCCCACGCGGGTGCAGGGGCCCAAGGACTTGGGCCATCCTCCACTGCTTTCCCAGGCCACAGCAGAGAGCTGGATGGGAAGTGGAGCAGCCGGGACTCACAAGCTGTTCTATGCTGTTCCCGTCCACGCTGGCGTCGAGCTGCCGGAGCCAGAGGTTGGAGCACAGGGAGGTGACACGGAGTGGCCCTTCTGCAGTGGGGAGGGTGCCGACCTGGTCTCATGGCTGGGGCCCAGCTGGTGGTGCCATGCTGGGGAGGGGGATATTTGGAGGGGGTCCCCAGGGGCCTACAGGAGGGGTTGGTTTGGATCTCTAAAATCTAGTACCAGGGCACTTCAAAAAGACTGTGGGGAGATGCAATCAACATTTATCTTGGTGCCAAAAATTTTGATATCCATGCCTCATTTTCTCATAAGAAACGTTTCCCATGCATGTTTCAAAGACCCCCCAAGTGGTGTGGGAGCTAAGCCCCTGCCGGCTAGAGGGCCTGCCCAAGCCGTCTCCCCTGGGTAGGGGCCCCTGCCTCCCGGCCTCTCTCTGCATGTTGGCCCAGTGAGTCAAGGCAGTGTCCAGGATCCCCCAGACGGCAGGAGGGTGGCCCCCCGTGGGTGGCTGGGCCACATGGCCCTCCATTCTCACCAGGAGCAGGATCTGCAGGAATTCCAACTCAGACTGGCTGGAAGTGGGAGGAGGAGCGTCGCACAGCTGGGCCGCCGGCAGGCAGGCTGCGCTGGGGCCTGGCCACCCACCAGGGCAGCCAGGGCTGTGCCTATCCACCTCCCCGTGGCGACTGCAAAGCCACTGCCCACAGTCTGAGGCTGCAGGTTCCCTCCGAGTGGTTTAAATACGTCCACAAATTCTTTTATGTAACCAGTTTTTTTTTTTTTTAAGATTTATTTTATTTATTTGAAAGACAGTTACAGAGAGAGGTAGAGACAGAGAGAGAGGTTTTCCATCTGCTGGTTCACTCCCCAGATGGCCGCAACTGCCGGAGCTGAGCCGATCAAAGCCAGGAGCCAGGAGCTTCTTCCGGGTCTCCCACACAGGTGCAGGAGCCCAAGGACTCGAGCCATTTTCCACTGCCTTTCCAGGCCATAGCGGAGAGCTGGATCGGAAGAGGAGCAGCTGGGGACCCGAACCGGTGCCTGAAAGGGATGCCGGTGCTTCAGGCAAGGACATTAACCCGCTGCACCACAGCGCCGGCCCCATTATGTAACTAGTTTTTTAAAAATTACCTGAAAGGGAGAGGAGAGGAGAGGAGAAGGAAGAGGAGAGGGGAGGAGAGAGGAGAGGAGAGGAGAAGGAAGAGGAGAGGGGAGGAGAGGGGAGGGGAGGGGAGGAGAGAGATCTCCTATCTCCTATCTGCTGGTTCACTCCCCAAATGCCTGCAAGAGCCAGGCAGGCTGCACCAAGCCTGAGCTGGGAGCCAGGAACTCAACCTAGGGCTCCTTCTTGAGCCATCAGCAGCTGCCTCCCGGGATCACCCGGGATCACGTTAGCAGGAGGCTGGAGGCAGGAGCCGAGCGGGGACCGGAGCCCAGGCGCTCCAGTGTGGGAGGCAGGCATCCCAGCAGGGTCTCACCTGCTGGGCCCAGCACCTGTCCCTGAACGTCTTTTAAGGCCGTTTTCTGTGAGCTCTTTGAAGTCCCTCCCACACTCAGCCTCACCCAGGGGCAATGATGCACTCCTGGAAGCTCTTTCTTTTTCTTCTAGAAGCTTCTGGAAAACCCTTCCTTGCGTCTCATTGGCCCAAACCAAATCGTAGGCCCCTCTTGGGGTGCCACGCCGCTGCGGGCGGATGAAGCAACCACGTCCAGCCTGGCTCTTCCCGGGGTTCAGTGCCCACGGCTCTGACCTGGAGCCGAGGAGAGGCCCAGATGTGGACGCTGTGTCAGCATGGACGCCGTCCAGGCCCCGCCGTGCAGCCACGTACATCAGGGAGATTGCATTAGCGGGGGCGTGGGCACTGCCTCAGCTCTGGGGGGAGGGGAGGGGACGGGTCGCCCTGCGGAGCTCAGTGCCCTGCAGGTTCTGGGAGCCGCCTCCTCCCCTGCTGATGTCACTCCAGCCTCGAGGTCAGCGGTGAGGCAAGACCGCTGCTGTCTCGCCTCTGGTTATCGATAGAACAGCCGTCCCTCCCGCAGGGGGACGACAGCCACTCCTGATAAGCTCTGGTGACTTGTCAGCAGAGAAGCGTCTCCCGTGGCTTTGCGGGAAGTAGCCCAGGCTGCTGGGCCCCGGGTGCAGGGCATCTGTGAGGATGAGGCTCGGGTGGCCTGAGCCCTGACGGGCCCAGTGGAAGCAGCGTGAGTGAGTGAGTTCAGCGGCAGCTCCGGGGGGAGAACGCACACCCCGGACAGCTCGCCCTTTCAACTGGCACAACTCCAGGGCTTCTAGAACGTTCCAGAGCTAGGCTGCCAGCCCCACAGTCAGCTGCAGAGCCCCTGACAGCAACGCCGGCATCCCATACAGTCACCGGTTCAAGTCCCAGCTGCTCCACTTCCCATCCAGCTCTCTGCTATGGCCTGGGAAAGCAGCAGAGGATGGTCCAAGTCCTTGGGCCCCTGCACCCTCATAGGAGACCCGGAAGAAGCTCCTGGCTTCTGGCTTCTGCCTGGCCCAGCTCTGGCTATTGTGGCTATTTGGGGAGTGAACAAGCAGATGGAAGCTCTCTCTCTCTCTCTCTCTCTGCCTCTGCTTCTCTGTAACTCTGACTTAAAAAAAAAAAAGTCCCCTTCCTCATGTCTCCTCCCCACTCCTTTCAGGCCCTAGCCTTGAGCAACCACAGCCAACTTTCTGTCTGTCTCTCTCTCTTTTTAAAAATTTATTTATTTATTCATTTGAAAGTCCGAGTTACAGACACACACACACACACACACAGAGAGAGAGAGAGAGAGAGAGAGATCTTCCATCCATTGGTTCACTTCCAAGATGGCTGCAATGGTCAGGGCTGGGCCAGGCTAAAGCCAGGAGCCAGGAGCTTCACCCAGGTCTCCCACACAGGTGCAGGGGCCCAGCTACTTGGGCCATCCTCCACTGCTTTCCCAGGCCTTTATGAGGGAGCTGGGTCAGAAGTGGAACAGCTGGGACTTGAACCAGCACCCAGATGGGATGCCGGTGTCCAAGATGGCAGCTTTACCTGCTATGCCACAACTTTCTGTCTTTTATGTGGGTGTTTTACATTTTAAAAATATTCTAAAATCTATTTTTCATTTATTTGAGAGAGTTCTTCCAGCTGCTGGTTCACTCCCCAGATGCCTGCCATAGCTGAACCTGAGCCAGGCCCAGGCCAGGGGAGCTTGGAACTCCATCCTGGACCCCCACACATGGGCGGCAGGGACCCAAGTACTTGGGCCATCTTGGCTGCCTCCCAGGTGTGTTGGCAGGGAGTTGGAATCAGAAGTGGAGCTGGAACTTGAACCCAGGACACGTGGTGTCCCACGCGCCTGCCCCCTCGCCGGGTGTTTTACGTGTGCTGTGTATTTCCCGGCAGGTGAGTTTTGGCCAAAACGAGGAGGAGAGGGAAGTCACGTGTTCCAACGTGAAGCCACAGACTCCGTGCAGCTGGTGTCACGTGACGTCCCACCTGGCACGCACCTGCTCCTCCAGCGGGCTGTGGTTTTGTTGAAGGTTCCACAGCTCTCTTGGAACTCGGGGCTCGCTGTCCAGGAAGGTGGTGGGGATGGGGTGTATGCAGGGTGGATGGTCTGGGGGCGTGGTGTGGTAGAAGGAATGGGGCAACCACAGAGATCCAGGGTTTAAGGTTGGCCGGATCGCCTGAGGCCTTGGCCTGAGGCTGAGCAGCTGACCGCAGACCTCAGCTCAAGGGGCCCAGGGCGGCTTTTGAGTCAGGCTTGCAGAATCCTGGCCAGATAAGTGTCAACAGGGGAGGGGCAGTGAGGAACAGGGCTCCAAGGAGAAATTCCTTTGTTTCTTCCAATCCCTACAAGGTCTGGGGCAGGGGGCTCCCAGGCCCTCCTGTCCGCCTCTGGCCATGCCTCCTGCCTGCTCTCTGGGCCCTGGGGCTGGGGGAGTTCCAGCTCTGGTACCAGTCGGCCCCGCAACTCTGGGTGCGTTCTTGTCCCAGCCTCAGCGTCCCGGCTTGTAGAACAGGAAACAGAAAGTTCGCAGAAGACGCAATCAGAAGATCGGTTTAGGGAGTGGGCGTTGGGCCTAGCGGTTAAGGTGCCCGCCACCCGCTCCAAGTGCCTGGGATCAGTTGCCGGCTCAGGCTCCTGGCTCCAGCCTTCCTCCCACTTCTGTGGACTCCGGGAGGACGAGGTGATGGCTCAAGTAATTGGGCTCCTGCTGTTGTTAGTGGACATGGCTGTAGTGGATGTCCTTGGACGAACCCAGGCGTGAGACAGACAGAATCTGAGAGGTCGGGGACAGCAAGGTCACATGTTCTGAGGACGGCAGTGCACCTGCCGGGCCAGGCGGGCGGCTCGGGCAAGCGCTGGGCGTGCAGTCTCCCCGCCCCTTTCCCTTCCCCTCTTCCCTCTTTTCCCGGACACAGGGTTTGCAACAGGGGAATTTCTCCTGAGGTTTCACTGCCAGCCGGCGGCGCTCCCTCTAGGGTACCTTCCCTGGGGGAGAGCTGGGAAGGCTTGGTCACCAGGGTGATCAGATAGGGTGGTGCTGGGCAGAGAGGATTCTCCTGGGAGCTTTAGTGGAGGGGAGGCTGGCACCCCTGTAGGGTTATCGAAGTGTGTTATCGGGACAAGCTTCAGGCGGCTGCACCGTGTCCTGCTCGGTGGGGGGCCATACCTGCTTCCGTGCCTCGCTCAGCACGTCCGGGATCGTCGAGTGTGGGCCTGGCTGGGCCCTGTGGCCAGCATCCTCTGATGCCCCGGGGACCCCGCCAGGCAGCTCGCTGGTGAGGAGTCACGTCTGCCTGTGTCTCCGGCCCATCCGCTGGTGAGAGACAGAGCCGCAGCTGCCTTGGCTGGGTTGGTGCAGAGCCTCGAAGGCCAGGTCAGCTCAGCTATTGCAGGCATTTGGAGAGTAAACCAGTGGCTACAGTGCGCCCTGTCTCACCTCTTCATTTGACCTTTGACTGTTGACCTGGGGAGCAGGAAACTGGTAGGACACCAGCAGGTGGTTTTGCAGACTCCTCCTGGGACCTCCTAGGCTGCATCAGGACCCACGGCTCTGCAGCGTTGGCTGCCGCTCCACCGAGGGCCAACGCTGAGGGCAGCTGTGTTGAAAACCCCACAGCTCGCGAAGGTGTGTGCACAGAACAGAGCAGGTGGCGGTGTGCTCCCCGCATTCCTGAGCCAAGGATGCTCTGGGCTTGGCCATGCTGGCCACAGAGAGGCCATGGGGGCGGGGGGCGGGGGTCCATCCTGAAGATGGAGGGTGCTCTTGCTTGGAGAAAGCGCTGAGCCCAGGGACAAGCAGGGCCCTGGACAATGGGGACTGTCAGAGGCCCCCAGTGGCCTTTCTCTGAGCCACGGCTGGATGGGTCCCACCCACCCACCCACCCACAGGCTCCGAACTCTGGCCATTCTGGGGGGCAAGGGCCTTAAGTCTTAAAGTTGAAGTCCGAGCAGACTCTGAATGTATGCCCCAAATCAACAGTCCGCATTTTTTTTTTTTTTAAATTATTTATGTGTCTGCATCGTGGCTTTGCCAGATACAGGAAGTGGCCCTGGGAACTAAGATCGGACCAAGGGAAGGAGAAATGGCAACAGCGGGGTGGGCGCTGTGGTGCAGTCAGGGTTAAGCTGTTGCCTGGGACTCTGTATTGATCCGGCTTCCTGCTGGCGCCCCCGGGAGGCAGCAGCTGACGGCACACACGGAATTCCAGGCCCCCGGAACTGGGCTCTCGTGGCCAATGGAGTGGGGAGGGTGTCGGCAGGAAGGGTTCGGAGTACAGAACGCCCTGTTTGCCGTGCGTGGTTTTATGCACAGCCAGTTCGTCATGGTTTCTGGTTTCCTGGGTCGGCGTGGCTAGCCTGCGGTGCCCGGTGACTCAGCGCTGTCATGCAGGCTGTGCCGAGCGTCCATCACCAGCTGACTGGAAGCTTGAAGGTCAGTGGGGCGGTCAGAGCGGGCCTGGAGCAGCCGCGGGACGGCCTGGGGAGCCGGGCCTGGGAGCTGCAGCTCCATCCCGCCCTCCGGGGGCTCCCAGGCTGCCCTTCCCACCCGATCGCCAGCCTTCTGGGTTGTGGAGCTGTCTACCAGCCCCACAGCTGCAGTCTGTCTCCTAACACCAGTCTTTGCCCGGTCTGCTTCTCTGGTTAAATCCAGAGGGTAGACGAGGCTACCTGATTATTATTTTTTTAAACCACCTGCATTGCTTAGGTAAAACTACGCATGGAGGTGAAACCAAGTGCAAGGTCAACCATTCGGGGAAAGAATGAGGGAGACCACGAGGCAGTGGCCGGGGAAAGGACCGGAAGGAGAGGCCGTTGGCGCAGCTGCTCCGGGGCAGGACTGAGGGGTGCGGCGACGGGTCCCCATCCACACCCGCCCTTTTTTATTTATTTATTTGACAAATAGAGTTGGACAGTGAGAGAGAGAGAGAGAGAGACAGAGAGGAAGGTCTTCCTTCCATTGGTTCACCCCCCAAATGACCACTACAGCTGGAGCTATGCCTATCCGAAGCCAGGAGCTAGGTGCTTCTTCCTGGACTCCCATGCAGGTGCAGGGGTCCAAGCACTTGGGCCATCCTCCACTGCCTTCCCGGGCCACAGCAGAGAGCTGGACTGGAAGAGGAGCAACCGGGACTAGAACCCGGTGCCCATATAGAATGCTGGCGCCGCAGGTGGAGGATTAACCTAGTGCGCACGGCGCCGGCCCACACCTGCCCTTTTATCCTGTCCCCATCAGGTACCAGCTTGCCGTGAGACTTTCTGTCTTTGTTTTCAGAATGTTCCTTCCATGAGCCAGCGCCTGCAGCAAGGGGGTGAGAAGTCAGGCCATGATGCCAAGGTGCCAGGGCTGTCACTCAGATCCTATCTCAGGGCTGCTGGGTGACTGCCTGCTGACCCCACAGGGCACACATGCCGCAGCAGGCCCCGGCGGGAGGTCTCTGCTGTCCCACTGGGCACCTGCCTTGACCAACATGGCAGGCGGGGATGTCGGACAGGGGAGCCCCAAGTCATCTGCCTGCACCCAGCTCCAAAACGGCTGAGGAGGTCCGCCCCGGCTTCTCCCCTGAGTCTTTTGGCAGAGACTCGCCACCCCGTGCACGGGAGCTTGTGCCTGGACACCCAGATGCACCCACGGGCCCCAGGGACAGAGCAAGTCCCTGGGCTGCCAAATGGCCCAGCCAGATCCTTCAGGGTCTCTCGCTGGGACCCCTGCATGTGGCTGCCATGTCCCCTGATGCACAGCAGGGCTGGCAGGGCCGCTGGCTCCCAGGACCCACCTCCCCGCCTCTCTTTGATGTGAGCAGTGCCTCTCCCAGTGTGCCAACCCGCTGCCCTTGGGCAGGGACCGTCCCCTCCTGCCCACCCCACCCCAGGAGGGGGAGCTCACACCTGAGCTGAAGGGACTTGACCCCTGGGTAACCAGGTGCTGTCTTTCTCTTTGAGGTGGACCTGGGTTCTAGAAAATGCACGTCTCAAGGAGGGTTTGCATTCACGCGAAGGCGCTGGCTGCCCGCGAAGCCCTGCCCCCAGTCCTCGCTCTGCACATTTGTTCTGCCGGTGATTAAACTGGGTCAGGACAGAGCCTGAGGGGTGCCTGCTCTCTGCCCAACCGCCATGGAACATCTCCACTTGCTTGTTTGTTCTTTGTCTCTGGGCTCTACAGCGACACAGACAGCAACTAAAAACAACATGAGAGCACCCTTCGCGCTCCATCACTTTCAGAAAATACAGTTTTGTTTTTTGCAAGCAGAAAAAAACAAAAAGTCGACTTTGAATGTCAGGAACGGCCCCAAATCCGTTTCTCTCTCACAGAGTAAGGGTGCTTCGGGAAACGCGTGGGGAATGGAACGAGAAGTTTGGTGTGTTCTGTAGCACACGACGTCTGACGCTCACTGCGTAGCTTTTTCACACTGGGTGCTTCTCATAAACTTAGTGAAAACCCTGTTGTTGTATGTATGCATTTCAAAAATTCTTCTGCAGCGCCGGCACTGTGGCGTAGCGGGCAAGGCTGCCGTCTGCAGTGCCAGCATCCCATATAGGCGCAGTTTGATTCCTGGCTGCTCCACTTCCCATCCAGCTCCCTGCTAACGAGCCTGGGAGAGCAGCAGGAGACAGCACAAGTGCTTGGGCCCCTGCACC
The DNA here is from genome assembly GCF_033115175.1 of Lepus europaeus. Taxonomy (NCBI): domain Eukaryota; kingdom Metazoa; phylum Chordata; class Mammalia; order Lagomorpha; family Leporidae; genus Lepus; species Lepus europaeus. The sequence goes on from NC_084837.1 coordinate 113,675,936, forward strand.
CGTGTGGGAGACCTGGAGGAAGCTCCTGGCTCCTGGCTCTGGTCTGGCCCAGCCCCAGCCGTTGTGGTCATTCGGGGAGTGAACCAGTGGATGGAAGACTTTACTCACTGTCTCTCCCTCTTTCTCTGTAACTCTGCCTTTCAAATAAATTAATTAAAAATTTTTTTTGCATCAAAGTGAACTTATCTTTGAATTCTCCTTTGCAGGGACGTTTTGATGCCCCTTGTATGTAGCAGTGGGATCACGGTGAGGGGCAGGCGAGGCCCTCCTGGCCTGGGGACTGCTTCCTCCGGGCACCCCTGCCCGCCAGGTCCAGAATCCGGCAGGGCCGGCAGGGCCAGCAGGAAGGCTCAGCTTGGCTGGTGCTGAGGACAGAGGCAGAGGGGTCTCCCTGTGCTTCCAGAGAGAACCTTACCTGGAGTCTGGGAGGGGCTGTGGTGTGGGCGGAGCCAGCTGGAGGGGGAGGAGGGAGGCAGGCTCAGGGTTTTACAGCTTCCAGTTTAGCCTTGAGCTGCTGGTTATAAATTTGGCCCTGGGGGTTCAGGGACAGATCCCAGAGCTGAGACAGCGACAGAGTCAGGACAGCAGCATGCTGGCCAGGGGGCTCCCCTCCCGCTCAGTCTTGCTCAGAGGTTGCCAGGCCTCCCTGAGCACTGCCCAGGAGGGCCTGGGTCACCCGGGGGTGCCCACCCGTGAGGGAGTGGGCATGGCCACCCGCAGCCCTCGGCCCTACCACGAGATCCCCTCCCCTGGGGACAATGGCTGGCTGAACCTGTACCACTTCTGGCGGGAGAAGGGCACGCACAGGATCCATTATCGTCATGTACAGAACTTCCAGAAGTATGGTCCCATTTACAGGTGAGTCTGGCAGAGGCTGGGGGCCGGTGCGGGGCAGGGACAGGGAGGCCGGGGGCCTGCAGTCCGAGGTCTGTCGTGGCTGCTCCACTCCGGCCCACCTTCTGATCCGCCGTCAGACATTCCTTAGAAAACGAGTATTACCCAGAAGCTGTGTGTGATTCCATCGCTGTTTTGCACCCAACAAAGCTTAGATTTTCCAACCATTTTCCACCAATGTTTGGAGCCCCTGGTATTTCTTCCAGGCCCTGGGGATGGTGGTGGGGAGGAGGCAAGGGTTCCCCAAAGGGAGCAAGCCCTGCTGAGTGCCTCCTTCCAGCTGCGAGCCCCCCAGGGCGCCTGGGCAGGGGAGAGGCGCTGCAGACCCCCCTGGGGCCCTGGGGCAGCTGCTCTGCAGGCTCCCTGCTTCCCCTGAGGAGGACCAGGCTGACTGGGGTTTCGGCCCAGGAACCCCCAGAGCCTGGGTAGTGGAGTCCTGGGCAGGACCTCTGGAACCCCCCTGGGTTCTCCCGCACAGTTGGGAGGTATGGGGGTGGTGGTGCGGGAGGCAGTGGCTGGGGCACATCTCACTCTAATGAATGGGTCTCTATCCACCCCATGCAGGCTCTCCCTCCTCCACCTTTCTTCTCTGTCCCCCCATTGGAGGCAGGGTGCCCAGCCCCCACCCCACCCCCCAGGGTGGGGCTGGGGAGCCGCTGCATCTTCCCGCCTCTGCCCTCTCTCTCTCCCAGACCTGTCCTAACCTCCTTGCTCCTCCCGCTCCTCCTCCCTCCCCAGGGGAGCCCCTGGTTTTACGAGGCCCCTTTCTGGGTGCTGTGTCTTTGAGGGTGGTGCGTTTCTCCCCATTTTATAGATGGGGGAAACCAAGGCTCAGGCGGGAGAGGGTCTCGCTGAAGCCGCACAGCTCATCAGCACACGGGCAGGGCTGGAGTCCGGCACCCAGCTCTGTGCGTCCTCTGGTGCGGTGGCTGACAGCCTGGGGCACAGCGGGAGGGCTCTAGAACTCCGGCCGCGAGACCACGCGCTTCCCACTCCTTGCTCAGCTGCTGAGGGCGCGCAGGCAGCAGATCCGACCTCAGCTCTGCCGGTACCTGACAGGGTCTTGAGCTCCTGGAATGTGGAATTAACGGATAAATTTCCTCTGGCGCACAAGATTTTGAAATCATGCATAGGAGAGGGGGTCATTAAAGGCTTCACAAGAAATGAATATTATGAGAAAAATATGCACAGATTTCAAAGTTTTTTGCACCAAAATGTCTTCTCTTTTAATTCCATTTTCCACAACCTTTTTTTTTTTTTAAGAAGAGATTTATTCATTTATTTGAAAGGCAAAGTTAGAGAGAGAGAGAGAGAGAGAAAGAGAGAGAGAGAGAGATCTTCCATCTGATAGTTCACTCCCCAGATGGCATAATGGCCAAGGCTGGGCCAGGTCAAAGCCAGGAGCTCCATCCAGGTCTCCCATGTGGATGCAGGGACACAAGCACTTGGGTCAGCCTCCGCTGCTTTCCCAGGTGCATTAGCAGGGAGCTGGATGGGAAGTAGAGCAGCTGGGACTTGAACCTGCACCCATACGGAATGGGTGGTGGCTTAATCCCCTGTGCCGGGGTGTTATCCATGTGTTATCCATGCTACTTGGTGTTGAAACTCCGCCGTGTAGCAAGGACGTCTTTCCTCTTCTCCTAAGATAAGCCCGGAAGCCTGGTGGGCTGCAGGGGGGCAGCCAGGTCTGGAAACGCACACCTCACCCACCCCGTCTTCTCCCGGGAGCCGTCCTTGGCGGTGGCTGTATCCGGGTTTTGCTTTGGGGCAGGATTCCCAGAAGCGGCATTGATCATGTTAATGGCCGTTCAAGGACCATGTGAGTGGCTTGGGGGTAGGGAGCCAGTCAGCGCTAGCACTGGGGCTGGAACTGAGAGGCGGTGGACAAGGGAGAGCAGAGACTTAGAAAGATCTGCTCAGGCTCTGTAGGCTGTGGTGAAAACAGGGCTCGGAGAGGCAGAGCCGGGCAGGGAGCAAGGGAGGCAGGATGCACACTGGGCCGGGACCTGTGTTCTCATGACACAAGCTTCCTTGGAAACGTTTGTGTAAATAGAATTGAAAGATAAAGTTTACTTCTGTGGGACAACCTGTTGGAATCCGTGCCACAGTTTTTCTCTTGGGACACTTTTTCCACACACTGCCAGAAGACCGTCACCTTGTAGTCAGGGATTTCAGGTTTTTGCACCCAAATAAACTTATCTTTTTGTTCTTTTCTATGATGATGGAGATGAATGTTTTGAAGTGCTCTCATATTTCGAAACATATCTTTAAAAAAAGATTTATTTATTTATTTGAAAAGCAGAGTGGAAGAAAGGGAGTGGCTGCAATGGCTGGGGCTGGGCCAGGCTGAAGCCAGGAGCCAGGAACTCCTTCCAGGCCTCCCACATGGGTGGCAGGGGCCCAAGGACTTGGGCCACCCTCTGCAGGTTTCCCAGGTTCATTATCAAGGAGCTGGATCAGAAGTGGAGCAGCCTGGACTCCAACCTGCGCTCCTTAGGGACGCTGGTGTGCTGCAGGTGGCGGTTTTATCTGCAGCACACCACGCCTGCGGGCCCCTTCAGCTCTATCTTGGATTCGCTTTCTAAGATAGCTGCCAGTCAGCAAGAACCGGGTTTTCCTGTGGTTTCGTAGCTGTTGCATTTCCTCCGTCTTACGGCTTCAACAACAGAAATACCTTTTTCACGCGGGTCCGGAAGCTGGAGGCTGAGGTCTTGGTTTGCAGTCAGCCAAGCGAGCTCCGGCCTCCCTGTGGTCCTCCCGGCGGGGGTCTCTGAACTGCTTCCGCAGGGCCCCTCTGTCTGGCGCTACACCCGCGCCAACAGGTGTAGCCTTCAACTTCCAACACAGACCTCTGATGGACTTTCTAAGAGCAGGGAGCCACTCCCAGAAGTTTGATCCTAGAGCCGCAGTAGGGACCAGCCGGCTGGGAATGTGGCCTAGGGGGGTGGCGGGGAAGCCTTGGCAGGTGCCCCAGGGCGCGCCCTTCGGGGATGCCTGCAGCATGCGCTCTGTCCGGCTCTGTCTGCGCTCTGGGGTGGGCGAGAGGCTGGGGAGCGGCCGCGGGTGTGGACCCTAGGGGAGGGCTCTGGGTGCGGGTGTGGCCGGTCCTAGGCTGGCAGCTGCAGGGGTCATGACACTTAGCAAAGGTCAGCTCCATGCATTCCATGTCCGCTTACCAGCACTTCAGAGAAGGGGCGGAGCCAGCAGGCAGCTGAGCCCTGCTGCAGACCTCAGCCCCTCCCCGGCCCCACCCTCACGTCCAGGGAGAAGCTGGGCAACCTGGAGTCCGTTTACATCATGGATCCCGAGGACGTGGCTCTGCTGTTCAAGTCGGAGGGCCCCAGCCCCGAGCGGTTCCTCATCCCGCCCTGGGTCGCCTATCACGAGTACTACCGGAAGCCGGTGGGCGTCCTGCTCAAGTGAGTCCTGGCCGGGGTCCCCGGGGCCGCGGGGGCCCGAGGGGCACAGCAGGTGACAATCTCCCACCTCACTCTGAGGGCTTCCTGTCCGGGTCTTTGCCGAGCCCTGCTTATTGCTTCGCTCATTAGGGCTGCGCTTTCCTGAGGACCCACTGTGCGCCAGGCCTCCCACCAGGTGCCGGGCTGGGGGCGGGGGCCGTGGGCAGCAGGACCAGGGCCGCCTGCAGGTGTGTAGCAGAAGCTGTCGTCTGGCACACCGCTCATCAGAGGCTTCAAATACGGGGCGGGTCTTTGGAGCCATGGTTAAGATGCTGCCCAGGAGGCCTGCGGCCCTCGTCTGAGTTCCGGGTTCGAGTCCCGGCGCTGCTCCTCTTCCAATTCCAGCTGTTAGCTTCCTGCCACCCACGTGGGTACCTGGGATGGAGTTCCCATCTCCTGGCCAATTTGGAGGAGTGACTCAGTGGAGGGAAGACCTCTGTCTGTCTCTCTGCCTTTCAAAAATGAAAAACAAAAACCCAAAACCAAAAAAACAAACAAACAAAAAAAAAACACCACACCAACAAACCAAAACTAAACAAGCGCTGAGACGGTGGGGCAGACGGACCTGCACTGCTTTGCAGATGGCTGGGCAGGCTCTGTGGATGCTGGAGCTTCTCGTCGCCGTGATGCAGCTGCTGTGGAATCTGGGACGTCCTGACGGCACGCGTCGGCACTGCTCAGAGCAGCCACCCCAGACAGCCCACAAGGGCCCCGCGGCATGAAAGCACTGCCTCCCACCGTACCAGTGGGTCCGTGCAGGGAAGTCCCCCAAAGCTCGGCCCTGTTTTTTTTTTTTTTTTAATAAAGATTTATTTTATTTATTTGAAAGGCAGAGTTAAAGAGAGAGAGGTCTTCCATCTGCTGGTTCACTCCCTGAATGGCTGCAATGGCCAGGGCTGGGCCAGGCCAAAGCCAGGAGCTCCTCCTGGGTCTCCCACGTGGGCGCAGGGGCCCAAGGACTTGGGCCATCTCATGTTGCTCTCCCAGGTGCATTAGCAGGAAGCTGGATTGGAAGTGGAGCAGCCAGGACTCCAACCAATGCTCTCATATGGGGCGCTGGTGTCACAGGCAGTGTTTTAACCCACTGTGCCACAGAGCCAGTCCCCAGGTATGGACCGGGGCCATCTTCCTCTGCCTTCCCAGGTGCATTAGCAGGGAGCTGGGTCAGAAGAGGAGCAGCCGGGACTTGAACCAGCGCCCAAATGGGATGCCAGTGGGCATTGCAGACGGTGGCTTTACCCACTACACCATGGTGCTGGCCCTGTGGATACCTTTTTTTTAAAAACATTTTTCTGAAAGTACCTTTTGGAAAAGAATTGCAACTGGGCAGAACAATGCAGAAGAGAGGGGGAGGCCCGCAGGTCCCCTGGACAGCGAGGACGGATGGGGGAGGGGCAGCTGTGACAGTCCCCAGTGTCCCCCGGGTGTATGGGCGTGGGGGTGGGGGTTTATAAGGACTCTCATAAGCAAGCTCAGCTCCCAGAGCACAGAGAGGCACCTGCATGGGGCGGGGGGCAGGTGTTTCCAGGGCCTGAGATCTGCCTCCTGCCCAGTGAATCCCGGGGCGCTCTGGGGTGCAGCAGAGGGGAGGCCGGGGCATTTGGTCTGGAAGAGTCAGGAAAGTCCCGGGACAGGCGTGAGCACTGTAGGGTCTGCTTCCAGTGTGGGATGAGCGGGGAGCAGGTGAGCCCAGTTTGTTCTCTCCCCCAGGCCAGGCAGGGCAGGGAGGGGGGAGGAGGAGCGGGCGGGCCGCGAGCCCAGCTCTGCGCTCTGCGGCCGGGCCCAGGGTCTGTTACGTGCTGGGGGCAGCCCTGAGGGCCTGTGCTTTCGCAGGAAGTCCGAGGCCTGGAAGAGAGACCGCGTGGCCCTGAACCAGGAGATGATGGCCCCGGACGCCGTCAAGAACTTCGTGCCCCTCCTGGAGGCCGTGTCTCAGGACTTCGTTCGCATGCTGCACGGCCGCATCCAGCAGGGGGCGTTCTCTGGCGACATCAGGGACGACCTGTTCCGCTTTGCCTTCGAGTGTAAGTGGCTGGCGCCTGCTGCCGGCTTGGGCCTGGGAGCCGCGGACGGGGTGGGGGGGTCTGGGCAGGGAACCAACACTCGCCCTCTTACCTGAGACCCCGCCCAGACCCGGCCAGAGCTTCCACCCACCGCCTCCACCTGCAGGTTTGGGGGTCGGCCTTCATTCTGCTGGACTGCTTCTCTAGGGCACCAGACTGTCCACTGCAGGTCTGGCAGGGGCTCTCAGTCCGAGTTTTGGGCGGGCAGGAGTCGCCACAGGGGTCTGGCAGCACATACAAAGGGCTTGTGGCTTGGTGGAGACCATATTGTCACTGTGGAGACTCTGGGGTGACCCCAGAGCTGGGACGAGATCAAATCCCTTACCTGGTGGCAGGGAACGCTTGAGGCTGTGGTGACCCCTCAGGTCCAGCCAGACTGGGCCCTGGATGGCCGCTTTCCCAGGGAGCACCCACCTGCACTCTGCAGGAAGTACTGGGCCAACTGCGTCCACTACAGATGGGAACTGGCCGGGCGGAGGACAGCCCAGCCCGGGACCCTCTCTCCTGGTTCTTGGGATCCCCTGCTTCCCTGCTGGGGGTCTTTCACTTGCCCCTCCGAGGGCCCCTTGTCATCCCTGCCTTAGCCCCGGGGAACTCAGGCCCCTGTCTCTGCGGATGGCAGCTGAGGCGGGGTCCAGAGCTCCTGGCTGTGGTGGGAGGGGGCGCCAGGGCCCTCGGACGGCCCCACTGGAAGGGCTCCCCCGCCCCCACAGCCATCACCAACATCATATTCGGGGAGCGCCTGGGGATGCTGGAGGAGACGGTGGACCCCGAGGCGCAGCGGTTCATCAACGCGGTCTACCAGATGTTCCACACCAGCGTCCCCATGCTCAACCTGCCCCCGAGCCTCTTCCGCCTCTTCAGGACCAGGACCTGGAGGGACCACGTGGCCTCCTGGGACACGATCTTCACCAAAGGTGAGGGACAGGGGTTGGAGAGCCCAGGCTGGAAGCCCCAGGCCTCGCCTGTGCCCCGTGGGAACCCCAGCCCCCGGTGGGTGGTGCTGGGGAGGCCCTGGGGGCCTGGCAGGCGGGGGGTGGCGGTGGGGGTGGGCTGGGGGCTGGCAGTTGCGGGCAGTTCTAGATTTTTCTGGACAGAGAGGTTTGAAGACTGCTAAGGTGCGGGGAGCCCACTCCTGTTGTTTTTCTACCCCCTCCCCACAGCTGACGAATACACCCAGAGCTTCCTATGGGATTTGAGGCAGAAGCAGGCCCTCGGGGGCAGCTACCGTGGTATCCTCTACAGCCTCCTGGGGACCAGCAAGCTGCCCTTCGAGGACATCAAGGCCAACGTCACCGAGATGCTGGCCGGAGGTGTGGACACGGTGAGGGGCCCAGGGCTTCCTCTCCCCGATGTCCCAGGGCGCCGAGGCCCCTGGCTCGAAGCTAGGCTCTCTTTGTGAGGAGGGAACAACCAGACCTCCCTTCCCCCCACCCCCAGCTCCACGGGGAAGACAAGGCTCACGCAGGCAGGGCTGGGGAGCGTTGCTGCGGTTGGCCGCGGGGTGCCCGTGTCGCCTCCAGGCCTCGGCCTTGCCCGTCTCCCTCCCCCCATGCACTTTCCTGTCCGTTTCGCAACGGGTGAGACTGCCCCTTGCTGACGCGAGAGCGAGGGTGAGTTATTGGGCCTGTTTGATGATCAGCTGTGTCCTTGGCTGGCCCGGGAGGCAGGGCCGGTGCACACAGCCGGGGCTGGGATCCCAGGAGCGGTGCTCCCTGTGGCGCTGGAAGCTGGAATTCCGCGTGGAGGGCTGGCATCCGCGCTGGCGCTGGCGCTGGCACGGGCACCAGGCTGTCCCCGTGCGTGTACTCAGCTCTTGTCTTTTCCTGGAAGGCACAGTCGGGTTAGATCCCTGCCCACTGCAGTTCCCGGATCTTGATGACCTCATCGAGTGCTATCTAGGTGTCTCTCACGCTGAGATGCGGGGCTGGGACTTCCCTCGCCAGGCTCGCCAGTCTCGCCAGTCTCGAGGGCACCGTTTGCTCTGAGCCCTGCACGCGGGTGATTCCGCGCCAGGGGGCGGGGCTTCGATCAGAGGAGGAGTGGCTGTGGAGGCGTGCAGGCAGGGGAGGGGCAGGCGGGAGACACCTGCGCCGAGGCCCTGAGGGCTGCAGGCTGGCCTTCCCAGCTACTGCGTGTGCAGGTCTTGAGCAAGTTCACGGCAAAATCGGTGTGATGGCAGGAGTGGGGTGGGGTGGGAAGACGGGGGATGACTCCACAAACTTTGAAAAAGGACTTCTTATATCATGGAGTTCATGATCTTTTTTAAAAGGATTTATTTGAAAGACAGAGTTAGAGAATCTTCCGTCACTGGTTCGTTCCCCAGATGGCTGCAACAGCTGGGGCTAGGCAGAGCTGAATTCAGGGGCCAGGAGCTTCCTCTGGGTCTCCCACATGGGTGCAGGTGCTCAAGCACTTGGGCCATCTTCTACTGCTTTTCCCGTATGCATTAGCAGGGAGCTGGATAAGAAGTGGAGCAGCCAGGATTCAAACCAGTGCTCACGTGGGATGCCAGTGTCGCAGGTGGCAGCTTAAACCACACCAGCCCCCGTTTTATGATTTTCTTTTTTGCACCAAAATAAACTGATGGTTTAATTCAGTTTCCCACGGAGCATGGCAGCACCCCTCGTGGGCACTTGTGCTTCCCAGGTGGGGAAGGGGAAGTAGCAGGGGCGGGGTTCAGGCTGGAGCAGGAAGGGCAGGCAGGGGGGGCAAGCCAGGGCCTCTGCACTTCACGGAGGGTGGGGGGGTACCAGGTGAGGAGCTGGAGCTGGGATGGGACCCGATGAGGATTTTTTCTTGCCAAAGGAGAAAGGAGGGTGTCTGAGCCGCTCCTTGGAGGGTCACTGGCCCTGCAGCTGAGGGCTGAGGGTCCCAAGCTCTGGTTAGACTGGGTTTAGCTGGTCAAGTGAGAACAATCGCAGGAGAGGCAAAAGGCAGGCTGGGCTGGTGCAGGAGCTGGACCCCAGGCTCGGATGTGCAGGTGAAGGCTGAGGTTTGCAGGTCTCCTGGGATGGGGTGCGTGTGGTGTGTGTGCACGTGTGTGGTGTGTGTGCGTGTGTGTGTGGTTGGGGGAGGACTGACACTCAGAGGTTGGCCATCCCAGGAAGAGGAGTGGCCACCAACAGCCTCGGGAGTCTGGCAGTGCAGCTGGGCCCCCTGCAGGGAGACAGCCGGGGTCTTCTCGCACATCGGCCTTTCCAGGTATCTGGCTTTGGCGGATGGCAGTCCTGGAGCCCGGGATGGGGGCCGGGGAGGAGGGGCAGGTCCTTGGCAGTGGGAAGTGTCGCCTGCCCTGGACCTTGAGGCTCCCCGCGAGTGATGGGCCCTCCCCTACAGACGTCCATGACCCTGCAGTGGCACCTGTATGAGATGGGGCGCAGCCCTAGGGTGCAGGAGATGCTGCGGGCGGAGGTCCTGGCCGCCCAGCGCCAGGCCCAGGGAGACATGACCGCAATGCTGCAGTTGGTGCCGCTCCTCAAGGCCAGCATCAAGGAGACGCTGAGGCAAGCACCCGCCCACCTGTGCCCACTGCCCTGAACCCTGGGCGGGGCCTGGGGACAAGGTCACGATGGGGGGGGGCGGGGGGGCATGGCCCGCTCCTGAGCACCCACCTTCCGCAGGCTGCACCCCATCTCGGTGACCTTGCAGAGATACCTCGCAAATGACCTGGTTCTCCGGGATTACATGATACCTGCCAAGGTGGGGGCAGCCGGGGGCCCCGGGCTCTGCCAGGCACACGGGAAAGGCTGGGGGCTCTGCTCTGCCTTTGTACCTGGTGGGTGGGCTGGGGGACCCGCGGGTGGCAGTGGCTGTCCAAGGCTGCATGAAGGGCAGAGGTGGTGGACAGGATTGGCCCCCGGAAGGTCCCATGGCTGTGCGTCGTCTGGGGTCCCCGGGAGGTGGACAAGGCTTGGGGACAGGCTGTCAGTGCCGGGTGGTGGGCAGTGCCGCCCATCCCGTCTGGCTGGGTGCTGGGGTCGTGGCTGCAGGAGGGGCTCCCTCAGGCCTCTGCCCTCTCCCTCTTTGCCTAGACATTGGTGCAGGTGGCCAACTATGCCATGGGCCGGGAACCCAGCTTCTTTGCCAACCCAGAGAAGTTTGACCCCACCCGATGGCTGGACAAGGACAAGAACGTCACTCACTTCCGGAGCCTGGGCTTTGGCTGGGGTGTGCGGCAGTGCCTGGGCCGCAGGATCGCCGAGGTGGAGATGAGCATCTTCCTCATCCATGTGAGCATCTTCCTCCTCATCATCATTGGGCCCAGGGCAGTGGTGGGAAGGGGGCGGGGCTTGTGGATGAGTGAGGGTCAAGGCTACACCCAGGTTTGCAAGCATTGATGGTGTACTTGCAGGTGTTGTGTGCAGGGTTGAAGGAGGGGCTGGTGGTGACCCTCAAGTCACACCCAGCAGGCACTGCCTGCAGGTGCACGAGCCTGGGGCTACAGGAGTGTGGGGTGGGGAAGGACCCTGCCCTGCCCCCACCGAAGCCCCCTCCCTCATCTCCCATCCTCAGATGCTGGAGAACTTCAGAATTGAAAGCCAACAGCTCAGCGACATGGGTACCAAGTTCAACCTCATCCTGATGCCCGAAAAGCCCATCTTCTTAACCTTCCGGCCTCTCCATCAGGACACGCCCCCCGCGTGATGAGAGGGGAAGGCCCCGCCCCACCAGTGGGGGGGTCACGGCGGTCGGTGCATCTCTGGCCCCACCCCGCTCCTCTTCCCCACTCTGCCCTTCCTCGCCCATATCAGGACAATAAACGGCTGAACTGCACGGAGGGTCCTCCTTTCCCTGGAGCCCTTGCGGTGTTTGTCACCCAGTACAGAAGCCTCAGGGGCTCAGGCACCCACCTAAAGGCCCTCTCCGTGGAGACCTGCCTACTCCTGGCGGCTCAGGAGCCAGCAGACGGCTGGAGGCCAGGCAGAGCGGGTGGGGGGGTGCTGCTTCCCTGTGCCCGGGCAGCCAACAGAGGGGCAGGTGGAGCCCGACTGTGGGAGCAGGGAGCCTGGCACTGTGGGCTAGTCCTGCCTGCCTGGTGCGCCCGCCTGGCTGGGCCGAGACATAGCTTCTTGGCCGGCCCTGCTGCTAGCCCCGGGAGGCGGAGGCTGGCCCAAGGCCACACCGCTCCAGGAAACAGGCCAATGCTCTTGGTGCTCCAATGTTTAATGAAGTCACAGGGTGGGCTGGGCCACGAGGAGACCCCCCCAGGACAGCAGGGGGGGCCTGCTCTGGAGCTCAGGTCTGCTGGGGGTCTGCGGTCTTGCTGAGCTTCGTGTCCGAGCCTGGCGGCAGGGGCTCCAGATTCGAGGGACGCTCGAGGTCCTTGGGGGGGGTCGAGGCTTTCCGTGGCTGCAAGGTGGGGGGGGGTGAGCGCCCCATGTCCTGGGTGGGCTGGCCACAACAGGCCTCCCAGGATCCAAAACCCAGGGGGCCAGCAGGTGCCCCCCATGGTGCCCAGGGGCATCCCCTGTCCGTCCCCTAGTCCTTAGTGAGCCTCCCTCCCAACCCAGCCACCACGCCTCCATCCGTGAGCAGAGAGTGGACAGGCCGAGCATGGGGGTTTGTTCTTGGGGAGACAGCGGCTGTGCCGTCTCCTGAGAAGGACCCTGTGCCATCCCGGGGCTGGGGGCCACAAGCTGCCCATGGGGTGCAGGAAGACCCGACATCTCCCAGCCACCTCCTCCAGGTGTCTCCTGGCCACCGCAGGGCCAGGGGCGGCCTCGAAGGGTCTTCTCCGATCAGCAGGGGTGGGAATGGGGACAGAGCAAGGGTGGTGGGGACAGAGCAGGACCCGGAGCCCAGGAGCGGCTCCACCCAGTTTGTCTCAGTGATGTGGGGGGGGGGTGGCTCCCAGCCCCAGCAGCTGCTCCCACGGAGGGGCCACTCACGGGAGGGTCTATGATGATGGAGTTCGAGGGGCGCCCAAAGCCGTGCTCCTGCTCCTGCAGGCGCGTGGCCAAGTCCTGCTTCTCCCGCCCCCAGCGCCGAGCCGAGTCCTCCAACTGCGGCAGAGGGGGACAACTGGTGGGCAGTGGGCAGCAGGGCCTGTCCCTGAGAGCCAGGACAAGCAGGCCCAGGGGGAAAGCAAAGCTCTGGGGAGTATGGCCTTGATCTTCCCACGACCCCAGGAGCAGCGGGGGAGGGGAGGGGGCCACCCAGTGAGACAGATGCAGAGGACCTCCCTGCATTCCTGCAGCATGCTGAGCCCTGATCCCAGTCCCACACTGAGCCCTGATCCTGGTCCTGCACTGAGCCCTGATCCTGGTCCCATGCTGAGCCCTGATCCTGGTCCCACACTGATCCCTGATCCCGGTCCCACACTGAGCCCTGATCCTGGTCCTGCACTGAGCCCTGATCCTGACCCCACACTGAGCTCTGACCCTGACCCCACACTGAGCCCTGACCTTGGTCCCACACTGAGCCCTGATCCTGGTCCCACACTGAGCCCTGACCCTGGCCCCACACTGAGCTCTGACCCTGGTCCACACTGAGCCCTGACCTTGGTCCCACACTGATCCCTGATCCTGACCCCACCCTGAGCCCTGACCTTGGTCCCACACTGAGCCCTGATCCTGGTCCCACACTGAGCCCTGATCCTGGTCCTGCACTGAGCCCTGACCCTGGTCCCACACTGAGCTCTGATCCTGGTCCACACTGAGCCCTGATCCTGACCCCACCCTGAGCCCTGACCTTGGTCCCACACTGAGCCCTGATCCTGGTCCCACACTGAGCCCTGATCCTGGTCCTGCACTGAGCCCTGACCCTGGTCCCACACTGAGCTCTGATCCTGGTCCACACTGAGCCCTGATCCTGACCCCACCCTGAGCCCTGACCTTGGTCCCACACTGAGCCCTGATCCTGGTCCCACACTGATCTCTGACCCTGACCCCACACTGAGCCCTGACCTTGGTCCCACACTGAGCCCTGATCCTGGTCCCACACTGAGCCCTGATCCCGGTCCCACACTGAGCCCTGATCCTGGACACCCCCTGAGCCCTGACCTTGGTCCCACACTGAGCCCTGACCCTGACCCCACACTGAGCCCTGATCCTGACCCCACACTGAGCCCTGACCATGGTCCCACACTGAGCCCTGACCCTGACCCCACACTGAGCCCTGATCCTGGTCCCACACTGAGCCCTGACCCTGGCCCCACACCGAGCTCCAACCCTGGACACACAATGAGCCCGGTCCCTTGACACACACTGAGCTCTGACCTGGTTGAGCAATGAGCCCCCTTTGTGTTCATAGACTGAGCCTTGCTCCTGCCCACACACTGAGCCCCAGCCCTCGTCACGCCCTGGCGAGTCCCTGGGCTCACCCACCTGGCTCTCCAGGGCCAGGATCCGGCTCTGAGCGCGCTCCAACTTGGCCAGGAGGTTGAACTTGTCTGCACCACCAGACAGGAGGTCCTGTGGGCAAAGCCGCAGCTCATGCAGGGCGGGGCCTGGAGGAGGGCAGCAGCCGCGGGAGCTGGGGCCGCCCTGGGCGGCAGCGGGAGAAGCCAGGCGGATCTGGGGGCCCAGGCTCAGGCTGTGCACTGCTCCTGGCATTCAGAACAGAGCTGTTTCCCCCAGGCCATCTGTCCCTGTCCTGGAGTCCCTCTTTCCCCGCCCTACACAGAGGGGCAGTGGAACTGGGAGTCCTGGCGGGGCGGGCCCCCTTCCCCGTCTTCACCTGGTGTCAGGTGCACTCTCAAGTGGGAAGTGGGGCACCCACCTGTGCAGGCAGGGTCTCTGTGCCCCCGGGACGGCCCGCACCATCCGTCCCACGCAGCCTGTGTCCCACATCTCCTGCTCCCTGCTCCCCGGGGTCCACCTGGGATAGGGGAGAAGGGCTCTCCAAGGCTGCACCATCCCAGGACATGATCCCAGGGAGCAGGGGGGGGGGTGTCAGGGGCCTAGAGGTCAAGGGTCAGTTGGGGCCAGGAGAAAAAGCAAGGAGCTCAGGCCCCGGAGACCCCGGCCGCGGCTCTCACCGGCAGGGCCTGCTGCTGCAGGATGATGGGGGCCGACTGGTGCCGGCTCTTGTCCAGCTCTGCCCGCAGCCGCGAGTTTTCAGCCAGCAGCATGGAGTACACGTCGGCGGGCAAGTTCTCTCCCTTGGAGCCCAGAGGGGGGCCGGGGGCAGAGGGCCCGGGGAGGCCTGTGATTGGCCACGGGGGTCTGTGAGATGGGTGCCTGCCCCTGGCCCCAGCGTTTTCCTCTGCTCTGCCCCCGCCGTGCTCCCGAGCCTGCAGTGGCTCCCCGCTGCCCGGGTGAACGGGTCCGCACCCCCTTCAGAGTCTGAGCCCAGCCTTCGCCCCGACCCGCTCCCCATTCCTGCTCGACGGATTCCGCCCCCTCCCTGCCTGCCCCTTCTCGGCCCCTGGGCCTTTGCCAGGCTGTGCCCTTCCTTGGGCTCCCCGTTCCCCTCTCACTCAGGCCCCTGGAAGCTCTCAGGATCCAGCTTGCTGTGTTTTCTGGAAGTTGTCAGAACCCCCGCCCCTCCCCTCAGAGCCCAGCCCTGGGCCCTGGGGGGTGGCACAGGTGGCACAGGGACAGCCTTTGCTTCCGCCTGCCCTGGTGCAGTGCCACCTGCTCCTCTCCTGCTCTGAGTGGCGGCTTGGCTGACACCCATGGAGAACAGGAGCCACCGATGTCATCAGTGTTTGCTTTGTAGCGCAGAATCCTTAAAGGCACAGGGAGCTGGCGGCTGGGTTCTGGGGGTCCTGCTGGGGAAGCTCCTGACCCCCGCCCTGCCTGTGTCCTAAGGCGCGGAGGAGCCGCAGGACGCCAGGGGCCGCAGGATGCCAGGGGCCCGGGACGCGCTCAGGGCCTTACTGGGCAGGGGAGCGGCCACGCTGGGTCCCGCAGGGTCCCACAGGGGCATCTCAGCCACGGTCCTGCGGTTGGAAGGCAAGAACCGGGGCGGGGGATGAGTGCCGGGGACCCCCACCACTCACTCGCGCTGGGCTTCTCCCGCAGCCTGCTCGGCGCGGGGGCCTCGCTCCAGTCCCGCAGCATGTGCTCCATCTTCTGGATCACCTGTGGGCAGAGCACCGAGGCTGCGCTGGCCAGGGCTGTCCCGGGCCGGCGCGGGGCGGGCCCCCGGTGGGCAGCCGGCACCTGCCTTCTCCTGGTGCCGCACGGTGTCTTCCAGCGCGCGCATCTGCTGCAGCTTGTCTTGGTAGCGTTTCAGCAGCGCGGCCTGCGGCTGCTGCGCCTGATGCAGGAGCAGCAGCTCCTTCTCCCTGTCGTTCCTCTGCGGGGGTGCAGAAGAGAGAGCGTGGGTGCCCGGGAGCCAGCCTTGGCCCCGGGGTCCACGCCGAAGCTCTGCGGAGTCCTCCCTGGCGGGGCCCCCGTCTCCGTCCCCCGCTCACTCGAATCAGCTCGTTCTGCAGGTGCTGCACCTTGTCCCGCAGCTGGTTTGCGTCCAGCTCGGCCAGCAGCAGCTTCTCCTTCATGGAGCCTGTTGGGGGCACAGGGGGTGGCTCAGGGAGGGGGGGGGGCTCTCTCCCTGCTGAGTCAGCAAAGTCAGGACCAGGAGGGCAGAGTGGACTCTGCCTTTCCCAGCAGCAGGGGCCGTGGGAGCGTCTGCGGGTGTGGGCGGAGCTCCTGCCCTCCCATCCCACGTCTCTGTGCCTCGGCCCCGGGCGAGCTCACCCAGGTTCTGGGTCTCCTGGGCCTCGGCCTGCGCCTCCTCGGCCTCCTGCCGGGCCAGCCGGCTCCGCAGCCTGCGGTTCTCCCCGTCCAGGACGCTGGCCTGCTTCCGCAGCGACAGGATGTCCTCTGCCATCTTCTGCATGGCTCGCCGGTAGTTGTTCATCTCCTGGGGACCCCGGAGCCCAGGGCTGAGCCCCTGCACCACGGCTGCCCCCCACCCACATCTCCACCCCCACCTGGAAGTCCCACGGGTCACCCCGAGCCCTAGGCTGTGCCTCCCAGGCTCGGTCCTCGCCCCTGCTGGCCACCACGAGGCCGGCTGCTCTGATGCGCTCTCACGCCCCCGACACCAGCTCTGGGCAGCAGGCCTCAGCATGGGCTACAGAGCCCGGGGAGATGCTGGACTGGCCGAATCAGCACCATGTCCTGTCCTCGTCCCCCGTTCCTGACCCCCGGAGCCCAGGGGGAGATGCTGGACTGGCCGAATCACCACCATGTCCTGTCCTCGTCCCCCGTTCCTGACCCCTGGAGCCCAGGGGAGCCCCTGGCCGAAGCCGCCCAGCAGCACAGAGGGGACACGGAGTATGCCTGGGGGAGACCCAGAGAAGGGCGCAGTGTCGAGGTCGGGACCCAGCGGTGAGGGGAGCGTGCCGGGGCAGGAAGCCAGACCCGGTCGCCAGGTTAGAGACGGCCCTCGTCCACGCTCCTGGTGGAGGATGCTCGCTGAGAGTTTACCCCTCCTAATGGTATTTTTTGGTTTTATTTATTAGAGAGAGAGAAAGAGAATTCCCACCCACTGGTTCACTCCCCCAAGGTCCGGAACAACCAGGGTCAGGCCAGGCTGAAGCCAGGAGCCGGGAGCTCCATCCGGGTCTCCCAGGTGGGCGGCAGGAACCAAGCACGGGAGCCGTCACCTGCAACCTTCCAGGGTGCACATCAGCAGGAATGGGGGCAGAGCTGGGACTTGAACCCAGGCCCTGAGATACAGGGCGTGGGCGTCCCGGGCAGGGTCTTAACCACCGTGCCACACGCCCACTCCTCTCTGTGCTCAGGACAAGCCTGGGAGGGCAGATCCTGTCGCTCCTCCATTTTTCTGACCAGGAAAGCAAGGGCCAGAGAGGTGAGCGGTCTGCTCGGTGCCAGCACCAAGGCCTGGGGCAGCGGGGCCGGCGGGCGCTGAGTCTGGGCTCTGGAGCGCCTTTGCGAGGCCTCACTGTGCGGACCGTCTCTGATCCACTGTGCACGCCAGCCTGGCTGCTCCCCGAGAGCCACGCCTCCCCAGGGGCTGGGAGGGACCTTGGCCAGGCGCCACCCCCGCCATGGGCCCCCAAGCAGGACCTTGGGCTGAGCAGCTGGGCTGGGAGGCTGCAGCCTGTGGGCAGCAGCCCTGACCTCTCCCCACAGGGCCATGCTGTGCGTCACGGCCCAGCCTTGGACACTGTAGCCCCAGATTCCTCCACACTCCTGGGCCCTCGGCCGCTGCTCCTGTTGGAACGGGGCCAGGTTTCCCTTGGGGGATCGGCCGGGACCCCTCACAGCCCGGGTGAGTCTCGCCCCAGCAACGCTGAGTGCCTGGGGCGCCCTGCAGACGACGCCAAAGACGCAACTGTGACTGGGGAGGCGGATGGGGGTGACTGTAGGACGCGGCGAGGGGGCTCACGTCTGGGGCGAGGTGGGGCTGTCTGGCTGGGGAGGGTCCACCCCCTGGCCCCTGGCAACGGATTCATGGGAGTTTGCTTTTCCCACAGTTGGTTCCCTTTCCTGTCGGTGGGTTGCCTTTCGCGGTTTTTATGGTAAAAGGACCGAGTGCAATAGCTTCCAGTCTGTAGAGACAGCCCCAGGCCTGGCTGTGAGGGCCAGGGTGGAGAGGGACGTGTGGGGGCTGGGGACAGAGGGGTACGTAGGGGAGGCATGGGCATGAGCAGGGGCAGGGGTGGGGAGGGTTCTCCAAGGGGAGGGCAGGGGGCTGGGGGGCAGGTGCAGACAAGGCGCCCACCCGAGGCAGGTGGGAAGCCCTGCAGGGGCTGGAGTAGGAGCATAGAGAGGGGTGGGGCCAGGCGGGCACACACTTCTCTCCTCCTTGGCCCTTCCCTGGGTGGCCATTCAACCTCAGAGTCCCCCTGGGGGTCCCCAGGGTCTGGCCCTGGCAGGCCAGGCCATCTGGATGTAGTTTGCCTTTTCCACCAGCAGGGGGCAGCAGTGTTGCACAGACGCTCAGGCCTCAGCCCACACCATGAAGCAGGAGCTGGGAAAGGTGTGTGCAGGGAGTCAGACCCGTCCCCAACCCCGGCACACATGGCCCTGCTCCAAGTGGTCCAGCTGCCTGCCCAGACCTTCTGTGCCCAGCACTGCCCGTCTCAGAGGCTCTGGTGGGCTGGCCACCTGTTCAAGGTCACACAGAGAATCCGGATCTCAGCTGGGTCCTGTCCTGGGCAGGCGATGGGACCGAGTGGGGACAAGACCCAGCCTGAAGCTGCCCCAGCTCTTCCCACCGGCACAGCAGCGGCACCTGAGGCTCACCCAGGTGCAGGGCAGTTGAGAGGGGCTTAGGAGCAGCTTGGGAAGCATTTGCACACACATGTGCACACGCACGCACACGCATGCACATGCCAGCCTAAACCGCACAGCATCCCCTTCTCACCCAGGACAGACCACGGGTGCTCAGCCCGGGGGGGGCTCTGGAGGCCACAGGCGCATTGACGGCAGGTGCGGCACCTCCCGGCTGAGAGCCGCTGCCTCACAAGGCCCTGTCTGCGCCTCTCTGGTCGGAGCTTGGGGTCTGAGGGGGAAGAGTCCAGCCCCGGATTTCTGAGGACGAGGTGGGGCCAGGTGCAGGGAGGGCTGCGTGATTTGGCCAAGGTCTGGTCCTCACACGGGGCAGAGCTGCCCTTGGGTGTGGTTCTCGGGGGCCCCTCCCCCTGAGGCTCAGGGTAACAGTGCTGGAAGGGTCCGAGCTGGCTGAGATGCTGCGTCAGAGCAGCAACATGCGGGCCCTGGCCTGGCTTGGCCATCTGAGCCCTACAGCTTCCTCCTCCAGGAAGGCCTCCCAGCTGGGCATCCTTCCTGCTGCCTCAAGACACAGCCTTCCAGGGGACAGTGTGGCACAGGGTGAAGACGCCACCGGGGACAGCCCCGCCCCATGGGAGCCCCTGGTTTGAGTTCTGGCTCCCTGCTAATGCACACCCTGGGAGGCAGCAGGTGAGGCTCAAGTCCTTGGGCCCCTGCCACCCACACACCAGGCCCACCCGACGTGGGAGACCTGGATGGAGCTCCAGGCTGCTGGCTTTGGCTTGGCCCAGCGCCTGCTGCACAGGCATTTGGGATGAATTATCTGTCTGCGACGCTGCCTCTCTGTCTTTCAAATAAAATGGAAACAATAAACATGCAGAACCCCACTGCCTCGCTCTTGGGTGGGTGATAGATGCTGGAGCATCCCTGCTCCCCACACGGAGAGGCGGGGCCCGGTTCCCTGCCCATGTCACCGGCCTCACAGGGGGGCAGGATGCAGCCGAAGTGACCCCTGGGAACTGCCGAGTCCAGGCAGCAGGAGCCGTGCGGCACCCCTCTCTCCCCCGGGGACACCTGCCATCACCCCACGGCCGCCATGCTGGGAGGAAGCCTGGGCCTACCTGCCCACCCCTAGCTGCTCCAGCGGCTGCCCCCAGGGCCTCCCAGCCGAGGCCGGGCATCGTAACGACTGTTCTAATACTGAGGTGTGGAGGTGCTTTGCTCTGTAGCCATAGGGGCGAGAGCAGTCTCCCTGCCTCTCAGAGCCTGACCGTGGCTCCCACAGACAGGTCCAGCTTTCAGAGTCAAGGCCCTCTGTGCCAGCCCAGACCCCACCCCTGTAAGATCTGAGCCCTGGCCACCCCAGGGTCCCTCTCGTTCCCCTGAAAGCTTTGTTTACTCGAAAGCCAGAGAGACAGAGAGACGGGGGGGGGGGGGGGTTCTGTTCATTGGTTCGCTCCCCAAATGTCTGTAGCAACCAGGGCTGAGCTAGGCTGAAGCTAGGAGCCTGGCCGCCATCCAGGTCTGCCATGTGGGTGGCAGGGGCCCTCACCTGCTGCCTCCCAGGTGCGTCTCCCGGGAGCTGCAGTGAGGAGCAGGGCACGGGCTGCAGCCCCGGCGCTCTGGGGTGGGAGGCAGTGCCCCACCTGGCGTCTTAACCACTGTGCCAGCTGCCCGCCCATCCCTGGACGCCTTCTGTCCTCAAACCCTTGCCCACCTCTGCCAACAAGTCATCCCTGGCTCTCACCAGCCTGGCGCCCTCCACCTGCTCCTGGGGACCCATTCCCAGGCGAGCCTCTGACCACAGCCTGGCTCCTGTCCAGCTCCTGCAGGTCCCCTGACGCCTGAGGCCTCTCTGGCTGACCCGACAGCTGTTAGCCCCATGTCTGTGAAATGAAGCTCCTGGGGCTGGGGCCACTTCCGAGGGGGCCAGCCATGGCGGGGCCGGGGGAGAGGGTGAGGTTGTGCCCCAAGATGTGCCAAAAGACGTGGGTATCTCCCCAGGGTTGGGGCTCCCTGCGGCCTCCTCTGTTCCTGGCTACGCCCCTTGCTGCCCACTGTGGGACAATAGAACAACAGTGCCCAGTGGTCAGCGGCTGCCCAAGCCTCTTCCTCTCCCTGCACTCTCCAACCTCACCACCAGAGGGCAGGCAAGGGAGCCCGCAGGCCCCAGTGGCCAGGTCGGGATAGAGGCACAGAGCCGGCCCAGGCCAAGCAGGAGGGTGAGGCCACACTCCATGAGGCCATGAGGCCGGGGCCTCCACCCTGGGGGTGGCCTCTGTGTCACCTGCCACCGCCCAGGGTGCCCTGAGCTTGCCAAGGCCCACTCGGGGCTCAGCCTGGGCGGCTTCCCTTCCACCTGCTCCACTGTCCGTGCCCCTGCTGGGCTGGGGGGCAGCTCCCGGAAGGAGGGGACAGCCTGCCTGGGACACCCTAGGAGGGAAGCCAGAGGCCAGAGGTGGGGGAGGCACTGGAGCTGGCCCTGGGCTGGGTGGGATTGGAGGGGTGGGGACAGCACGGACTTGGGCTGTGTTGTGTGGCAGCAAGACACACAGGTCTGTCTGGCCGGAGAGCCGCAGCAGGCCTCGCTGGCCAGGCCAGCCAAGGAGGGGGTGCCAGGAAGGTGCTTCTGAATGCAGGGTGGGCGGGAGCCACAGAAGATTCTAGAACCAGGGCTCTGCTCCCCCCGGCTCCCCCCAGAGAGTCAGCCTGGCCCTCCGCCACAGACCCGCTGTGTAGAGCAGGTGCTCCTGCTCGCTGGACGCTGGACGCTGCCCTCCCCCAGGGCGGGGGCGGCAGGGCCTTTGTTCGGCCCCAAGGTTAGTGCGAAGCCACAACAGGAGTGCTTTCCCTTCCTCTGGTTCTCTCCCCTCCCCCGTCCCGCTGCAGCAGAGACGGGGCCCTGGGAAGCTTTTGTGCAGGGCTCGGTGCAGCACCGAGGGGCGGCGGGGCCCTTGGCCGGCTGCTGACCCCGGCCAACGTAATTGCCCTCTGCGGGAGCCAGGCGGGCTAATTGGGCCAGGCCGGCACAAAGGGGCTGGGGCCGGGCTGGTGTGGGGGCGGGGCTTCCTGTTTCCTGGAACCCCGCCCACCTTTCCAGGCTGCACACCAGTCCCTCCTCCCCCAGGAAGCCCTCCAGGCCTCCTCCTGGGGTGGGGACACCCTTGCCCCCAGCCCAGGGAAGTAAGGGCCTGGCACTCAGGGGCTGGTGCGGGCACGACACCCCAGTCGGTTCTCACAGGCCTCACTCACTCTCCCACCAAGGCCCCTGCCCTGGGGGCCCCCTCCTGCCAGGATGCCCCTGGCTAGAGCTCTGTTGCCCACCTGTGCTGGATGGGGCCGAGCTTGGCCAGGTCCAGAACCTGGCTCCTAATGTAGCTGCGTCTCCCCTGCTGGCCGGGGCTGGCCTGTGGGTGCTAATGGGGACACTCTGGTCACTCCCCAGGCTGGCCTCGTCCCTGGCTGGGAGGCTCTGCTTCCCCCAGACACCCCCGCGGTACCCCCCCCCCCCCGCGGTACCGCCCACTCTTTCTCACCGCCCTGCACCGCTCACCCGCTGCCCAGGCAGCCCAGGCCCGGTCACTCTCCGGCTGGGGGCTGCCCCTCAGTTAGCTGGAGACCATGGTCACGGGCTCTCTTCCCTCCCTGGGCGCCTGTGGGTGCACGCGGGTGGCGGGAGCGGGGGCTGGGGGCTCTGCAGCTCCTGCCCTTTCTACTCTGCTCCTCCTTGAACAGGCTCCCGGGCAGGTCCGCTGGTTGCCTGGCAACACACCCGACACACCTGCCCGCCAGGTGCGCCGCCCAGCCTCCCCCCGCCCCCAGACTCACAGAGCAGCTGCCAGTGAGGTTCAGGGCATTCTTGGGGGCTGGCGGGGGCGAGGACCCTGCCTCCCCCATCTCTCCTGCCAGCAGGTCCTGCTCTCAGAGGTGGGTCCCCAGGGACCTGTTGCTACAACAGGTGCCTGCCTGGTGACCAAGCCCAGCGGGCCCTGAGTGGGGAGCTGGCCGGCCCCTGGGGCCACCTCCCCTTCGTCTTGGGGGGGACACCTTCTGGGGGGGAGGGTTGAAGTCGGGTAGGTGCACGCCTGTTCACTCAGGGCTGGGTGGGCTTGTGGGGCTCCTCCAGCCCCAGTCTTAGCATCCCTCGCCCCCCACCCCGACCTCCAGCTGCCCCTCATTCCCTCCCCCTCCCGGCCTCTCTCTGCTCCTCCGTGGGCCTGGTCTCTGCAGGAAGCCCCCTGCCCCTGCACAGGACCCCACGCTGCTGGCCC
The DNA here is from genome assembly GCF_033115175.1 of Lepus europaeus. Taxonomy (NCBI): domain Eukaryota; kingdom Metazoa; phylum Chordata; class Mammalia; order Lagomorpha; family Leporidae; genus Lepus; species Lepus europaeus. The sequence goes on from NC_084837.1 coordinate 113,698,777, forward strand.
GGGCCTCGCATCCCTGCTCTCCTGGCAGCCTGGACAAATTCCTTTCCCTTTAGTTCAGCCAGCCAGGACGGATGTTTTCCAAAGACGCTCTGGGAAGCCGAGGGGAAAGAAACTCCCATAAGCCAGCGCTCCACCCAGAGGCGCGTGCCTGAAAGTGTCCAGCCGGGGCAGGGCGAGGTCTGTGTGCCTTGTCCAGACAGAGACGGGGTCGACAGGACCTCCATCCAGACCCGGCCAGAGCCTGCCCAGGCTGGGGCTCCAGAAACACCCCCGACAGCAGGGAATGATGACCACAGGGCTCTCTGGGGCCTCCGGGGGCGAGGGGCACAGGAGTGACCCCCGGCTGGAGGCTGCAAGACAGGCCCCTCCCCCCAACCTGTTACGAAATCTCTGCCCTGGGCCGGTGCTGTGGCGCAGAGGGTGAAGCCGCTGGCTGTGACGCCGGGATCCCTGTGGGCACTGGTTTGAGTCCCGGCTGCTCCACTTCCCACCCAGCTCCCTGCACCCATGTGAGAGACCCGGATGGAGTTTGCTTTCTGCTCGCTCTGCGTGAGAAGAACGGGCCGGCAGTCGGGCAGGGCGCTCCCCACACGCCCTGTGGCTCCTGTCGGAGCTGCCGGGTAGAGGCGCAAGGCAGGGGCTCTGCGGTCACTCAGCTCTGTGGCCTCTCTGGCTCTGGGTCTCCTTCTCTACACAGAGCTGCCAGGCAATCCCCTGAGGTCATGGCCACAGAGCCCCAGCCCAGGGCCCGCACACTCCCGAGGGGCTGCCTGCGTGCGGGTTCTGGTGGGGCCAGCCCCCTTCCTGATGAGCACCTGGCCGGCGCCCCAGGTACGGCCCCTCTTGCTTCTCCCAGCAGACTTCTCACCTAGGGAATGGGCTCCCGCCTCCCTCCGTGTGTGCCCCCTCCCAGCCCACAGACGGCGGGGCCGGGGCGCCCCCGCCTCCCCCTGCCGCCCGCCGGCCTGGCCTCCCGCGCCTGCCTGTTCGTGCTCCGATCGATCGATGGAATCTGCCGCATTCCCGGGCGCCATGAATTTTTCATCAAAGGTCTGTGGACTCTGGGAAGCACACAATTACCAGCACCATCACTTATGCAGGGCGCGGAGCCTGTGCCGGCGGGAGGCAGGAGCGGCGCCCCAGTGGCCCGCGGGTGTCAGCCATTGGCCGGAGAACTGGTACCAGACCCCCTTGGGTGGCCTGAGCCCCAGCCTTGAGGCCTTGAGGCCAGCCCAGAGGTCGTGCCTGGCCTCGGGCATTTCATCCGTAGAATGGGCATTAAAGAGCCTGTGGCCCCTTCTTAGCTCCTTAAAATGCACCCCGTCCACCCAGCCTGAACGTCAAGGTTCCCACGGCCCCAGCACACGGGTCTCCAGCCTCACAGCCCAGCCTCTGTCCAGCGGCTGCCCCCACTCCCAGCCCCCGCAGCCTAAGAAGCCGCCTCCCGCCTCCAGCAACAGGACTTGTCCCCACTGCCACCCCTGTGCCCATTCCACAGAGGAGGAGAACTAAGCGCGAGGAGGCCAGGGGTCCTATCTGCAGGGCGGCTGGTTTGAGAGTCTCTGCACGTACTTCCGGGACAAGCCTGGGGCCGGCTCTCCTGTGCTCAGCCGGCCTCGGCCTGCGGTCCACAAGGGCAGGCCGTGCTCCAGCTTCCTCCTTGGCATGGGGGGGTCCGCCCCCTGCAGGCCCCAGGCTCCGCCCACTCGGAGGATGCTGACCCCCAGGCCCAGCCCGGCTGGCAGGCAGCTCTCAGCCCCGCCGGCTCTGACGTCAACTTCACCCAGATGTGGCCCAGGTGCCTGCCTGGTGCCCGTTGTGCCCTGCACTGGGCCCCACATCCTGCGCCCTGGAGCCCCCCTCTGCTCTGCTCCCCCTGCCCCCCAAGTCTGGGTCTGACCGGCGTGTTCTGAGCTGTCCCCCGAGTGCTGTCACGCCTGCGCACGGGCTGGGGGGGATGTGGTGGCACCGTCGCTTTGGGCACTGCCTAGCTGGGGGCCTCCCCTGCAGCCGGGGAGCGACCTGGGGGCCCCTGGGCTCCTGTGCCCTTTCACACAGACTGGAGACACCAGCCCCTGAGGGGAGACCTGGGCGAGGGGCCGGAGACACCTGTGCCAGTCTAGCTCCAGGCCTCTGGAGCTGTTGCCCGCTGGGCGCTGTCTGTGGCAAAGCACGCTGCTCCTGGGTGTTCTGGGATGGGTCCCGGGCAGGCGGCTGCCTGGGCAGGGCGAGCTGGGAGCTTGGCTGAAGCCCCCTCCTCCTTGTGTGTGCCCCTCCCCCTCCTGGTCTCGGGGGAGCCGGGGGCAAGGGGTAGGGGTGCAAGCTGTCTTCTCCCATGTGGCACACATGTGTGACCCAGGCCCGGCTGTGCCCAGGGAGCTTGTGTTCTGGAACGGACATGACAGCAGGCACATCAGGAGGTGATGGGTCAGGGTTGTAAGGGCAGCAGTCGGGCCCCTCGGCCAGCTCCCACCCCACCCTCCTGGGGGGTGCAGGCACCCCAGGGCCAGAGCTGAGCTCTGAGGGTAGGTAGCATCTGTCAGGGGTCTGGGGGTGGGGAAGGGGCGCAGTGCCTGCAGGGGCACAAAAGCACACGGGGGTCATGAGATGGGGGCCACAAGGAGGGCTGGCGGGGGCGCGGCTGGAGCCGGGGCCTCAGATGCCAGGCGGAGGCCTGAGCAAGGAGCCCATGGCAGTGGGGACCCTCCCGAGCGGGAGGCCTGCTTGTCCCACTGAGGGCCTGGTTGCCTGAGCGTCCACACACACCTGCTGAGGGCAGGGAGCCTGGTGGAGCCGGGCGGGAGGCTAGAGAAGAGGAGGCAGGTGGGGTGCTGGGACCGGGCAGGCAGCCTGGGGGAGGCGGCCTTGGGAAGCGTCCACCTGCCCGGTGCTGTCCAGGGTCGGACGCCTGCAGGGAAGCAGACCTGCAGGCGGTGCCTCTCGGAGCATCTGGGTGGCCACTCTGAGGGCTGCGGGGCCAGAGCCCTGCCTCCCCATACCCGGGGAAGCCAGCCTCCCTGCCACGGCTAGGGCTGGGCTCCCGGGCTTCGCCTGCAGGCTGGAGGTCCTGCCTGCTGGGGCCAGGCTCAGAGGCGGTTGAGCCATGCTTGGCTCACCAGGGCCAGGGGCTGGGGTAGGGAGGGGGACGGATGGCATGATGTGGCCTTGCCTTATGGGGGCCTAGACAGAGCAGGGAGACAGTGCCCCACCCTGAGGAGCCCCAATCAGAGGGAGGAGGCCCTGCCATGCCCTGAGAGCCCCAGTCAGAGGGGGAGGCACAGCCCTGGGTGCCCCAGTCAGAGGGGGGAGGCACAGCTCTGCCCTGAGAGCCCCAGACAGAGCCAGGAGGCATGTCCCTGGGAGCCCCAGTCAGAGGGGGGGAGGCACAGCTCTGCCCTGGGAGCCCCAGTCAGAGGGGGGAGGCATGTCCCTGAGAGCCCCAGTCAGAGGGGGAGGCACAGCCCTGGGTGCCCCAGTCAGAGGGGGGAGGCACAGCCCTTCCCTGAGAGCCCAGAAGGGGGAGGCATGGCCCGGGAGCCCCATCCGTAGCAGGAGGGCTGTGTTGCCAGCTCAGGATCCCCTCTGAGGCGGGGGCAGGACCCAGGAACAGAACAGATGGAGACAACAAGTGAAGTTAATCGAGCGAGGCCTGCAAGCACGGGAGGGTGGGAGGGCCTGATGAGGACGGCGTATCGACGTCTCGTGGCTCTGCGGCCCCCGGCGGTTATCGACAAGGCTGTCTATAAATCTCCCGGCCACATCTCCAGAAACCTTAATTACGGGCCCTCATTACCCCCCACACCTCTCGGCCGGCACAAGGGACCAGCCTGGGCTGGGGTGGCAGGTGACACTGCGGCTGGCAGGCTGGTGACAGCCAGGCTGAGCCCCCAGGGGGAGAGGATGCCCTAGGGACCACAACCCAGGGCCAGGAGCCCCTGGGGCTGGGGGAGCAGGGTCGGGGCTCAGCCTCTAGACTGTGGGCAGTGAGGTTGGGAGGTGTGGAAGGGACTTTGGAGCCGGAGATCTCTGGGTTTGTGGTCAGCTCCGAGGAGCACTTTTCCAGCCTCAGTTTCCCCATCTGTGCAATGGGGAGAAGGCTGAGAGAAGACTGTGTGAGCAAAGTCTGTCTGCCGTTGAGTCCCAGGCCTGGCACCACCTGTCCGTCCCCTGTCACCTGTCTCAGCACCCAAGAAAGATGAGCACTGCCAGAACCGCCGCAGAGGCCAGGCTCCCGCTCCTGCAGCCCCGAGCCGTCACCGCGGCCTCCCGGGCCAGCCCGGTCCTCACTCCCGCCGCCCTGACCACCCAGCCCCGGCCGGAATCTCACGTCCACCTCCGTTCCTGCCCATCCAAGGCCTTTGAGCTCCCACCACTCAGTCGCCCGCTCCGGGCTCGGATTCCCGCCCCCCGCTTTAGGTCCCTGTTTTCCTGAAGTGGGCGCCCACGGCTTCCCACCCAGCGTCCCCACCCCAGGCCTGGCGGGGAAGCCCTGGACACAGGCTGTGGACAGCAGAGAGGTCCCTGCCTTGGGGCAGGAGCCCTGGCCGGACACCGGGGCCTGGGGAGATCCGTGGGCCGAGGCAAGCCCTGAGGTGGTGGGGGAGAGCCGAGGTGGGTGAGTGACAGCGCCTGTGAAGCCGGCCTGCGAGGCTGGTGGAGTGGGTACAGGCAAAGGCTGGGAGCTGTGGGCCTGCCCACTGAGGCCGGGTGTGGCTGGGATGCTGGGGGTTCAGGTGGGGGCTTGGGGTACAGGCCCCACTGGATGGGTCACCAGGCTGTGAACTGTGGACTGTCAGCTTAGGGGGAGCCGGCTTCTCCCCACACCGAGGGGGCGGAAAGGGGGTGTGGCCTGCGTGGGGGGGTCCCCAGGAGGAAGAGGGAGAGGCCCCCATCCCATCCCCACCCAGCCCCTTTTGTCTGCGGGAAGACAGACGGGCCAAGGGCGGGTAATTAGTCCCCCGAGGCGCGCGGCCCCTCCCGGCTTATTTAAAGGCACGGGAGGGGGGTTTCCCGCAGCCCCCGCCAGCGCCAGCCCCAGCTCCGCACGGGGAGCCCGCCAATGGGCCTTTTATCTGATTAAACTGGGAGTGAACTGGCCGCTGTCTATTATCTGTGGGCTTGATTGGGTATTTAGCACCAACTGTGCGAACGTGTGCGCGCATGCGCGCAGGGCCTGGGCTGCTCCAGTCCCAGGCGTCAGGAGGAAATTGGATCGCTTGGAAAAGCTTTTAATCAGGGCTGAACCCTAACCGAGTCCCGGGGCTGGGGTGGGGGCGGGGCGGGAGGGGCGGGGGCCCTTCTATCCCTAGCCCTGCAGATGAGAGGGGCTCCTGCCTTGGGCACAAGCCTTCCCATGGGGTGAGCACTTGGGGGGCACCAGGAATGGGTCCTGTCCCCCCAGCCCCCAGAACCTGCACCCCCCCGTTTAGGGCGCCCCCAGGCGGCCGTGGCTGCCACAGCCCGGGGTGGAAGGCTGTGCAAGTGTTTGCCCAGGGCGGGGGGCAGAACAGGTGCCAACTGTGGCTGGGTTTGCCAACTTTAGTTACTGGGAGCTTGGACGTGCGGCGTGCAGGGGCCCTCGCTGGTGATCACAGATGCCCTGGGACGGGGCCTGGGGGGGGCCTGCAGCCTCATCAGCCTGATGGGAGGGTGAAGGAAGGGGGGAAGCAAAGCACTGGGCATGCCCCGTGGACGGCGACACATCGGGCGCCTTCACCCGGGGGCTCAGGACGGGGCGGGGCCTGGCCGCTCTCAGAGCTCTGGGGCCACCCCCCCACTCGGGTCCATGCTTCCAGTCCTCAGTCTGCCCTGATGCCCACCCTTCCCTGGAGGGACGGGCCCAGAAGGGGGTGGGGCAGCCAGCGGCAGAGGCGGAGCCAGCCGGTCTCCACCTGCTGCTCTTGTCCTGTGCCTGCGGTGGACCCTCGCTGAGCCCTGGCCATTCCCTGGTTTATCCAGCCCACTACCCCACCCACCCCTCGGCTCCATCCTGCTCGCCCCATCCTTTGCTGGGGGGGCATTCTCCCCATTTCCCAGACACAGAAACTGAGGCCCAGAGAAGAAGGGACTTGCCCGCTTGTGGCCATGGTGCCTTCTGAGGAGCCCCAGGCAAGGCCCAGGAGAGAGGTGCACACAGGAGCACAGGCGGGCACACAAGCGTGCACACAAACTCGTCTTCTCCCCGCTGATGGGCAGACCCCTGCTGGAAGAAGCTCTCCCACCCACACTCCCCCTCCCCGGGTCTGCTGGGGCTGCCACGCCCACTCCCAGGGGCACCCGTCTGGGGTCCTCACTCCACCCAGTGGCTTCTGTGGACTGTTGGCAGCGCTCTGCCTGGGGCAGCACCCAGGCCTGTCCACCCCTTCTCCACCCATCCCCGGTGAGTCTCCCCTGCAGAGCTGAGCTCCTGGGCACAGGGCCCCTCGTGTGGAGCCGTCTGGACGAGGCTGCCACTTATCTGGGGGTGAGCTCCTAGCCGGGGCCGGGGGGGAGGGGGGAGGGCTCTGGAGGAGCTGGGCCTCAGTCTTTTTTTTTTTTTTTTAAAGATTATTTATTTATTTGAAAATCAGAGTTACACAGAAAGAGGAGAGGCAGAGAGAGATTGGTCTTCCATCTGCTGGTTCACTCCCAGTTGGCCCCAATGGCCAGAGCTGCGCTGATCCGAAGCCAGGAGCCAGGAGCTTCTTCCAGGTCTCCCATGCGGGTGCAGGGGCCCAAGGACTTGGGCCATCCTCCACTGCTTTCCCAGGCCATAGCAGAGAGCCGGATCGGAAGAGGAGCAGCCGGGACTAGAACCGGGGCCCATATGGGATGCCAGCACTGCAGGCGTCAGCTTTACCCACTACGCCACAGTGCCTGGGCCTCAGTCGTGAGGGAGCCCAGGGACACAAGCCCCTTCCCCAAGGCACCTCCCTCTCAAGAGGAGGACTTAGCAACAGGGAGAGGGGATCAGAGAGGTGCAGTGACTGACCAGAGGTCACGCAGCGCTGGCGTGGTGGAGGCGGGGCTCCAGCCTGCTAGAGCTGCCCCAGGGAGGGAGGGGGTCTGCGGGAAGAGGAAGGGAGGCTGGCACAGACAGACGCCTGAAAGCTGCCCTGTGAGGGAATGGATGAGAGAGGGAGGGAGGGAGGGAGGGGTGCAGGTGCTGAGCACAGGGTCAGCAGGGAAGGGCAGAGGCAGCTGGGGCCCACAATGGGGGACTCAGGGCCAGGCGAAGCCGCCACTTCTGACGCCGGCAGCCCATATGGGCGCTGGTTCGAGCCCCAGCTGCTCCACTTCCCATCCAGCTCCCTGCTAATGTGCCTGCAAAAGCAGTGGAAGATGGCCCAAGCGCTTGGGCCCCTGCACCCTCGTGGGAGACCCGGATGGAGTTCCTGGCTCCTGGCTTTGGCCTGGCCCAGCCCTGGTTATTACAGCCATGTGGGGAGTGGACCAGCAGATAGGAGGTCTCTGTCTGTCTGTCTGTCTCTCTCTCTCTCTGTGTCTGTCTCTCTCACTTTCACACAAACACTAAGAAGCACAAGGCTCCTCGGTCCCCTGCTGGCTCCCTGCTACGGCCGCTGTGGGTCCGAGTCCCCAGTACCCTCTCTCCGGGTCTCCGCAGGCCCCTCCTGCTGGGCTGGGTCTTTTCCATGGGAGCTGCCTCCCTCCCCGGTGCAGCCCTGGCGCGAATGGGGCTCAGAGCAGCAGCACAGGTGGAGCCCTCGGCAGGGGCCCCCAGCAGCCCGCGGCCCCGGCCTGTGCCCCAGCAGCTGTCCTCTGGGCCTGGGGCGCAGCCCCTCGAAGTGAGCCCCCTGGGGATGGGCAGGGCTCCGGGAGAGGCCCATACAGACTCAGAAGCAGCCCCAGGCCCAGCAGGGTGGGGAATTCTGGGGTCTTGGGCCCCAGAGTAGGGCCTGGAAGTACGAGGCTTGGGGGAGCATCTCCGCAGTGGGGGGGGGGGCGGGGGCCCCTCCAAGTCAGCCTAGATATGCTGCTGTCCCATGCTGTGGGCCTCGGGCCAAGGCCACCTGCCCACTGGGCCAGGCAGTCAGGAAGACAAGGACCCTGGGGCCAGTGTATGTCCCCAGCCACTGACTCCAAGGATGGGCAGGGTTGGGGGTGGGGGGAAGCCAGGAGGCTGTGTGGGGGCGGGGCGGGGCTCGCTCACCAGCGCACACTGAGGGACAATAAATCGACAAACACTTAATCTCTGCAAATGGAACGGAGCCGTGAGCGTCTACAGCCCGGCCGCTGAGTTATGGTCTCGTTTATTAATCTCTGTAGTCTCTGGTGATGGATGGAGGCGGAGCCGCCACCCAGGGTGTGAGGAGGGGGGTCTGGGGCAGGGTCTGGGAGGCCCTCTGCGTTTGTGCTTTTATTCTCCGCCCTGCACACAGCCCCCTCCCCCTCCCCGCCTGTGGACCCTGCCCAGGCGCCTGCCCAGGCAGGGCTGGTAGGACCGAGGTGCCTCCACTTACTGGGGAGAGGGCTCCCAAGAGGGGGAGTGACTGATCCGAGGTCACACAGCCGGGACGGGGTGAGGGGCAGGGACAGGGCTCAAACCTGCTCGAGGTGCACGGGTGGGAGGAGGGGTCTGCAGGTCTGTGTGGGGTGGGACCCTCGTTCCTTCCTTTCCACTTCTCTGCCCTCCCACTTCCCTCCCTGGGGAGCGTGCTGTGTGAGTGCGTGAGTGTGAGGGTATGGGTGTGTGTGGGTGTCAGTGTGTGACTGCGTGTGTGAGTGTATGTCTGTGTGTGGGTGTGGGTGTACATATGACTGTGTGTCTGTGCCTGTGTGAGTGTAAGAGTGTGTGAGCATGTGTGAGTGTGTGTGAGCATGTGTGAGTGTGTGTGAGCATGAGGGTGTGAGTGTGAGGGTATGGGTGTGTGTGGGTGTCAGTGTGTGACTGCGTGTGTGAGTGTATGTCTATGTGTGTGGGTGTCAGTGTACATATGACTGTGTCTGTGCCTGTGTGAGTGTAAGAGTGTGTGAGCATGTGTGAGTGTGTGTGTGTGAGCATGTGGGTGTGAGTGTGTGACTGTGTGTGTGAGTGTATGTCTGTGTGTGGGTGTCAGTGTACATATGACTGTGTGTCTGTGCCTGTGTGAGTGTAAGGGTGTGTGAGCATGTGTGAGTGTGTGTGAGCATGAGGGTGTGAGTGTGAGGGTATGGGTGTGTGTGGGTGTCAGTGTGTGACTGCGTGTGTGAGTGTATGTCTGTGTGTGGGTGTCAGTGTACATATGACTGTGTGTGTGCCTGTGTGAGTGTAAGAGTGTGTGAGCATGTGTGAGTGTGTGTGAGCATGTGTGAGTGTGTGTGAGCATGAGGGTATGAGTGTGAGGGTATGGGTGTGTGTGGGTGTCAGTGTGTGGCTGTGTGTGAGTGTATGTGTGTGGGTGTCAGTGTGTGACTGTGTGTGTAGTGTATGTCTATGTGTGTGGGTGTCAGTGTACATATGACTGTGTGTGTGCCTGTGTGAGTGTAAGAGTGTGTGAGCATGTGTGAGTATGTGTGAGCATGTGGGTGTGAGTGTGAGGGTATGGGTGTGTGTGGGTGTCAGTGTGTGACTGCGTGTGTGAGTGTATGTCTATGTGTGTGGGTGTCAGTGTACATATGACTGTGTGTGTGTGCCTGTGTGAGTGTAAGGGTGTGTGAGCATGTGTGAGCATGAGGGTGTGAGTGTGAGGGTATGGGTGTGTGTGGGTGTCAGTGTGTGACTGCGTGTGTGAGTGTATGTCTATGTGTGTGGGTGTCAGTGTACATATGACTGTATGTGTCTGTTCCTGTGTAAGAGTGTGTGTGCATGTGTGAGTGTGTGTGAGCATGAGGGTGTGAGTGTGAGGGTATGGGTGTGTGTGGGTGTCAGTGTGTGACTGCGTGTGTAGTGTATGTCTATGTGTGTGGGTGTCAGTGTGTGACTGTGTGTCTGAGCCAGTGTGTGTATGACTGTGAGTGTAAGAGTGTGTGCATGTGAGTGAGTGTGTGTGCGCACTTGGGACCACTGCACTCTCACAGGGGTTCCTTTTCAGCCCCGCCAATCGCTTCTCCGCTTTGCGGCTAAGATCAAGTGCGGCCCCACCCAGCGCCAGCACTCGGGGCTCTCAGCCTAGGGGCAGCAGGAGCAGGGGCAGAGCTGGGAGGGGCTGGAGCCCTGGGATGCTTCCTGCTCGGGGCTGGAAGTCTCACCCGGACTTGGGGAAGGGGTCGGGGTGGTGGGGTCGGGAAGGTGCTGGGTGGCAGGGCGTCTGGGACCTGCCTGGCGGGCTGAGGGGCGTCGAGTCAGGGGCGTCCGTTGTGCCTCGCTTCCTCCTGGGCTTTCCCTGCCTCTGCTGGCTCCCAGCACGGGGCTCCCCAGGGCTCGTGGGCTCAGGGTCCCGCTTTGCCTTGGAGGATCCACCTCCTGCCACTGCTGGCCGCCGCTGCGGACTGTGTCTGGGTGCTCGGGCTGGGCCCCTGTCTGTGACGGCGTCCAGTGGCTGCAGGGGCTTCTGGTCAGGCCTCGTCCCTGCCACCAGGTGGCGCTGAGGGAGCTCAGACCAGGCCGAGCCTCTGCCTTGTGGGCTTCGACCTTGTCCTGGGCGTGGGCCTTGGGGGGGGCAGCACCAGGAGCCCCAGGGGACTTGGAAACATCTGCCCCCCCCCAGCTGGGGTCCAGGGAGCTGGAGTCCAAGATTGTCTAAGGAATAACGGGGAGGGCGTGGGGGTAGCATGGAGGGAACTGGGCTGGGCGCAGGGGCTGAGGGTGTGGCTGGAGGGTGTGGGACAGGGCTGGGGCAGGGGAGGTTTCCTGGGACATCCCAGCACCAACACGGGCTGTTGCCTATCTCGGGACCCGGGGCTTCCGGGCCGGCAGCCGTGGGCGGCCACCGAGGGCAGTGCCAGGAGGATGGGAGGGACCTGGCTTAAGGAGCGTTGCAGCCCCGCCAGCCTCCCCTCCCAGGTGAGCACAGGGATGGGGCCAGCAGGGAGAGCAGCTCTACCGCGGGCAGACAGGAAACCACGGTGCAGGGACACAAAGGGCTCCCGGCCCCTGGCGGGGGTATGCAGGGGTTGGGGCGGCACCTGCGTGGCCAGCCTGGGAGGGAAGGGGCCCCTCGGTTCAGCTCGTGGACCTGAGCCCACACCCCTGCAGCTGTGTGACCTGGGAGAGGCCCTGGCTTCCTTCCCTCTGTACCTGCGGGATTGGGGGTGGGGTGTGTGTGTCTCGGCCCCTCAGAGGGTGTGCGAGTGGACGGCAAGGAAGTGGGGGTTGCAGGAGGCAGCCTGGGGTCCGGCAGGCCCAGGGCTGGGAGCAGGGCAGGGGTGGGGGGGCGAGGAGCAGGTGGGAGGGAGGGAGCGGCTTTCAAAGAAAGAACCAAAGAAATGAGTTATTCAGTGCGGTGGGGCTGGGCAAACAGCACTGAATCTTTAAAGAGCCCTTGTCAATTATTCATCTCCTGGGGGGGGGGGGGAGGCTCTGGTCTGCCACAAATCTCTGAGCTCCGTGAAGAGGGGAGCGTGGGGAGCAGAGGCAGAGACAGACAGACGAAACGGGGCCAATCAGAACAAGACAGAAGGGAGAGACGGAAACAGAGCCGTGGGGCCTGTGCCATGTGGAGAGACAGGCAGGAGGGGACAGAGAGGGGGAGGGGAGCGCCCTGAACTCCTCTGCCTGCTTATCCAAAGCATCAGAGGCCACCTCCTCCAGGAAGCCTTCCTTCCCTCCCCCACACTGGGGGCCCATTGGTGTGTCCTGCCTGCCCCCACCCCCGCCACAGGCTCGCTCCTGCCTGCTGGGAACGTCCAGGGTTTGGAGCCTTGGCCGCCTCCTTCTCTCTGCGACCCCGCCCCCGCACAGCTGGACACCAGGACAGTTCCCGGTGAGAGGAGCCCAGGCACCCCAGAAGTGTTTCAGGAGCTGTGGTTGGAGGACCTGGAGCCGCTCAGCTCACTGCGGTCACCCTGGAGCTGGGGACAGGTCTGGCTCAGGGAGGGGGGAGTGTGCGGCGGGCGGTGTGTTCTGGTTGGCCCCTGCATGGCACCCTGGCCCCCGGATGTCCACCTTGCCCAAGAGCACTTCTGGGCTGCTCAGGGGAGGCAAAGCTTCCTCCGGTTCTGTCTGGGCCCCTGCCCTTGACCCAAGACCGCAGCAGGCCCTCCCAGGAACCGAGCTCTGCACCACAGGGAGCGAGTGACAGCTGACAGGCCTGCGTCAGCATCAGCTGTCCCCGGGCCGGCCTGATGGCACAGCGGGTTAAGCCGCTGCCTGTGACGCTGGCATCCATGCATGCCCGGCTGCTCCGCTTCCAATCCAGCGCCCTGCTAATGCGCCTGGGAAAGCAGCAGGGGACGGCCCACGTGCCTGGGCCCCGGCACCCGCGTGGGAGACCTGGAAGACGCTCCTGGCTTCAGCCTGGCCCAGCCCTGGCCATTGTGGGCATCTGGTAAATGAACCAACAGAGGGAAGACCTTTCTCTGTCTCTTCCTCTCTCTCTCACTCTGCCTTGCAAATAAATAAATCAATCTTTACCAAATTGCGAACAACAGCTGCCCTGAGAGGAGTGTGTCTGGGTGCCTGGTGGTGGTAGAGGAGGAGGATATGGGTGGGACAGGAGGCGCCAGAGGTGCTGTCTCCCCTCCCCTTCCTCCTCCTCTTCCTCCTCCTCCACTCCCTCGGTGCTCTTTTCTCCAGAAAATGCTCAATTTCCTATTAAGCCCAAGTAGGCTCTGGAGTCAAATCAGAGACAAAACAGCTCCTCAGGCTCCGGGGACTCCGCCACAGACCAGACAGAAATCAAGGATGCCAGAGGCTCACGTCCCCGCCCGCGGGGCCCGGCACAAACCTGATCATGCCTGTGAGCCTGCCGTAGAGCCCAGGGCTCGTCCAATGCCCCACACCGCTCTCTGATCCTGTCTGGCTGTGTGCTCCCGGTGCTAAGCACGGCTGTGTGACCATTCTGCACCTGCACCTGCTCTGTGGCCTGTCCTGCTGCTCGGCCTGGAGCCCCTGGGCCGGTCGCACACGTCGCTCCATTGCTGTGTAACTCGGCCTGGTTGCCATGGAACGGTGACCCAGTGCTACGTGGGCACCTGCAGTTGTCAAGGGGCTGGGGGCAGTTGCTACCCACCCACCTGCCATGGCCCAGAACTGGGCCCGGGTGAGCCCAGCTGGGACAGATCTGAGGCAGGGGTGCAGAGACTGAGCTGGGAGTCAGGAACACAGAGGGGCAGCCCACAGCCCCCTCCCCCTCAAGGGTGCCAGACCTGGGAAGCTGTCTGGCAACAGCCAGGCGAGCAGGGGCTAGCAGCCAGTCCTGTGGCCTCACCCAGTGTCCAGCAGGAAGGAGTGGCGTGGGAACCAGGGGGCCCCTGGGTAGGCCCCGGCTCAGCCCTGGGGTTGGTGGCCCAGCAGATCCCACGCTGGGGAGCCCCTGCCATATGCACAGGACCAGAGTGGGACCGGGCTGTGTCCCCTGCCCAGGAGGCTGCCGTGGGACGCCTGTCCAGCCCAGCTGGGCATGAGGTCTGCCTGCTGGGTGAGCGTGGGGTGGACCCAGGTGGGACTGAGGCCGTGCAGGTGTGTGCGGGGGCGGGGGCAGCGCCCTCCCCTTGCCCCTTGCATCCTGCCCCCCTCCCCGTGTACCTTCCCCGTCTCCTTTTCCCCTGGCCTGTGGACCCTGCACTCCTCACTGCCTTTGCTCAGAGGTGCGAGAAGGGGGCACCCCAGGCCGGGCTTTGAGGTTTTCTTCTTCAAAGCGCTGAAGGCAAGCACTCTGTCCTTATTTCCAGTGAGATTTATGGTCGGGCAGGAGGGCGGCCCCCGTGCGATTCTCCCTCCCCTGCCCTGCCCCTGGCTGGAGGGCAGGGAGGTTTGAGCCAGGGAGCCACGGAAGACGCCAGGGCAGCCACGACACAGACGGCGGGGGGTGGGGTGGCCGGGCGCCCCACCCAGCAGGTGCCTCCCTTCCTATTGGTCGGGTGGCACTTGTTCCAGAAAGGTGCAGAAGTGCCAGGGGAAGATGAGGAGGCTGTCGGTGGACGGGGGCAGGGCCCGGGTCTTCCCTCGGGCCCGGGGGCCTCGCTGGGGGCCTCTCCTCAGGATCCTCTGGAGCAGCGCTCCCCACGGGATCCGCTGTGGAAGGGGGGCGGGCAGGGAGCCACAGGTGAAGCCTCGTGGGCCAGGCGCCTCGGACGGGGACGCTAAGGAGCTGTCTTTCCGGGGCCGGCTCCTTAGCCCTCTGCACCAGGGTCTCAGCCCCCAGTCCCGCGGCCAAGGGCACCGGCTTTGTCTGAACACGACTCTGAACACCGTGCCCTGTTTCCCAAGCCCTCCAGGAGTTGAGACTCATCCCTTGGACGGGCTAGGGGAGGGGGAGCTCTCTGCAACCAGGACAGAGTGGGATCTGCTCCCAGAACTCCCACAGGTGATGCAGTCGGCTGCAGACTCCTGCCTGCCCCAGTTTGCACACACCGAGGACCTACAGAGGAGGTCGCCTCGGCCGGCACTGTGGTGTGGGTGCCTGTGATGCCCCCGGCATCCCATGTGAGCATCGGTTGGAGTCCTGGCCACTCTACTTCCCATCCAGCTCCCTGCCAATGGCCTGGGAAAGCAGCAGGGGATGGTCCAAGTGCTTGGGCCCCTGCACCGACATGGGAGACCCAGATGGAGCTCCCGACTCCTGGCTTCAGCCTGCTCTAACCCTGGCCATTGCGGCCATCTGGGGAGTGAACCAAGGTGGGAGCTCGCTCGCTCTCTGTCTCCCAGTCCCTCCCCAACCCCGGCGGGGGAGATCACTCACTACATCGCTGTAGGATTCTGGTTCCAGAGGCTCCTCTTCCGCCCCCTGAGAGATGGACGAGCTGGAGTCCTCCGTGGAGCTGGCCGTGGCCTTGGACCAGGACTCGCGGATGGTCCCCAGCTTCTCATCCAGGATCTTGGGGTCCAGGGTGGGCAGAGCCTTGCTGCTGTTTGGTGTCAGGAAGTTTTCTGGTCTCTGAGAAGAGAAGGCGCAGAGAAACGTGGTCCAGGCCCGTTCCCTGGGACTCCCATCTCCCGCCCGCCCGCCCGCCCGCCCGCGCTCACTGGGCCCCAGACGCGCCGTGCTTACTGTTCCTCCTACATGACCAGCTATTCCTGCCTCAGGGCCTTTGCGTCTGCCATGCCCTCCTCCTGGAGGGCCTTGGAGGTCTCCACAGCCCAGGTGTGACCCCTGCAGGGAGCCACACCTGCTCTACCTAAAGCCCCCCACTCCCAGTCCCCATGGCCATTCCCTCGAGCCCACGGTGCTGTCTTCCTCACACCATGCCAGAACACTAACTCCAGGAAGACGGTCTGTGGAGTGCCTGCTTGCTCCACAGCACCCCCAAGGCTGTGAGCCCCGGGTCAGACCCTCGGGGCCCTGCTTCCACCTGGTGTCTGGCTCACATGGCCTCCTTCTCCCTGCTCCCCTCCTCCCCTGGCACAACCATCGGTCACTCTCACCTGACCCCACGCAGGGACCAGCCCCGCCCCCCCAGGCGTGTCCGGCCCCCAGCCCCGCCCCCCCAGGCGTGTCCGGCCCCCAGCTCCACCCCCCCAGGCGAGTCCGGGCTCCCCAGCCCCACCCCCACCCCGCCAAGGCCTGTTCAGGCTCCCCAGCCCCACTGCTCTCCAGTGCACACCGGCTACTCTGCCCTTCTAGCAGAACTTCGGGCTTCCAGCGCTGCACCCCCTTGGGGAGCGGTTATGGCAAAGCTCCTTTGCAATCCCACAAAGTGCTCACTGCTCAAAGACTCGTGCAGTCTCAGGGTTTATGGGCGCCTCAAAGGCCCCCCAGGCTCAACCCATACCAGTGGTTGTCATCCCCTCTTGGCACAGGGCAGACCAATTGCTGTGCTAGGAGAGAGAGAGTGAGCGAGAGTGAGAGCGAGAGTGAGAGCGCACAGTGCCGGCCAGGACGGATGCGCTTGGAGCTAGAGGTCCCTGCATCTCTGACCCTGAATGGCCACAGTGGCCACGAGGGCGAGTGCCCAGGCCTCTTGGGTGTGTGCTCACTTACGTATGAGCCAGAGGAATTGGGACAAGGATCCTTCATCTCCGGGACCCTTTGATGATTCCTTTATGCTCTTTGCAAATAAGATTTGGTGTGCAGAAGTTCCTTGACTCCTGTGTCGCCACATGAGGGCAGGCCTGGGCTGCACGGCCCCATCACCAAACGGGTGCAGAAGTATTTAATTCCAATGGGAAAGCAGCTATAGAAAGACTTGGAGTGGGTGACCTTGAGGCTGACTTAGGCGGGTCACTCGCACCTCATAACCAGGCTTCTGGGTGCTGTCTTCCTCCTGCCCCTCTCGGCAGCTACGGTTCAGGGAGGGTGGTGGTCACGGGGCGCTGCCCGCGGCATGAAGCTTCTGCCCAAGATACACTCAGTGCGGCATCTGGGTGGGACAGCGTGGGGTTTTCTGGTTGTCTGTGCTTTAGGTAGAGAGAGGTACCGAATTCACTTCCTGCTCAGAACAGGTGGACAGCAAAATGACTGCAGAAGGCGTGTTAGATGGTGGGTGGTGGGTGGGTGGGTGGTGGGTGGATGGTGGGTGGATGGGTGCATAGGTGGGTGGTGAGTGGATGGGTGGGTGGTGGGTGGTGGGTGGATGAATGGACAGGTGGGTGGATGTGGGTGTGTGGGTAGACGGTGGATGAGTGGACGGCCAGATGGATGGCTGGATGCAGAAGAGGGAAGGAAAGAGTGATTACTCAGGGCAAAGACCCCCTCCCCATCGGCCAGGTGGCCCGCGCTGGGTGAGACGCCGGTCCAGGCCCTGTAATGACATTCCTCCTCATTTCCAGGCAGAAAGCTAGTCTGGATGCTCTGGGTTTCATAGACTGCCCCCTAATCCAGTTAGGGGAGGAAGTGGGAGTAATGAAATCAGGAGAGAGGTCTCCAGGGTTGCCCCCAGAGGCACTGAAAGCAGGGACAAGGGCCCAGGGAGCCCCTCCCCCACAGCCTGCCTCCCAGACGCACCAGCTGGGGCAACTCAGTGACCCAGGACCGATGTGCACCTGGCCAGAGCTGGGCACTCACAGGTACTTCCGTACGGATGCTACGCAAAATTAAGTTAATCTCATCACACAGCTAACATAAAAACGAGACCGACGCCTCGGGCCAGACGGTGCCTTCAGCCGCCAGTCTGGTGGGCCGGGGGGCTGTTCTGAGGAGGAGGGGAGAGAGGGGCCGAGCGGAGTGCCTTTGGGTCTCTCAGTCCTTTCTGCGGTTCCTGCCAGGCTCAGGTGCTGCTTGGCCGGGATCCGCCAGGCCTGGGGTTTGGTGGCTTTTATGAAAAAACCATTAGACCTCCAAGGATGACAGGCCCTGCGCGGGAGGCTGGAGGCAGTGGCTTTTGTTAGGTGAGGGGAGGGGCACTAGGATGGTGGCTCCAGTCCGCCCACGTCCACTTCTGGAAGAAAGCGTGTCTGAGACTCTGCGGAGGGAGCGCACGCAGCGTGGAGAAGAGCTCCCCCTCCGCCAGCCCAGCCTTGCCCCCCCCCTTTCTTCCAGGCAGGGTAAGGCCTTATTTGCTTTTCTCCTTGGCAGGTGTGGCCCTGCCTGCTGGGGCGTGTTGGGGCTGACAAGTGGCCCTTCGATCCCAGGCTCCGTGGCTGCGGCGCATCCTGCCTCATTAGGACTGTAATTGCGGGCAGACTTTGAAAGCTCACAGGGATGCACGGCCACGCAGTTGCTGGGAGTCAGCTGCCCACGCCACAGGCGCGCACCACCCCTCCCTTCCTCACGCCTCCCAGCCCTCGCCGCAGCCTGCAGAGCCCAGTCTGTGGAGGCCCCAGCAGGTCAAGGGCATCCTGGCCTTGAGGCTCCCTAGCTCCTCCCGCCAGCGCCCTCTGCCTCCCTCCTGCCCTCCTCCATCCCCAGCTCCCCAGTCATGCAAAATGCAAGCCTTCCAGCCGGCCTGGGCCATTACCGAGCAGCCGGGCTGCAGCTGCTGTCCTCGGTGCTGAAAGCGCCCGCCTTCCGGCCAGCCCGCGCCTTCTCCAAGCAGTGCGCGAGCTCTTAATTCAATTAGCTTGGCCCTGAACCCTCCCCGGGGAGCCGGGAGCGGAAACTGACAAACTCTGTTTAACAAAGACATTTGTCCCCCCCCTGCCCCACCGGCTCGGGGCTCTGCCCGCCTGTATTCCGCTCATTAGGAATCTAACAAAGTGCGTCCCGAGAAATCTGCTCCCAATCGCTAGTAATTCAGGAGGCCTGATGTAATTTTCTCCCTGATAAGGGTGTCTCGGCCGCTGGCGAGCGCAGTAATGAGCCCCGTGCAGCCGCTCCCCGATCAGTCACTGCTTTGTCATTTCCTGAGGCCGCCTAGTGCGTTCTTATCTCTTCAGCTGTAGGGCAGGGCTCAGACAACACAGCCGCCCAGGGCCCCTGCGAGAGGGGAGAGGGCTTGCTGCCCCCCTGCACATCGCGATCCTTACTTCGTGGCAGCCGCAGTGGGGTTTGAAGCTCCAAGTCTGTCTCCCAGCCAGCAAAGGCCGGTGGACTCACTTTGTTGGTGAGGAACCTGCTTCTCTCTCTCTCTCTCTCTCTCTCTCTCTCTCTCTCTCTCTCTCTCCATTTATTTGAAAGAAGACAGAGAGAAAGAAAGAGTGAGCTCACACTCTCATCTGTTGGTTTCACTCCCCAGGTGCCCTCAGCAGCCACACCCGGGCCAGGCCAAAGCCAGGAGCCTGGAACTCCATCCGGGTCTCCCATGAGGATGGCAGGGACCCAACCACTTGAGCCATCACCTGCTGCGTTGGCAGGAAGCTGGAGCTGGGACCTGAACGCAGGCTGCAGGCATCCGAACGGCGTGTTAGCCACCTTGCCAAATGCCCGCCCTTCAGCCCTACTTTGTGCATCTGATTTCCCCTCTGGGGTCCGCCATTCACAGCGAGAGAGACCTTGGTCATCGCCCCCTGACAGAGACTGAGCCCTGCACCGTGGAGCCCAGGCCCTCAACCACCCAGGCTCTGCTCACTGGGTGAGCCTCACTGCCCACGGCAGCCCCGGCGTGTCCCATTCTCCGTGACCCTGTACACGCGGGTCTGGTTCATTTCCGAGCCGCTGTTGGAGACTGAGCTCAGACCACACTGCTCTGTGGCTGATCCTCTGGCCTGTGTGTGCTCAGTGCACAGCCTCAGCCGGGAGCCTTAGCGAGGCAGCGGAGGTGCCGTGCTGGGCACACGCGGGGAGCTGCACGCCCTCGGCTGGGCCAGGCATACACTCGGCACGGCTGAAGGCAGCTGTGGGCTGGGTGGTCTGGCTTTGGAGAAGGAGTTCCCAGCATAGCCTGCGTTTTTTAAGAGGTTTGGTCATGAAGCTTCTGCCTTCTCTCTCTCCTCCTCCCCTGCCGCTTCTTCATTCTACCCATGACGCACTGGGCTCGCAGGGGAAGGGAGGGTCCTCATGTCCGGCGTGCTGGGCCGTCCCTGTGTCCATCTCTGGCTGGGAATCTCAGCAGCACAGTGGCCCGTAGTGGGGGAGGCCTTCAGGACGGGCCTGCACCAGGCCTCCTGGCTTGCCAGCACAGGGCAGCTCCCCTGGGGCCGTCAGCAAAGCCGTGTCTGCTCTCACCCCTCCCCCACCCATTCCTTCTTGCTCTGACAATTTGCTGGGAGACCACGAGGGCTGCTGGTGGCCTCCTGATGTCTCAGAGGGATGTGAGGCTGACGGAGCAGCTGTCAGGAGGGGTGGGTGCTGAGTGACAGATGAGCAGGGCTCTGGTGCTCCGCCCAGCCCCCCACCCCCACCCCACCCCGCCCACCGGGAGCCATGCCGCCACCCTCATGAGGTCCCTGTGTTTGCCGGCAATGTGGTGGATGATGGCAGAGTCCCCTGCAGCAGCGTGTGACTGCAAGACACTGTGCTGGTGTCACCGGCTGGGCGCCAGCTGCCGGGCAGGGGCTATACCGGCTGCATTAGAGGCCAGGGAGGCTAGGGTGGCTGGAGCCGCGGGGAAGAGCTGGGCTTCGAACCCAGGGCTGAGGCTGCACACTGTGCACAGTGCAGCCCCGAGTATTCTGACCACTTCTTGGGCCACCTGCAGCTTGGGGGGTGGGCAGCGGTGGGACTGTGAATGTGTGGGACAAAATCAGGATCCAGAGTGATCATCAGCCCAGCGGATGAGCTCAGACAAAGCAAGCGAAATGGCACAGGGAAGAGCAGCCTTGCCCAAGTCGGGCAGAGCGATCGGGCGAGGACCAGAGACAGGGCCCTCGCTGCCTGGGACGAGCTGGAACCAGACCAGCCACACAGGGAGACTGCACTGGGGGGGGGGGGGGGGGGTGCTGTCCCACCGGCCAGTGCTGACTGCGCCCACGGACGAAGAGGACACTCAGGGACAGACCCGGCGCGCTCAGAGGCAGGAGCGCTGGGTCAGGGCTGCCGTGGGCGCTGGGTCAGGGCTGCCATGGGAGCTGGGTCAGGGCTGCCATGGGCGCTGGGTCAGGGCTGCCGTGGGCGCTGGGTCAGGGCTGCCGTGGGCGCTGGGTCAGGGCTGCCGTGGGAGCTGGGTCAAGGCTGCCGTGGGCGCTGGGTCAGGGCTGCCATGGGAGCTGGGTCAGGGCTGCCGTGGGAGCTGGGTCAGGGCTGCCGTGGGCGCTGGGTCAGGGCTGCCGTGGGCGCTGGGCTCAAGAAGCGCAGGCAGGAAGCTAAGCCAGAGGCAAGGAGGTGGCTGGAGAGGGCTTCCTGGAGGCGGCGGGCTCCGTGTCACTGGGTGTGGAGGCCAGACCTCTCTCTCCCAGGCAGGAAGCAATCCAGAGACTGTGGGGGCCACTGCTGCCTCCAAGGCTGGGCACACGCCTGGGAGGGGTGCAGGCTTTGTGAAAAGCTGGTAGGGGGATGAGCCCTGCCCCCCCCAACACACACGCACAACACTGAGCACCTGTCCCAAGTGCCAGGCTGGCCCTGGGAAAGCCCCGCCCTCAGTTCTCACCCAAGTGGATATTCCTTCCGGTCCCCAGACTGGGGCCTAGAGCCTGAGCAGGCGTCAGGGTGGGGAGGGGACAGGGCTGTCTGCTCTGCTGTCTGCTGCGGGTCTGGGTTTAGAAGACAGGGTTGGGGGTTGGGGGCATTGGGTAGGAGGGAGACGGGGGGTGTGCTGTGAGATGGGCCTCCCTTGCTGGATCCATCACCATCCTCACAGTGGTCGGAGTGGACGTGGTCGGGGCAGGGGCAGAGTCAGCCGAGGACAGAGCCGGCTGAGGGCCCGGTGGTGCTGTCTGGGACACCAGGCGGCCGCCTAGGGCACGTGCCCGGTGCAGGCTCTCTAAGGGGAAGCCGGCCAGCACGTGTGGCTTTTCAGAAGCTCCATCAGAATTCGCCAGCAGCCAGCCTGATTCTGCCTGTGCCCTGCCCCCATAGCTGGACAGCCACGGCCCCGCCCTGGGCAGCTCTCCAGAGGAGAAAGCGCCCGGGCGGCCCCTTCCTGGCTTCAAAGGCTGGCCCTGCCCCCACCCCTTCCCCCGGTGGGTGCTGGCCACGGCCGCACATGGGAGGGCCGCCCTCTGAAATGCCGCGTCTGGGCAAGACACTGAATCCCAGATGCCAGCGCCCACGTGATCGTGCGAGCCTGTGGGCAGAGACGCAGAAGTGCGTGGTGTGGACCTACTGTGTGTGCCACGCTGATCGCCGCCGGTCAGCCCGGGAGGCCGCACTTCAAAGAGGCTGTGGCGGGCTCTGGATGCCAGTTCATTAGAGAGAGCCAGGCTGCTTTGCTCGGAGAAGTGGGGACTCCCGGGGGTCCACGTTGTGCTTTTGAGGACAGTCCAGAGCAGAGCAGGCGGGGGAAGGCGGGGAACCAGCGTTCATCTGTGCCTGTGTGTGTGTGGGGGGGGTGGCAAGGCTCCTGGGTCCTCAGAGCCGGGGGGTCTCCAAGGCCCACCCCAGTGGCTGCACTAACAGCAGGCGCCTGCACACGTACAGGAGCAGGTGTCTGGTCCTCACGGGCCTGTGCCTGTGTACACACACTCACCTGCACACCCCCTCCAGCCCAAGGACGGTCGTCTTGAGCCAAAGGTGCCCATGGTGAAGACTCACCAGCAGGCAAACAGCACCCGTCTCCCACAATCCACCGCGAACCGCTGCCTGGCGGCGTCTGCAGACAGCCCGGTGCCATGCCAGGGGCTTGCCGGGGTTTCAGCCGCTGATCCGTGGGACGGGCAGCTCCCGCAGGGAGTGAGCTCCCCGTCAGAGCAGTGCAGTAGGGCCGGCATGACCACCCGCGGTAGATGTGGAGAGGGGACTCCCTTCCCCAGGCTGTTTGGGGATTCCCAGCAGGCTCTAGTTCTGAGAGCTCGGAGAGGGAGACACGGAGACAGGAAGGCTGCAGAGGGTGCGTTGATGGCGATGTCCCACGACGCGGCCGCTCCGCGCCCGAGCCTTGCTGCACACCAGGGCTCGTGGGAAAGGGGCGTACGCATGTCTCCCGAGCGCTGCCCCTCTGTAGCCGTCTGAGCACTCGGATGGGGCCGACCGCCGCCCCAAACCTCCTGCAGCTGCAGCTGTCAACGCACTGTCCCCATCCCCAGAGCAGCGGCGGCTCCGCAGCAGGCACTCCGCACGCGTGCAGTGGCGGGGGGCAACGCCGCATCGTGGCCAAGGCGGCGGCCCCGCAGGCGCTCCCCTGCGCCTGAGGGAGGGGTGCCCAGACACCAGCCGAGGGTCGTGTCCACGTCCGGCTGAGCTGAACTCCAAGGCACATGGGCTCCAGGGCTGCTGGCTCCACTTCCGGCCATTGGAGTCCACAACAGCAGCCTACATTCTACTTCCTGCCAGACACCAGGGACCACCCCTCAAATCGGGCTCTCCCCGAGAGCCCACCCACACGCGCTCTTTCCACTCGGGCTCCCGAGACGGGTCTCCACGACTACCGAATCCGAGCGACTCGGTTACCGGCCAGCTCCCATTCCCACCGCCACCAAGAAGCAGTTCAGCTACCAAGTGAGACAGCCTCTTTGTGTGTGTGCCCGTGCGGTCGGCGTGGGTTGCGTGCGAGCAGCTCGGAGCCCACGGGACGCGGGCGCCCGGGGCGGCCGGAGCATCTGAATTCTTGATTGCAGAAAATGACTCTGCACGGGCCCTGTTCGCCTGCTGCACACCCATCTCTGCCCCTTCTCTTTTCCTTTCTTCTCAGAAATCCATTGCTAAAAGGTTTATTACCGGCCTCCGGGGTGGGGGGGCCTGGGGGAGGCGGCGGCTAAAACCGCGAGGCCCAGATCAAAACACTCGGCGGCTTAAATGAATTCGGCAGTGATTTCCCGCATGACTTGGAGGGATAATTTAGTGGGCCCGCCAGCTGGAAGGAAAGGGATTAATTCTACACTTAGCACAGCTCCGGTGAATAATTCATCATTGCAGACCTTTGTGTCCGCCCCTGGGCGACTGGGGAGTGTTCTGCCCGCCTGCCTGTTGCCTGCCCGGCTCCACCGGTCCCCTAGCCGGGGGGCGCTTGGCAGGACAGGAGAAGCCCCCGTGGAGGGAGGTGAGCAGGGGCCGGCGGGGGCGTCTGGGAGGCTCAAGGCCCTGGAGGGCCCCTGTGACATTTTCCCGAGGACTGTACTTCCCCCTTGCTTGGGGGTCTTCTGTTTCCTCCCCTGGTGGTTTGGGGGTGCTTTTGGGGGTCTATGACAGATGCTTCCCCAAACAGGAGGTAGGGGAACCTGAGGGGCGATGCTGAGTACTCACAGCAGGGGGCGCTGGTGGGACCCTGCAGACCCTCACCAGGGGCCCTGTGAGGAGAGGGTCCCAGGCTGGCCCCTTCCCCTTCCCCGACCCATCGTGTGACCCCTTGGGTAGGGTCACAGGGCCACGGACCACCCCAGAGATGGCGGCTTTTTTTTTCCAGTATGGGGAGTTGTCGGTCTGGGCTGGAGCAGATGCCGGCACCTGTAACACGGGCTGGGCCCCCTGTCCTAACGTGCCCGGGTCCCAGCACCAGCAGGTCCAACGAGCAGGGTCCGTGCTGGACTCTGAGCCCAGGCCCAGCCATCGGAGGGCTCGGTGCCACATGGCTCCCCCTTGGACAGAGCCAACGTGGCTGGCAGAATTCCAGACAATTCCAAGCATCCCCACCCAGTCCTTGGAGCAGGGACTGTGCTGTGCCAGCCTCCTGTGACTCTGTGCTGTCACCCGGCACCCAGGAGGTTCCCTCAGCTGGGGTCCGAGCAGCCCTGCTGCTTCAGGGAGGAGGCGCTGTGTGAGAGGGAGGGTGGGTGGTCTTTGGGACCAATTGGGGCATCAGACCCTCTGGCCAGGGATCCCTCTGGAACTCCGGAAGGGGCAGCCCTGCACTGTCTACATCGCGGCCACACTGGGGAGGGCCGTCTGCCTGTAGGACGCCAGCTAACCGGGGGTGCGTGTGCAGCAGCCGCCCCGCCAGGCGGCTCGCGGAGGGCCACGAGGGTGGCACCTTACCTCGGAGGAGCACAGCTGGAGGGAGACGTCCACCGTGGGCGCCTCCCCGCCTATGGTTTTCAGGCTCGTGTCCTGGGGAGGAGACAGGAGCTGTGTCACTGCCTGTGTGGCGGCAGCCACATTTCTGGGCTCCCCAGGAAAGGGTCTGCAGGGGCCGTGCCCAGAAGGAGGGACCCAGCCCCTCCCTGCCACCCAGCTCGCTCCCTCCCGGACTCCAGCAGACTTGGGGCTCCTCTCTGAGCAGGAGGGGGAAGCCCATGGGTCGAGTCTGTGAGGTCGGCGTAGTAACGGGTGATGGTGACAGAAATGGGGCAGCCCCTTCCTGGGGACGTCTCGCCACACCTCACGCAGCCCTGCTCTGCCCCCATTTCACATGCTAGGAGGCTGAGGCAAGGAGACGGGAGGCCACGCCCCCTCGGTCATGTGAGCCGCTGAGTGGTGGCCCCAGGCAGCCGCCCCAGGGAAGCAGGAAGCCAAGGCGGGGCACAGAGGAGAGCTCCAGGGTTCACAGGGGGTGAGGACACAGCAAGGACAGGGGTAACCCAGGTTTCAGCCCCAGGCCTGGCCCTGGCCTCTCCCTCCAGGTCCCTGGGGCTTGGGGGCAATGCCCATGGCTTCCTTCCTAGTTGTTCAGAGGCTGGGCTGGGTTTTGGTGGCTGGGGGCAGCGGCGGGAGTGGGGGGCCCTCTCCTAGCTGTCCCAGGTGGGAGACCTCGGAGGACTTGCGTGGCGGGGAGCCAGGCCGGCGGTGAGCAGCCGGGGGCGGGGCTCACCGTGATGGGAAGCCGCTCCACGCGCAGCCCGCTCGTGCCTGTTCCGGCCAGCATCTTGCGGTATAGACGGCTCTTCAGCGGCAACACGGAGACGCCCACGGGCTGGCCCAAGTTCCAGGGCTCACTGCCCTTCCCTAAGGGGAGGGACCAGGCGGGCTTGCAGACCCCAGTGCCCGCCTCCCGCCCCCAACACCACCTGCCTGTCTTCCTGGCTTCACCTGAGCCTCTGCCCCTCCCTCCAGCGACATGTGCACAGCAGGCAGCAGCCCACCGGCTCTGCCTGGGCCAGGGCGCCGCTCACCCCTGAGGCTGCCCGGACACCTGGGGGCCCTTGGGCAGAGGCGGCTGGCGAGTGGCTGCGCTGGCCTGGTGCAGGGCACACGCACCTGAAACCGAGGAGTAGTACTCCAGCACCAGGGCCGCGTCTTCTGTGAAGTTGGTGGCTCCGTCCCGGCCTTGGAAGAGGAAGGGCTGGTTCCACAGGGGCTGCTCTGGGGGGCTGCCAGGCGGGGACAGCTGGAGGGAGAGGTGGGGAGTGGGGGTGGGGCTGTGGCTTCTCCCACACCGATGCAGGTCTGTAGACTTGGCTGTAGGAGGGCAGGGACTGGCCCCTGTGTTCCCACAGTAAAGATAACCGCCTCGGGGGTTGGTTCGAGTCCCGGCTGCTCCATTTCCCATCCAGCTCACTGCTAATGCCCCTGAGAGAGCAGTGAAAGATGCCCCAAGTCCTTGGGCCCCTGCACCCATGTCGGAGACCCGGAGGAAGCGCCTGGCTCCTGGCTTCAGATCGGCCAAGCTCCGGCTGTTGCAGCCATTTGGAGAGTAAACCATCAGATGGAAACCTTTCTCTCTGTCTCTGTCTGTCTCTCTGTAACTCTGATTTTCAAACAAGCAAACAAATAAATGTTTTTAAAAAAGATAACCACCTCACTTCTTTCTAGTTTCTTTCCTGTGCCTGCTTTGTGTATAATTGTCATTCTAGTATCCTGTTTTTAAAATATGTATTTATTTGAAAGGTAGAGGCAGAGAGAGAGAGAGAGACAGGGAGGGAAGGGAGGGGTGGAGAGAGAGAGAGAGAAAGAGAGAGACAGAGACAGGGAGGGAAGGGAGGGGTGGAGAGAGAGAGAGAGAGAAAGAGAGAGACAGAGACAGGGAGGGAAGGGGGGGTGGAGGGAGAGAGAGGTCTCCCATCTGCAGGTTCACTCCCCAGTGCCTGCAGTAACAGCTGGTGCTGGGCCAGGCCAAGGCCAGCAGCCAGGAGCCCGTCTGGGTCTCCAGGTGAGTGGCAGAGACCCAAGCTCTCCAGCTGTCACCGCTCCTTCCAGGGTGTGCGGGAGCAGGCCCCTGGCATGTGGAGCAGAGCCGGGACTGGAGCCTAGGCCTTCCGGCGTGGACACGGGCATCCCAGGCTGTATCTCTGCTTCACCACGGAAACTGGGCCCTGGCTCAGACACAGGACCTCTCACTGCCCACGACCCCAGGGACCACGGGACATCCTGCCACATCCAGGAGCCCTGGCGTCCCCTCCCCAGGGTCGTTGTCTGAGCTGCTCTGGGGGACTTGTGGCTAAGCCAAGGGTGGCTCCGGGGAAAGATGGGGGGGGGGGGGGAGGCGTGGGCCCGGCATGGGGAGGGTCTGCAGGTCCTGGGGCAGACTCTCCAGGGGCACAGAGTCTGCGCGTTGTCAGCCTCCATGGCCGGCCCTCCCACCTCCCGCTCCCTCCCCTGCGGGAATCAGGCAGCTTTGGATGGAAAAGGTCAGCACGGATGTGTCGCAGGCTGCAGGAGCTGTGGGCGCAGTGGCGGGGGTGTGGGGAGGGGAGGGCACGTCACGTGGGAGAATGTCACGCTGACACGCCTGCCCCGGGTGGCCCCCTGACGCCCGTCCCCGCAGGGCCAGCATGTCTTAGCAGTGGGACAGTGACTGGAATGGCAGGGAGGATCTGTGCCCCCGCCCCTGCTGCCCCCCAGCCCAGCTGGGTCAGACTGGGTCAGGCTGCTCTCTGGGACCAGTAATGCAAGAGGCAATGCGTGGCTGTGATCCAGAGGTCAGAGGCCCCCGGGCAGGGTCCCCACAGACCTAGACTGAGGGAGGAGGTTGTCCCTGTGCTGGGGGGAGGGGGGACTCAGGTTTAAGGGCCCTGGGAGTCTGATGCCAAGGCTGTGGTGCAGTGCAGGTGGCTGGTGTGTGTGCGGGGGGTGGGTGGACACTGCCTGCAGGGACTGACGGGAAAGCCATGGTGGCTTGGAGCTAAGGGATGGGTTAGCCCTCGGCTGTGCTCCTCAGAAAAGCCATTAGCCGCAGCCACACAGGCAGACCTGGCCTCCTGGGGGCACAGCCTCACCCCAGGGGCTCCTGGGCCCTCCTGCCCTCCCCCCGGGGGCTGCCCACTCCCACCAGGTCCAGGACTGCCATGCCGCAGTGGGAACCCCAGGAGCGGGGCCCCTGGGTCCACCTCAGCCTGGCTGTGGGGCCCTCCCTGCTCTGCTGCCTGGTGCTGCCTGTCTCCCAAGCCTATGGCGAGGTCAGAGGGGACAACAGAGACGTCGCTGTTCCGATGAAGGTTCAAGAAAATCCAGCCGGTGCTGACCGGGACACCTCCTGGCCCCGCCCCCAGGAGCTCATGGCCTTCCAGGGGCACAGGACACTCGCACACACGATGGGAAACACATGCACTAAACACGCGTGACAGAATGTGCATGCCGGGACACACATGACAGGACATGCATTGTGTGACAGAGCACGGACATGTGAGAGGATGTACATGGGGGGACATGCACACGACAGGACACACTCCAGCCCCTGACACACATCAAGGGACAGGCCCTGTGGGCGTGGCTGAGAATGGCAATGGGGGAAGGCCCAGCCCTGGGTGGGGACGGGGCGGGGGGTGCGTGTGCCCTGGCTGCTTCTCGAGGGACAGAGGAGGAGGGCCAGGAGGCTGCTGGGACACAGGTGCAGGCCCCACAGGAACCCGGAGCCGGCCCAGGAGCCCACGGGGCTTGTGCTTCAGCTCCTGGGGGCCCCACTTGGCTCTGGGACCCCGCCCCTGCCTGTACTAGGGGCAGCCTGCTGGGTGGACAAGAGTCTCCTGTGAGGGTGCAAGGGCAGCATGGGAGTCACCTGTCCCTGCCTGGGGCAGGTCCAGCAGGGAGCTCAGGCCCAACCGCCTGCCTGTCCCTGAACTCACTGGAGTGCAGGGCCCTGAGACAGGAGAGGAAACAGAGCCCTCCCCTCCCTGCCTCCCAGCCTACAGGGCGGCTCCTCCCCAGGTGGCCACGCCCCTCCTCCGTGATTGGCTCAGGAGAGGGCAGGTGGTCCCACTCTGGCCAATGAGCCGAGGCAGGTGGAGTCTGCCCCGGGTCGCTGGGTGGGGCTGGTCTTGGGGCCTGGTAAACTCACCTGGATGAGACGCCCAGAATGGTTTGCCCATGTGAGCTGCGGACCCCGGCCATGGCAACTCTGGGACATGGGAGAGAGCCCCAGGCCTCCAGGCTGAGCTGAGGGGGTGGGTCAGCCCGACCCCTATGTGGGCACTTGGTGGGCCGGTGTGTGCAAGCTGAGGTTTCCGCTACTTGGGCCAGGTGGTCAGGCTGGCCTCGGAGGGGCATCTGGCCCCTGGGAAGTGTGGCTGTGGGCAGGGACATTTTGCCCTAGCTGTCCTTTTGGCCAGCCCAGGAAGGGGGGAGAAGGGCCAGGGAGGGGAGCTGTGGGGCACAGGGCTGGCAGGGTGCAGAGCTCGGTCAAAACCAGTTGACCCAGCCCTCCCGCCCTGCCCACAATGCTCCGGTTTGGACAGCACCCAGCAGGCCCTGGAAATGACCCCACCCAGCCTCCCTGACCCAGAGGGGTCGGGCAGGGTTCCCCCATGGCTCCCTGGCAGCAGGACCGCTCTGTGCTCCCGGCCAGCGAGTTCTCAGCCTGGTCCAGCTGCGCGGTGCTGCGTGACCTACAACAGGTGTCCTGCCACCGCTGCACCTCTCCAGCCCCAAGGCGCAGTGGGGGGCACCTCCCCAACCCGGGCCGATCAGGCGGGGCAGAGGGGCTGGGGGTGGGAGGGGCTTGCTCACTACAGCAGGCTGGGGGCGGGGTGGGGGGGGGCGCCTGGCCCCTGGGGAGGGCCTGCTGATTGGTTCATAATTTCCCGGAAAATGCAAGGCCATGTGTGAATGCCTCTGGGGAAATCAGGCCGAAGATTGGTTTGGGTTTGAAGCTTCCGTCCCCGGGGACCCCCTTCATCCCACCGGCTTCCCCACCTTCCCTCTCGCTCGTGCTCTGTTCTAATGTCTTTTCTTTTGAACCAAGGCTGGGGCTCCTAAGGGGCGTCTTGGGCTGGTCATGAGCTTTGGGGGGGCACCTCCAGGAGCCCCCACCTGTCCTGGAAGCCCCCTAGGAAGGCTTGGGCCATCGAGTGGGGTGACTCCCACAGCAGACCACGGTCAGTGGCGCCCCTGGCCCAGCCACGATGTGTTACCCTTCCCTCCACTCAAACACACGGCCCCCCTGTCCACCCCAACACAGCTCTGTCCACTTGTGCCTGGGCCCATGTGAAAGGCAAGGCCACCCTCCCCACTCCTCTCCCCTGACTGATTTGCAAAAATCTTATTGTGATAAAATATGCCTAACAGAAAATCGAGCACTGCAGCCCTTCTCGGCGCACAGCTGCGGGGGGCGGGGGGAGGGCCTGCAGTGGCTTTCCCCGCGGTCCACTGTTTCCAGAGCTCACTCTCCCCCAGGAAGCGGCAGCTCCCCCTCCTCCCTCTCCCCAGCCCCCGAGAACCCTTGCTCCATCTTCAGTCCGCACGGGAAAGTGGAGTCGGACAGTATCTCCGCGGTCCCTCCTGGTTTGCTGTTAGGTCACTCGGGACGGGCGCTGGAGTCTAGCACTCCCACGAGGTGCCCACAGCCACCAGGCCCAGCTGCCCCGAGGTAGCACGGACAAGCACGGCCCTGGGTGTGCAGCAGGCCGGGGGGCGGATAAATGAGGGTGTGGGGGAGTCACCAGGTGTGTGAATGAGTGAATGTGGGCGCGTACCCAGGAGTGTGAATGAATGAATGGATGTGCGGGGAGGGTTACCAGACGTGTGGCCGGTGGGGGCTGCGCGAGGACAGGGGCTCACCTGAGGGCACCCGTTCTGGCTGACCCGGGGCACGTCGAAGTTCATCACAGACGGGATAGGGAAAGACAGGGGGGTGATGGGCAGCCCCACCGAGGCCGGGTCCTGGTTTGCCTGGCTGACCCTGCAGGGGCGAGGAGTTGGGGTCAGCACTCTGGGCTCCGTGCCCCAGCCGGCAGCCCGGGGTCCCACCTGGACGCTGCACTGATGTGGGAGGGGAGAGTGCAGGGCTGGCTCAGACCCTGTGGTGTGGCTGCCTGGCCCTGGTCCTCCTGACCCTGGCCCAGGCCTCAGGAGAGCTCGTGGTGGTCAGGAGGGAGGCCGCTGCTCAGCCCCTGATCTGTGGTGCACTGCGGCCTGGCCAGCCCTGAGCCTTCCGCTGCTCCATTTAAAAGTGGGTCTCAAGTCTCTCCTGGCCTCTGGAAAGGCTTGTCGGGCTGGCCCGCCCCGTGCTGTGGGGGACCTGCCGGGCAGGGCTCAGGGTGTGTGTGTGTGTGTACTGCACATGTATCACAAGGTGTGTTGTGTGTGCATGTACATGTAACACACACGTTATGCGCACAGGCATTGCATCATGTATGTGTGCGTGTGTTGCACTGCATATGCCTGTGTGTGTTTGTATGTCTGCTATGCTCTCTGGGCTGGGGGGCTGAGCCCCTCACCCCCCTGAGGACCATGAGCCCAGCAAACTCAAAAGGATGTCTGGGGGAGGGGAGGCCTGAGGCATGGCTGGGGCCAGGAGGAGGCCAGGAGGAGACCAAGGTGAGGGTCCCAGACGGCCCCAGGCTGCCTTCCTTTGGGGACAACCGCCAGCCAGAGCCTGTGGCCCTGAGCTAGAGTGGGAAAGGGGACATTGGAGGTGACCTGTGGGATGGGGGCAGGTCTGGGGGTGCTGAGGCACCCTGGACAGACAACGGGGACCCCTCTGGTCCTCCTCAACCTGGCTGCCCCAGTCTGCAGCCTGATGCTGGGCCCTCCTCCCCCCCACCGCCCTTCCCAGGGACTTGCACATTCCTGGGGACACACAGGCAGGGTCCACTGCAGGAAGCCCCCTGCGGCCTCACTCCCGGTGAGGAGGCCTCCAGGCCCCTGACCAGCCTGGGTCCAGCCCCAGGACCCACTCACTTAAACTCCGTGTAGTTGGGAACCACCCGGGCAATCACCACCATGGGGCTCCGGTTGTTGATCAGGGGCTCGTTGACTCCCCGTAGAAAGATCTGGAAGGAGAGAGGAGGCAGGTGGACCCATGTGGCTTCAGCCCCCGAGAGACCCCTGTGTCTTTCCCCCAAGCCCTGCTCACCCTGTCCCTGCCCCCTGCCTCGCTTGGTTCTTGCCTTGGCCTGGGTCCACTCTGGGCCTCAGTTTCTCAGCTGGACCCTGAGGGGTTGGACTGCTGCCTCGGTGCTCCTCCCAGCTGTGACCTTCTGAGGGAGGCAGAGGTCCAGGTGTGGGGTTTTGCCCTTCCCCCCTCGGCCAGGGTTCCCTCTCAGCTGGTTGCCAGTTCACTGCACACAGCGGCTCGGGGGCCCTCGCTCGTGCGGGCTGACTGCACCTGCTCTGTGCTGACCGTGGCCAGGTGTGGCCGAGACAGCGACCTTTTGGACAGCCGGAGCAAGGCCTCCTGCTGTGCCCCCTACCTGAGGCTGGGAGCAGGAAGCCCCGCCCATGTCACAGACAGGAAGTCAGAGGACTGGGGTGCAGCCCCCTGGGGTGCAGCCCCCTGCCTGCGGAGCCAAGCTGTTGCCTTGTTGGGTGCAAAGGATGAGACAGATGGGAGGGGGGCATGTGTGTGGGGGGGGCTCGTGCAGGGCGGACCTGAGCTGGCTTGTCCACCACACCCCCTTGGGCCTCAGCGTCCCCAGCTGTGAGCTGGGTCTGAAGCCCTTGCCCTGCTGGGCTCACAGTGCCAGGGCCCGGAGCACAGATGGGCCATG
Source organism: Lepus europaeus (assembly GCF_033115175.1). NCBI lineage: Eukaryota > Metazoa > Chordata > Mammalia > Lagomorpha > Leporidae > Lepus > Lepus europaeus. Next base: position 113,730,998 of record NC_084837.1, read on the forward strand.
GGGTGGTGAGGGAAGCCAGAGCCAGGGTCTGGGACTCCCATGCTATGGAACCCAGGCCACAGCCGGATGTGCCTCTGTCACACATGGCCTGGGCCATGCCTGCCTCAACCAATCAACAGCTCGGGAGGGTGGACAGTCCCAGGCCGGAGCCTGGCTAGTGGAAGTGACGGGCAAAGGAAAGAGTGTACTCCTGCCCCACTCGCCAGCACAGCGTCGGGGAGGCCAGAGCTGGGGTCACTACCCCAGAGAGAGGGGTGGGGCAGAGGGAAGCAGCCAGGGACATGGGGCCATGGCAGGGACGGTGCGCGAGGGGCAGAACCGGGGCCAAGCCTCCTTCCTCCGACTTGCACAGACGGCGAGGCCGGGAGAGGCCAGGGCGTCTCCGCCCAGCTGCTTTTCCCTTGCTGAGTCCTTCCCCAGGCCCGCCGCCCAGGCCCGCCGCCCCGAGAGCCCGGTGTTGGTACCTCCAGCGCCGTGTGGGTGCAGCCGATGTAGCGGGGGATGCAGCTGCCCTTGCGAGTGACCGTGGCATACAGGTGGGTGCTGGCCGCGGCTTCGCTGCTTTTCCTTTCACTATCTTTCCTGGACTGAGCGGGCTGGACACAAGGGAGGACACAGGAGGAGGAGAGTGGCCGAGGGCAGGCCCTGGCCGTAAATCCAGCCCCTCACAGACAAGCACTCGGCATTGCTCCTCTGGGCCGCCGAGCTCATAATGAACGCTCATGGTCCCCGTGCGCCCTCCTGGGGGATCGATAGCATAAATCCTGCCCCTTTCATCGCCTTCACAAGGGTGCCCTCCTGTCTGCTCTCATGGTAGAGACGTGATAACGGGCTAGAGCTGCAGCTCAAGTGCTGGCTCCCCCGGGGGGCGTCACTGGCGTCTCGGGGCCTTTGCTCCCCTGCCTGGCCTGGAAGCCCCATCCCAAGGCCTGTGAAGGAAAAGACCACTGGGGCTGGGGCTGCAGAGTCGTTTGGAAAGAGAGTCGGGGGCCAAGGCCTGGAGGGGGCAGGAGGAGGACAGCTCACTGGGACCCAGCACCTCCTGTGCACCAGGCAGACATCACCGCACCAGCCGAGCCAGGAGGTGAGTCTGAGCAGCTCGCCTGTGCTGGAGGGCGTGGGGTACGGGTTTAAGAGCTTCCTATGGGCGGGCGTCTGCTCGTGAGCAGCAGGCCTGGGGTAGGAAGCCTCATTCTGGCCCCACACTGCTCTTCCTTCCAAACCCCAGGGGAGGGGGAAGGAGGCTCCTGCTCATCTCTGGCCAGGGCCCAGGACACAGTAGCTGCTTTTGGTGTCTGAGCACTGGGACAGCAGTGGGCAGGGGGGCTGGGCTGGGAGTCCCTGCCAGGGACTGAGGGGCCCTGAGGCTCCTACTACTCCCGGCGCATACCCACTAGAAGGGTGCATGCTGCGGGTGTTTGACTCCCAGACACCCTCCAGCCCCCTTGAGCCTTCCCCTCCTGCCCCGGCAGCGTGGGCACAGGAAGAAGTGGCTGGGAGGCAGCTTGCCCTCAGCAAAACCCGCATCCCAGGCCCACAGGTGCAAAACCAGCTCCACCTTGAGGGTCAGCCCCGGCGCCCAGGACAGAGGGTGCTCTGCACAGAGGTCATTCTCCATCAACAATGTGTGCATTTAACGCGGTCAGTTTCACATACACAGGGCTGTTTACGGAGCTGAACCTGGGGCTTCCACAGGCTTGGGGACATCTCCCTGTCTGCCTGCCAGGAGCCATGGACTAGGCATGCTGTGGGGTGGGTGTGGGCTGCCCCGCCCGCTTTGCTCCATGGCCCCGGGCGACTCACCAACACCAGCTCAAAGTGGTAGGGGTGGAAGACACGCAGGTACTTGATGGGGACGGCGCAGGACAGAAGCTCCTCCTTATTCTTCTTGTCCACCACCTTGAGGACCACATCTGGAGGGAGTCAGACGATCCCGGCGTCAGGTCAGGGCCCAGCGCACCGCCCTCCCTCTCAGTGTGGCCAGGTGCATGCCCACAGCCCCACTCTGTGAGCACAGTCTGAGCCCCCGCGGCGGGGCAAGGCTCCATGCCAGGTGCAGGTAGGACCCAAAGAGCAATTCCCTCCTATGGCCCAGAAACGCCCAGCCCAGGGTGGATGCACACAGCAGTGAGCCCAGGCCCCAGGGCTGCACACGTATGTGCACACGCAGATCCATGGGCAGACTGGAAGGGCGCCCCTCTCTGGGATTTCTAAAAAATAGTTTTACACAATTTCAGTGTGCGTTAGGAAATAGAAGTGATTCACATATATAATGAGTTCTTTGTGATTTCATAGACATAGGGCACATCAACATTTCGTGGAAAATGGAAACAAAATATAAGTTTACTTGGGGACACAAAAAACAAAACCCAGCATTATTATTTTCATTTTGCATTTCCACTAACTTTTTGAAGGCTTTGGCCCCCAAATAAACTGATTTTAAGGATTTATTTATTTGAAAGAGTTACACACAGAGAGAGGAGAGAGGCAGACAGACAGACAGACAGAGAGATCTTTCATCTGCTGGTTCACTCCCCAAATGGTCACAATGGCCAGAGCTTGGCCAGACTGAAGCCAGGAGCCAGGCGCTTTTTCTGGGTCTCCCATGTGGAGATGCACTTGGGCCATCCTCTGCTGCTTTCCCAGGTGCATTAGCAGGGATTTGGATGGGAAGTGGAGCAGCTGGGACTCAAACTGACATCCATATGGGATGCCAGCACTAGAGACAGCAGTGTAACCTGCTGCGCCACAGCACCAGCCCCTAACCTTATCTTTTAAGCCCGTTTCTGTGCACTTCTGAAGTGCTCTGCTGTAACGTGCTCAACTCCATGCATCTAGGAAGTGGGTGATGGGGGGAGGCTGCACTTGGCACACTGTTCCGGAAATCTGTGATCAGGGGAGGAAGGAGAGGGAGGGGGAGGAAAGGAAGAGCAGGTGGAGGAGGAATGAGGTGGAGGGAGGAGGGGTGAAGGCAGAGGGAGACCCAGGGAGTCTGGGAAGGAAGGAGTGGAGGGTGAGGCTGAGGAGCCCCTGACCCTGTCTCCCGAGAGCAGGAGGTTTCAGCACCAGGGACAGCGCCAGGGAGGCAGCTGCGCAGGCAGGGTGGCGTGGAGCTGGCGGTCACACAGAGAGAACAGCTGAGGCTCTCGCTACCCAGCGTTCCCTCTGTCTCCTCCCATGCACACAGACCCCACAGAGGGCAAGACACTTGCTAGGCTCTCTCAGGAGCCGGCCGCCTGGACCCACACTCACAGGAAGGAGATGGCACGGCCGGTCTGGAGACTGACTTGGGGAAAACAGGGTCAAGTGAGGGTTGTGCAGCCAGCAGCGGCCGCTGCTCCCAGACACCAGCCTGCCGCGGGGCCTTCAGTGAGTCACAACCTCTCCAGGCTTCCTGCCCTTGCTCTTTAAAATGTTAATGTTTTAAAAAAAGAAAAGAGCCTGGGACTGGTGCTGTCGTGCAGGGACTCTGAGTGATGGCTCCAGTGCCGGCTGTTCCACTTCCCACCCAGTGCCTGGGACAGCAGCGGAAGACTGCCCAAGTGCTTGGGCCCCTGCACCCCTTGCAAGACCCAGGTGGAGCTCCTGGCTCCTGGCTTTGGCCATCTGGGGATAGCCCTGACTGTTGCGGCCATTTGGGGAGTGCACCAGCACATGGAAGATCTCTTTCTGTCTCTCCAACTCTGTTACTCTGCCTTTCAAATAAAAAATAAATAAATGAAATCCTAAAAAGAAAAAGACCTCATCCCTCTCCCAGGACGGTTGATGGAGGAGTGTGTGTTTTCCAGGCTATGAATTTGGTGCTAGCTGTCCTATGGCAGTCACCGGGGGCCTCCTGGGGTCCACCTGTGGCTCACCCAACCCCAGACAGACCTCACATAACTCAGCCAGACGGAGCCGCAGCAGGAGCTGTGGCGGTGCAGCCCCCACGCCCAGTTGCCATGGACCCTGAGTCTCCAAATCCAGCCAGCATTGGCTGAGGCCGAGCAGGAGAGGGGGGCCCCGCAGCCCCCGCCTGTCCTCTGGAGCTGCGTGTGGGCGGCCAGCAGCTCCGCCGCCCTGTGCCTGTCTCCCTGTGGCAAGCTCGCTTCATCAGCTTCCACTGTGGACACTGCGCCTGGCCAGCCCCCTGCCGTGCCCTCTGTGCCGCCGACAGGCTGTCTTCGCTGCCCGCCTGGCCCGGGGGCTACAGCTCCCCCTCGGTTTTCATTAACACATCCTCGAGCCCCCTCCTACTCTTCCCCCTTCTTGGCCCGGCCCCCATCTCTCCCACCCGCAGACGTCACCACAGCAACCGCTTCCAAGCAGGTTCCAACAGGCAGGCAGCCGCTCCCATCTGCCGAGAGGCGCCTGCCAGGGCTCCCGGCCTGCCCCGGTGGCCTCCTCACCCTCCTGTCCCGCCCACAGCCAGTCCTGTCCCCTCGCTGCTGCACATGTGTTGCTGACCACGTCACACCCAGATGTGCTGGGCCCAGGCTGGGTCACTCACCGACACATACTCGTGCTCTCACCGTTGTCCACACACGCACAGGTGCCGACAGCCCTGACACTGCACACGCACACACACACACACAGGAGCCAGCAGGCAGTAGCCACAGACCCGTGCACCAGCGTGAGAGCCTGGGTCAGCTGCCCTCCACTCTGCGCCTTCTCAAACCCTCCCCACTGCTCCACCTGTTCCTTTAAAGGCAAAGAGGCTGTTCCACTTGACCTAGAACTTGCTCCTTCCCGTTCTAGGCAGGCTCCTCCCTCCTGACGGCCCTCTCCCCCCACCTGCTGTCTCTTGCAGTCCCTGGCAGGGTTTCTTGGGGACAGGGGAAGCCTGCCCTGGCCTGGAGACCACCTGCGGGGAGCCAGCCCCAGGTTCTCTCTCACCAGCCGAGCACAGAGACATCGCTGGGCACCGCTGGTTCCCGCTGGTATCAGCCATCAGTGCCCTGTGCAGCCCAGGTTCCGCCCGAGAGTGGATGGCAGACAGGCCCATGGCGTGGAGCCCACAAGTGTGTACAGGCGTGTGTGTGCCCAGGGACCCGCGGCTCCGTCTGACTCCCGAGGAGGCACCAGCAAGGATCCGGAAAGTTCCCAGAACATGAAAACCGTGGCGCAGAGTGTAAAGCCACAGCATTCCATACGGGGGCTGGTTCAGTCCCAGCTGCTCCCCTTCCGACCCAGCACCCTGGGAAAAGCAGCAGAAGACGGCCCAAGGACACAGACTCCTGCACCCACGTGGGAGACCTGGATGAAGCTCCTGGCTCCTGGCTTCAGCCTGGCCCAGCCTGACAGTTGCAGTCACCTGCCGGAGTGAACCAGGGGATGGAAGACCTCGGTCTCTCTCTGTGACTCTTTCAAATAAATATTTAAAAAAATAATAAAAAGCAAAACCCAAACTGCATGGGTACCGCAGAGGGACGTGCAGAGCTGGCCTTGGGTGCTCTCTTCCCAGCACTGGGAGGCTGTGGTGCCCCTCGGAGGCGGTGACCCTGGGGAGCCCTGCGAGGGGCGAGCTGGGGAGCTGGGGAGCTGGAATGGGCGCCTTCAGTGGGAGGCGCGCCAATAACAGCCGTGGAAATAATAACCATGGTCATAAAAAAAGGTAAGCGCGTCACCGCGAAGATTCATTTATCTGGAACAACTCATTTTCCGAGCGGGCCGGGGAGATGAGGCGTGACGTGTTATGATGTCTTTTCTTTAAGTGCTTTGTACTGCGCCGAAGGAGGCGTGCAGGTGGCACCCAGCTGGGGTGAGAGCAAGCGGCTTCCGCCTTAGCCTCGGGGGTCTGCGATTACGGCCCTCACGTGCGCACACACCCACCCGGGCCCCCCAGGCTCACCTTCGCGCCCAGCGTCCTCCGCTTCGATCTCCACCGTCACCGTGTCCCCCCAGATCGGGGCTCGGGTGGGCTCCGGGGTCACGGAGGTGACTGCGTGGGAGCTCTGCTCCTTGGCTTCCTCAGATGTGGTTTTCCTGGGAGAGGGGTGAGCCAGGGTGAGTCGTGGGGGAAGCGTCCTGCCCGCCGCGGGGCCCTCCGCGCCGAGTCCACTGCCCGTGAATCGCAGTGAAAGGGGACTTGGAGAGCCGCCTCTCACGCACGGATGCTCAGGGGGTCGCAGCCCACTGTCCGCTGAGGCCTCTCTCGGTCCAGGGCACCAGAGCTCAGGGGTGGATACCTGGCCACGGAGGGCACCTGCAGGAGCCTGGGTGTGGCCCCCCTCCCGCCCCGTACCTCTTGAGGGATCTGTCCAGAGAGAGGAGGCCTCCAGGCAAGGGGCCGGGGCAGTGTGTGGGCCCCCACCCCGTACCTCTTGAGGGATCTGTCCAGAGAGAGGCTGGGGCAGTGCCTCCCTTTCCCCTAGGCTTCTGGCCCAGCCCCCAGCTCCGCCCCCTCAGCGAGCACACAGCTGCCCTGCCTTCTGCAGGTTCTGCCGGGTGCAGGACGCCAGGCTGGGCCCCCAGAGCTCGGCACGGGGCGCCTGGGACCGGAGCTGTGAGTGGTGCTGCTGCTCCAGCCACTGCACTGTGGGGTGAGGACTCAGCCGAGGCACTTGGGCCGGGGGAGCTGCACCCCCACTCACACCCCTGGGCTGGGAGGAGACACAGGAACAGCACCCCCAGCAGCCTCTGCATCACCCCCGAAGGCCCCAGAGGGAGTGCGGGGCAGGCCGGGGGGGGGGGCCAGTCTGCCCCAGGCCGCCCACCTGTGGCCCTTCCCAGCCCAGCCTGTCCCTCTCCCCTCCAGGAAGCCCTCTGGGACCCCCGACCCTCACTACCACCTCTGTTCTTCTCACAGAAGGGACACTGGGGCCAGCTCCTTGCACCCACTCACCGCAGCCCTGCCCTTATGGCAGGGGGTCGGAAGGCCCTACCCCCAGCTCCGGGGTCCACTGAGGACTCCTGTTCTGCTCCCATGGAGAGGCCGTGTGGCACAGTGAGAGCCACAGGGTCTTGCTGTCAGACCAGTGAGCTGCAGATCCTGGCTCTCCCCCAGGCTGGCTGTGTGACTTTGGGCAACGTGCGCCCAGGCTGCAGGGTTGTACCGGAGGGGAGGGAATGAGTTCTTTTTTTTTTTTTTTTTTTTTTTTTTTTTTTTTTGACAGGCAGAGTGGATAGTGAGAGAGAGAAACAGAGAGAAAGGTCTTCCTTTTGCCGTTGGTTCACCCTCCAATGGCCACTGCGGACGGCGCATCTCGCTGATCCGAAGCCAGGAGCCAGGTGCTTTTCCTGGTCTCCCATGTGGGTGCAGGGCCCAAGCACTTGGGCCATCCTCCACTGCCTTCCCGGGCCATAGCAGAGAGCTGGCCTGGAAGGGGCAACCGGGACAGAATCTGGCGCCCCAACCGGGACTAGAACCCGGTGTGTCGGCGCCGCAAGGTGGAGGATTAGCCTGTTAAGCCACGGCGCCGGCCAGGGAATGAGTTCTTATGCGTGGCGCCCACCACATTGCTAAGTGCCACCCGTGCTCAGTAACTATCACCTTAAATGATTCACATACCAGCATTCCCCTCACTTCTGCCCCGTGGAGGGAAGGCCTGCCTTTTCCTTAGCTCCTAGCCTGGTTTCTCCCCATTGTGACCCCAAAATGGGGGTCCATCGTTGGGGTCTCTGGCTGCTCTGGCCAAGGTATGGAGTCCTGGGAGTCCCACCACGGCGAGTGTCCAACCCGGGGGGATCCTGGCAGGGTGCCCGCCCCTCCCTGAGATGCAAGGCCTCCTGGGTAAGCAGCATCCCACAGAGGATGCTCAGGGGTTCTGGGAGGACGGCGTGGACGGCGCCCAGCAAGGAGGCTTCTTTGGGGTTTGTCAGACAGCCTGGCATCACCAAGGGCAGGAGGGAGGAGCTGGGGGGGTCTGGACTGAGAAGGGGGTCCCCCCCACCAGAGTCTGAGTCCTCCCCAGGAGTGCTGGGCCACCCCTGCCCCCCACAACTCCCTTCCTCCAGGATCTGAGCTCCCCGGGCCCTGGTTCTCCCTCCCCACAGCCACCCCCGACCCCGACCTGAGCCCTCAGAACCTCCGCCCAGGGCTGGCGCTCTGCTCCCAGCCCTCCCAGCCCCTCCTGGGGGACCAGCACAGGGGCAGCAGGGAGGTACCGGCAGGGAGAGAGGCAGGCCGCTGTGCCCCAGTATCACAGCCCACTGCTCCCAGGACTCCCCGGAGAGCGCAGAGCAAGGGTGTGAGTCTCAAGCAGGATTCGGGCCAGCCACCCTCTCTCCTCCCAACCCCTCCACCCCCAGCGCGAGTGTTCCAGGTGGAAAGGGGTAGGCCAGGCTGACAGGCAGGGTCCAAAGAGCCCACCTGACCCAGTGGACCAGGAACCGGCCCAGCGTCCCTCAGGCTGGAAGGAGTTAAGCCAGTGTCCCCCGCCCTCAGCACACACACCCCAGGTTCCTCAGGGCTGGATGAGTGCAGAGGGAGCCCAGGGGGAGGGGAGGCTTTTAGCAGGGGGGGCGGCTTGTCAGGTAATGGCTTTTCCTGGCACAGCTGCCTCCCCTGGGCCCTGACGCTATTCTAGGAGCTGAAGAGCAAGAAGGGCACCAGCTCTTCATAGCAAGCTGGGCACGCGGCAGAGTGAGTCAGAGCCCAGATCTGGCCCCACCCCCCGGCTCGCTCCACCCCCCAGGCCTCCCTTGTGGTTCCTTTGCAAGGTCTGCGTCCCCTGCGTCCCTGCCCCCAGAGCCCTCAGGCGGGGGGAGCCAAGGGTGGCACCTGCCGTCCCAGGCCTCCGACTCCGTCCAGATGGCCTTGGGTGGGGACGCAGCAGGCCTGGGCCCCGAACCACAGGACACGGGATCCTCCCAGCCCAGGCCCCACCTCAGACGCTGCAGGGGCGCATGTGTGTCTTGGACCAACTCCAAGCCCAAGCCCAGTGTCCCTGGGGTTGTCTCCAGGGCAGCTCTAAGTGGGAGGGAGGCGGAGGGACTTTGCTCTCCTCCTGCAAGGTCATGACCAAGGGAAAATGCGCTGCTCCCAGGGGCTGCCTGGTGGATGCAGGTGGGCAGTGGGAGAGCACAGGACGGGATGGAGACAGGGGGCACTCTGTGCCACCCCTACCCTGCTCCGGCAGACACACCGGCTGCCCCAGAGGGGTCTGCGTGCCACCCGCCATCTGCCAGCCTTCGAATGGCTGCCCTGAGCCACCTCCCACTCCTCTCAAAGCAGCAAGCACACAGCTCTGCCCAGGAGACGGGGCCTGAGTCGTGCAGCCACTCGGGGGGGGGGGGGCGGCGCATCTGTCTGGCTGCTTGGGGTCCCGGTGCCCAGGTGCTGTTTCCAGAAGCCCCTGGCTAAGGTGGGCATGAGGAGGGTCACAGGCCGTGGACGAGAGGTTCCCTGTTGCTGGCTCACCTGGGAAGACGGAGAGGGAAGCTGGGGGCCCGGGGTCAGAGTCAGAGTCCTCAGGCCAGGCGTCCTGCCCCGGAAAGCGGGGCGATCTCCTACCTGCCACTTGCACCCAGCAGCCCCCTCCTCCCCACAGGCCTCTGTCCACCCCCGGAAGGACACACAGTGACCTCTCTCAATCCAGCAGCCCAGGCTCTCGTGGTGGTCGAGCCGTCAGACCCTGCCTGGGCTGGACCAGAGTGGGTGGGGCTCACGCAGGTGCACAGGACCCTCCCAACAGGAGGTTGGAGCTGAGGCTTGGCCACCGGGAGGCGCTGTGGCCCACACACAGGAGCCAGGTAGGGAGCGTGAGTTGGGGGCGTAGAGGCGTCTGTGGCCCTCCCTGGCTAGGCTTCCTCTCGGTGGCTTCTCTCTGAGCCCATGTGCAGTGTCCCCCTGGGCCCCTGGGGAAGCCCTCAGCCTTGCTGCCCTAGGGTTGCTGGGCACAGAGTGGGTCCTGGGGAGGTAGGGAGAGGCAGCCCCCCACCCCACCCCTGCGTCACCCAGTCCACGCTGCAGAAGGCAGGCAGCTGGTCCCCAGAGCTCCCAGGGGGCTCCCCTGGAGGCACAAACTCCGTGGTTGTTCTAGGCCGAGTGGTGGGCGGCCGAGTGGTGGGCTCCCGAGCCCGGGGCCCCGTACCCAGTGGCCTCTGATGAGCTGTCTGCTGCGTGCTGTCCCTGCCCCAAAACCAACCACTGCCCCCTGCTCGTGCCTGCCCTGGACACAGCTCTGCAGATTCCAAGTTGTGCCCACCTGGCCCCCTCTGCTGGGCTCAGCCCCTGCAAAGGAAAACCCACGTTCTAAGGAATTCTGGGATTCCAGGGAGCTCTGGCGAAGGCAAAAGACTTGTCGGCCCCAACCCACTGCCCAGCCAGCATGGTGGCCCGGGTGTGTGTCGGGGGTTAAGCCACTCCTGGTTTGAGTCCCGGCTGCTCCACTTCCTATGCAGCTCCCTGTTAACATGCCTGGGAAAGCAGCAGAGGACGGCCCAAGTGCTTGGGCCCCTGAACCCACGTGGGCAACCCGGATGGAGTTCCTGGCTCCTGACTTGAGCCTGGCCCAACCCTGACTGTTGTGGCCACTTGGGAGTGAACCAGTGGATGGAAGATTTCCCCCCATCTCTCTGCTTTTCAAATAAATAAATAAATCTTTAAAGAAAGCAAGACTGCCACTCCCCTCCCCCAGCCCCCCCCGATCCGAGTCAGCCCCCCTGTTCTGGGGCACCTCCATGAAAACACACGCCCCTCATCACCACCCATGGCGGGCGAGGCAGGGCTGCCTTTCCACCAAGCCCCGGAGAACCTGCCCCACCCCAGATTGCTCAAGCTCAGGCCGGAGCCCTGGTGTCGGGCGTGGTGGAGCCTCCCCCTCTCCTGTGGCTCTCCAGGGATCTTATCTGTCAGAGGCTGCAGCCTGCCCCATCTGCCAGCCCCTGGAGGCTCACGCTGGAGTCTGCCCCGATGGGGGTCCCTGGGAGCAGGGGGTCCACCTGTCAGTCCATGCCATAGCTGAAGAGGGAAGGGACAGCATGGATGAGACAGCTTTGGGGGGTCCGGTGGTGACTGGGGACCCTCTTGATGGGCCGGTCACTGTGAATGTCCACTCTTCTGAACTCCCCCTTCCTTCTACGGGCAGCCTGGGCACAGCGGGACCGTGGACCGGGCAGAAGGGGACTATGCCAGCCTGCCTCTGCCATCTGACTGCCTCCGCTGTCTGACTCCTGGCCTCTCTTGGTGGAGTTCAGGCCATGTGCTCGGACCTGCTGGGGTGTGGGTCCTGTGCTGGGAGCCTGGGCCTTAGCGTGGGCACGGTCAGGGACAGTGGGTGGGGTCTGCTGGGAGGCGGCCGTTGGTTCTACCCTGCACACGTCCAGGGCCTGCTGCATGCTGTCCCTGTCCCAGAACCAACCACTGGCCCCTGCTCGTGCCTGCCCTGGACACAGCTCTGCAGATTCCAAGTTGTGTCCACACAGGGAAAGCAGAGCCCAGCTGTGGGGCCTGGGCTCCCCCAAGGCCTTGGTCCTGACCGCTCCATCCCAGCCTGGGGCCCCAGGGTCTGATCCTGCTGCCCACAGAGGGCTGCCCTGCGAGAGACCCCAGCCCCAGTCCTGGGCTGGCCCCTAGGCCCTGCTCCTCCAGCACCGAGGGCCTGGCCTGTACACAGGGCTGCCCAGGCGCAGAGCCACCTGGGATTCAGACAGTGAGGGGCAGGGCAGGGGCCACGCCCACAGGCCCTCCCTGCACCCAGGGCCAGCTGCCTCTGTCCCTGCCTTTGTGTGTGAAGAGAACCCGCGGCCCCCAGGGTCCTCCCCGGCTACACTCGCGGCTGTGGGTTTGAGTCCCTGGCTCCGGATCCCCTGCTATGGACTCTGGCCCCTACCCTGGACGTCTCTGGGCCCAGCTCCTGCTGGCGGTACTCAGGGGACCTGCACTGCCCGGGGGCAGGAGAACCTGCCAGCGGGGCTGGGTGCAGGGGCGAAATCCCATCTGTGCTGGGGGCTCAGGAGGGGCCGGTACGATCGGCAGGAACACATCGCTGCTTTACCCGCACTGGACCTCCGGGGAGCAGGCCACCCTGGCCGGCCTTCCTCCACTCCGGAAGTCAGGGGGAGAGGGCTGGAGGCCGATGTGGACCCGGTCCCGCCCAGCTGCAGAGCCGTCCGCTTACGTACTGGTTGTGCCCTGAACCCACGGCGTTCGATGTCCCTGCTGGGCTTTCCTGGCGTGGAGGGGCCAGGGCACTCCCCTTCCCTCCCAGGAGGTGCTGGGCCACGGGAGGTGTTGAGCTGGAAGTTCACCGGGGCCGGGCAGGGCTGGGGGGAGGCCAGCACAGGCCTGGAGAGAGGACCACGCCTCCAGGCTGCTCACCGCGCCCGGGAGGGAAGAGGAGCCCTGTGCAAGAATGAGTGTGGGCTCAGCAGGTGCCCAGGACAGCGGGGACCCCTGCCTCCCTCAGCGTCCCCTCGGCCACTGCTCAGGGCCCCTGCGGGAGGGCTTGTGCTCTGGGGCCTGGACGAGGAGATGCCCCAGGGACCCGGAGAAACATCTGGAAAGAATCCTCAGGGCTTCAGTGTGGCAGAAGGCCGGTCTCCGGCCCAGCCCCGCCCTAACCGCCGACGCCAGCTGTGTTTATGGCTCTGAGACACAGGGCTGTTCTCACCAGACAAAAATCCTGAGGCTCTGGGCCCCAGGGGCAACCAACGTCATGCAGAGCAGGTGTGGCCAGGAAACCAGGCCACGGGGCAGCGGCCCTGCGGGAGGGGAGTGACGGAGACCGTGGACTCCCAGGCCCCACCCAGGGCCTGCTCCCAACCCTGGCTTCCTCCCTACCCCTGCCTGAATCCTGCTGGGGGAGAAGGAGCCATGGGCCAGACGGGAGTGTGGTACCCCTCCTGGCCAGTGATGTGGCCCCTGCTGGCCGTGCACCCTCTGGGCCTGGCCTCCCTGGGGGCCCTGTGGGGAGAATGCAGCCTGGTCTGGGGCTGCCCCAGGGGAGCCAGCGTGCATGGAGAACCCCGCCAGTGTACTCCCAGAGGGGCAGGGAGCAGCAAATGGGGCTGCCATGTTCCTGGCTCTCACTTGGTCACAGTCACCGCTCTGAGCCCACTTGCGCTGAGCCCAACCTCCCGGCTGCTGGGGCAAACCCAAGGTCCCCAGTGAGTCATGCCGGGCCTCCACCCACTCCACCCGGATTCTTGCTCCCTGGGGCCCTTGGCCAAAGGCCTGGATTTGGACAGGGAGTGGGGGAGTCCAGAGTAGCCAGGACTCTTCTGGGTAGAAATCTGGGTTCTGGTGCCTGTAGTCCCTGTCCAAGCCAGGCAGGCAGGGAGGGGCTGGAGCTGGCGGCAATTCACAGAGATGTGCAAAGCCTCAAGCATCCCTTCTGTAAAATGGGCACAGCATGTCTGTGCAAAGTGGAGAGATGAGCTGACTGCGGTGCCCTGTTTTGTCATGGAATAGGCATTTTCCCCAACCTGTTTTGGAAGGCCCCGGGTGCACGAAGCACACACACTGACACCTCCACTCTGGCCAGGACCCCCCGGAACTGTCCTGCCTTCACCGTCCCTCTGTGTCCAAGGTCGGCCTCAGTCTGGGGCCAGGATCGGGGCTCCTAGGCTTTATCCGAGAAGGCCAGGAGTCTCTGAGTGTGACTCTGGCTGGCCCCGGTCCGGCCCCCTTGGGGCCTCCAACCCCAGGCCCAGCGCCAGCCACGCCTGCCCCTGTGCAGGAGCAGCGCCTTCCCCTCCCTGCCCTGGCTCCGTCCCTGCTCGTTAGCTCGGGCCAGCAGGTGGCCGGCGAAGCAGCTGCCAACCCTGGCAACCCCTGCCACGTGGCGAGGGCCGGGACCTCCCAGGCCATCTCCTGCATGGCTGGTCGCCCCCGCACCCCCGTGCGCCTCCTCCTGCCCACTGACGGGCAGCTCTGTGCCAGGCTGGGAGACGAGTGCTGGGCGCTCTGCCCGACCCTACTGGCCCCTGGCCCCGACTGTGGGGCCGGGGCGCTTGGTCCTGCCAACCTGGCTGGGGGGGTCTGCCCACAGCAGCACGGCCAGGGCTCTCACTGGGACTGATTCCTGGGTCGGAGCACAAGCTGGCCAGGCAGGCCTTCGCCAACCTGTGGCTGGGGCAACTCGGAGGCTCAGCGGGCTGAGACACACAGGGGCTCGGGGCAGCCGGCCAGTCTTGGGTCCACTGGTCGCAGCCTGGCCTCCTTCCAGGGACAGCCCTCGGGCTTTCTTCTGACAGGTCTCAGGGCGCGCTAAGAACCACCCCCAATCGCTGGGCCAGCAGTGGAGGAGGGAGGCGGGGGGCAGGTGTCAAGGGCTTCCCCAGTCACATCACAAGCTGGGATCGTCTGGCAATCACTTCCTGCCAGTGTCTTGCATCCCGAAACAGGGACAGGAGGATGAGCCAACGGGAGCGGGAGCCGAATCCCACCTCCAAGCCCGCCCCCACCCCGGAGCAGGGAACGGGCTGGGGAAGGGCAGGGGCAGGGGCTGGGATGGAAGGGAGCAGGCCTGCCCCGAGAACTGAGTGTGGCCACAGCAGAGGAAGGCTCCACAGGGATGCCCCGTGGACAACGGACCTCACAGTGCCCAAGGCAACCTGCCTGAGGAGGGGGCTGGCAGCAGGGGAAACAGAAGCCCGAGTTCCCACCCAAGCGGGCACCTCTCTGTCTGGCCCGTCTCACGTCTTCCGGGCTCGCCCCTGCTGCACGGCGGGCAGCCTTTCTTTTGCAGGACTAATAGTCCAGCGTGCACCTGCCCCCACGTTGCATCTGCTTTCTCTGTTCATCTATAAGGCTACACGGAACCCACAGATGCCACCTCCACTTCCCCTGGACGCATGTCCGGAAGCCAGACGGCTGGGTGCTGAGGTCACCCCACCTTTCGCTCTTGGAGACCCCCACACCGTGCTGACGGCTGCACTGACCCACAGCCCCCCTCCCTGAACGAGGGCTCCCCGTTCTCTGTGCTCTCCAGCATCACCCCCTCCCCCCAACATCTCCTTACGGCTTCGATCTGCATTTCCCAAGGACCGGTGAGGTCAAGCGACACCGTCTTTCTAGAGCGTTGGAAGCAACCGCGTTCATTTAAGTGTTTCTAAACAAATACGGCTTAAAAGCCTCGAGATCAATAGGTCTTCAAAGCAGTGGATCCCGACGAGCCTGCACGCTGCGGCTTTCTCACGCCCAGGGTGCTTTGTAACGGGGCCTGTGAGCACCACGTTCTTGCCAGCGTGGCTGCTGTATCTGGGGTTCCTGCCTGGGGCTGGGGGCTGGGGGCTGGCACTGGGCCTCCAGGCTCTGCAGCCCTCTCATTTGCATCTCATTAGCGCCACGTGGAGCTGGTGGCGGCTCTGCCAGGACCGACCCGGGGAACCCAGCCCTGCCTGCTTCCCAAGGCTGCAGCCACAGGGTGAACCCAGCTCTCAGCTCGGAGCTCTGGCCCAGCACGGGTCATCCGGGCTCCAGTGGTGCGTTCCCATGGCAACGGGGTGGTGTTGACTGTTTTGAGGTGCCCCCGGAGCGCCCTGCCCCGGGCGGGATTGGTGACAGGCAGGGTCTCAATCTCCCCAGATGATCTGCGATAATTGGTTTATGGAAATGAATGGGGGGAGAAGGCGAGCTGCCTGCTGGGGGGAGGGGAGGCTGGGAGTGGAGCTTGGGTAACCTGTTGGTGTCCCTGTGTGTGGGGGTGGGGTGGGGGGTGTCGGCCTCTTGGTCAGTCCTGGGCTCCCAGAGCTATGCTGGGTGCACTGTCGCATAAATGCAGGAGACCTGAGCTAACCGTAACCCTGGTTCTATAGAATGTTTCAGATCCATGTCACCAGGCTGCGGGAATCCAGGGGAGGGGGAGCTAGCTCAATCCTGGTGGCTGCCTGGAGAAGGAGGAGGAGGTGCCTTAAAGGTGGGATTTTGGCCAGTGCTGGTGAGAGGGCTGGGGCAGACACACACACACACACACAGCCCTAAGGAAATATGACCAGCGTTTGCAAGACGCTAAATAAGGAAACTCAACAATGCCAGCACCAGGAGCGGGGGTGGGGCAGGGGGGCGGCTACAGCTGGCTCAGTGCCTTCCGGCTGCTCGGGGGCTCCCCGCCGGTGCTGCTGGGAGACGTGGAGCCAACGTTTAGCGTTCGTGGGGAGGCTTGGCTGAAGCCCATGGAGGGGACAGTGGACACCGCATGGTGGGCCTAGGGCACCCCTGCAGATGACAGCACCTGCCCACGGCGGCTGGCAGGGCGGAGGGTGAGCGGCAGCAAAGGCCCAGAATGACCAGGTGTGGGCCAGGGCCCCTCTCCAGGGCTGGCCACAGTGGGCTGGGGGTGCCCAGGAGCAGGAGACCTCGGATTCCCTCTCCTCTGACCCTCACCCCGGACAGAGCCCAGCCCGAGGCGGCACCATGGCCGTGTTCCAGGAGCGGCTGGCCCTGGCACCAGCCCTGGCCAGCAGTCCCCACACAGCAGGGGGGCCCTGGTGTTGCCCCGTGGGATTCAGCCCCACCCATGTCAGCTCCAGCCCTGGGTTCTCACGGCTGTGACAGCATCCGCCCCCGCTCCTCGGTCACTTACACCACCACATAGGGCCAGGGCTCAGAGCCGTCCCTGCAGGCAGGCAGGTTGGTGGCCCCGTGGACGGTGACCACGACGATCTCCTTGTTGAGGGGAGCCAGGCGGCTGACGGTGGGCTCCGTGCTCGGGGCGGCGTCCAGAGGCTCCTTCGGGCCCTCGGCAACCTGCGAGGACAGCAGCATTGAGTGGGCTCTGCTGACGTGGCCCCTCCCTCCGCTCTGTCCCTCTGTCCCTTCTAAGCTGCCGGCTCCCTCGCTCTTCCTCCACCTGCTCTGGGGCGGCCGTCACCTCTGATCCCCGTTCTCTCCGTCCCACACCACGCACCACATCAAGCGGCCGGTCAGTCTCTCCCATGAGCTCAGCTCTGCCCACCCGTCTCGCCAGGTCCCTCTTGGTAGCTTTGGGATCCGCAAGGAGGGAAGGCCTACACTTCTGGGAACAGAGAGGCCTACTTCCTTGTCAACGTCCCTGCGGGTGCCTAAAGGTCAACCAATGAGGATCAGCCCCGCCTCAACCTTTAACCCCCATGCCCTGAATCTATAAAAGGAGCTCTCCCAATCTCTGACGCGCGACTTCCCCGGCCCCCGCTCTGTTGGGACCGGGGAACCTCGCCCGGGAGTGGAACCCCAATAAAAGCCTGTGAATTAATCGATTCGTCTGCCTGGGAAGATCTGTTACGCGCCGGACACCTTACACCTCCTGTGCACAGCACTTCACAGTTTACAAACGTCGGTCACCCCCATGCCGGACCACGCACAGCAGACACGCAAGGAGCCGGAATCAGAAGTGGAGCCAGGCCCTCCGGGATGGGACGCGGGCACGCCCAAGTGGCGTCTGAACCAGGTGCCTGCCTCTTGCCTGGCGCTTTGATGCCCAGGTGAAGCCCCTTTACAGCTGGGGGTGGGGCACTCAGAGAGACAAAGTCCCGGCCCCAAAGCATACAGCGGGTCCGCCACCGGAGAGCGGGAGCCGGAGCACCTGTTTGCAGTTGGGGCCCAGCCTGGGGTCCGCCTCGTGAAGGCCTCGGGGCTGTGATCTTCTTCGGGAGGGCTGGCGGCAGCCAGAGCAGTGGCCTGTGCGGCCAGCACTGTGGCATAGCCGGGCAAGGCGCTGCCTGCCACGCCAGCATCCCACAGGGGTGCAGGTTTGAGTCCCGGCTGCTCCACTTCTGATCCAATTCCCTGTTAATGCACCCAGGAAAGTAAAGGAAGATGGCCCGGGGTGCTCGGGCCCCTGCACCCACGTGGGAGACACAGAGGAAGCTCCTGGTTTCTGGCTCCAGATCAGCCCAGTTCAGCTGTGGGCACTTGGGGAGTGAACCAGCAGATGGAAAATCTCTCTCTCTCTGTAACTTTGCATTTCAAATAAATAAATTCTTTTTTAAAGGGATGCAAAGCAGGAGACCATCAAGGGCAGTCTGAGGGGTGGGATTACATTTGAAATTCCCCAGAAATTTCTAGAATGGCCGCAATTCACCGCAATACAGAGAAAAGAAACATGGGAGCAAATAGGCGCCCCGTCTATAAAAAGACCAATCTCCCTAATCCTCAGGGGATCCTGAGCTCTGCGAACATCACCAATAAAAGGTGTGGGTCGGCCCGGCACAGGAAGCCGCAGGGTGCAGCTGGAG
The DNA here is from genome assembly GCF_033115175.1 of Lepus europaeus. Classification (NCBI taxonomy): domain Eukaryota; kingdom Metazoa; phylum Chordata; class Mammalia; order Lagomorpha; family Leporidae; genus Lepus; species Lepus europaeus. Next base: position 113,749,076 of record NC_084837.1, read on the forward strand.
CCAGGTGCAACGTGGGTAAGGCCGCCACCTTCGACCGCGTCCCGGCTGCTCTGGCTCCAACCCAGCTCCTTGCTAAAGCACCTGAGAAGGCAGCAGGTGCTGACCCAGGCCCTTGGGTCCCTGCCACACGCATGGGAGACACAGATCCAGTTCCCGGCTCCTGACTCTGACCTGGCCCAGCCCGTGTTGTAGTCCTTTGGGGGAGTGGCCGAGTAGACGGAAGAGTGAGCTCTCTCTGCCTCTGCCACTCTGCCTCTCAAATAGACAAAATAAATCTTAAAAAAAAAAAAAAGGAAGGAAGATGTAATCCCACACTAGGAAGCTCCTAGGGAGGTCCGACCGCTGTCGAATGTGTTACCCGAAACCACAAATCACGCTCAAGGCCGGCTCCTGCCACACTCTGCATCCCTGAACCCAGCTTGGTGGGGAGGGGGCCCCAGCCGACAGCTTAGGGTGCCTGGGAGGGGCCTGCCCTGGGCACAGCAGCCCGGAATCAGAGGCATCGGAATCCAGGGTTGTGAAAGTAGGGGCCACAGGGGGCTCTGGGCCCCCGGGGACAGCCCAAGTGCAGAGGGGGTGTCCCTAGGTGCTCAGAGCCCTTAGCCCCGCCTGCTGCCACGTGGATGTGACGCCGTCCCAGGCACGGCAACACTGAGGACTTGGTCCCAAACCTGCGCTTGGCCACGGGGTTCATTAAGCACCTGCTGTGCGCAAGGACACAGCAGTGAGCACAGCAGAGCCCCTTCTCTCCAGGCTGCACGCCTCCAGGGCCCGGGGCAGGAGCTAGGAGCCTGGGGCAGTCAGAGCCGGGGCTGTGGAGTGCCAGCCCTGCCGGGGAGGGACCCCGGGGGAGGCCCCATCTCAGGGGGCTCTCTGAGCCCGTGTGACCCCAGCAACCAGCAGTGTGGGCACTCGTAGCCAGGCACGTCTGCCAGCAACCTGCGCTTCAGTATCCACTGGCCCATGGCGCTAGGACTCCCACCCTGGAAGCGCCACAGAGACCCTCTGGGGCCCCATCTCACAGATGCGAAAACTGAGGCTGTGAGAAGGGACGTTGGCGCGCAGGCTCAGGAGTCGTCAGAATGAGGGGCTGCACGCGAGGGGCAGTGTACAGTGCACACACTGCGCACCCCCACCTCACCTTTTTCTTCTTCGGTCCCATCGCCTCGGGGGCAGGAGCCTCCAGCTTTGGTCAGCAACCCTGGGGAAGGGTCCCTGGTGCTGTGAGTGACCAGGCGTCCGTCCTGCCTGGACTGCTGGCCCTGCAGCCTTGGTGTCTTTGGGGGTGGCAAGTGGTGCTGGGCGTCCCTGTGCTCACAGGGGTGCCAGACACCAGTCCTGGATCTGAGCACAGGGTGGGGGTGGGGCGCAGATGGGGGCAGGGGTCCAGAGCTTTCTCAGGAGCGAGAGGGGGTGGAGGTGGGGGCGACCTGGGGGATGTGGGCCATGGCCGGCTGGGCAAGGTTCTCCAGCCGGGCACTCGACTCCAGGCACCCTCAGGAAGGTGACGAGAGGGGAAGCCCTCTCTCTGCCCAGACCTGGAAGAGACCCGGCCAGGTCACCCGGGCAACGCTGTGTGATGTCACAGGACAGGGCAAAGTCACACAGGCCCCTCCGCAGGTGCAGGGGGTGGGCTCAGAAGCTGGAAGCTACGGGCTGGCTCATCATCGCAGGCAAATCTGAGTCGTCTCCCAGCTTCGGCCCTGGTCCTTGGGCAGCAGGGATTCGCGGTTGCCGTGAGGGCCCCGTGAGACCACGCGGGGGCAGGCGCCGCGCGCTTGGCACCGACAGTCTCACACTTGGCACGCGCTCACAGCTTTGCTGCCACTAGTCCCGGCCGAGGCAGCCAGCACAAAGTCTGCTGAGCCCTCCCCCCAGCCCCTCACCCCTGTGTGGGAGTTCACACCCTGTGGGCAGTGAGCGCCACCCCTCGCCCGCCTCCCCACGCAGTCCCCTCCCTCAGGGCCCCCTGATCAGGAAGGCCTCTGCCTTCTGCGGGGAGCCCCGTGCCTGGACCTGAGCGCTCATTGCTGTCCTGGCACCACCGGTCACCTCCCCGCCCGACGCACAGTGAGCCGGGAGCCTGCACGGCCTCAGCTCATCCTCAAGTCCACGCCCCCTCCCTCGAGGACGCACGTGCTCGGGGGACAAATACTCACCAGGGTCGCCCACTTGGGTGTGGCAGGGCCGGGGTTCTGCGTCCAGGCCTGCTGGCTCCAGCCTGTGACCACTGAGCCTCACTGCCTTTTGCTTTCACTTGAGGGAAAGGGGCTGTGTCTCTCTCCTTCCTCCCCTGCCCCATCCCCCACAAGCTGGGCCAAGCCCAGAGGCGAAAGCTGCACAGCTCTGAGGGCGGCACAGCCCCCATGTCGGCGGCAGGGAGAGCGAGGTGGCACGGCCTGGAGGCTCTGCCGGGTGGGCCCCTGTGAGCGGGAGCAGACACAAGGCGCCTGGGGTGGGCTGGTGGGCCGACGCCCTGGGACACCCAACCAAGCCCCTTGGACGTCAGCTGTCATTTCAGGGCCGTGGTGGGATCCCGGAACCTCTGGGAGGTTGCCCCGGGGCTCCTGTGTAGGGGTGACCTCTGTGAGCTTGGCGAGTGGCTCTTGGCCTAAATGCGCAAGCGTCTGCATTTTGCACAGAGCATGCTCTGTGCTGGTCCTGCCCAGGACGGCCTGGTACCACCAAGTAGGCAAAAAAAAAAAAAAAAAAAAAAAAAGCTGATGGCGTAGAATCCAGCAGATTGGGCTTAACCCTGGCTCTGCAGGACAGGTGAGCATTTGGGGGCGGGGTCCTCCGAGCAGACGCCCCGCTGTGGAGGACACCACCTGTGGTGGGCGCCCCTATGAGCCCGCTGTCCTGTTCACCACAGCTCACGCCGACAGGCAGCCCCCGCGGCCCCAGCCTTGGCGATGGGGGCCTGGGGGTGGCTGCCGAGGGCACGGGCTCTCGGAGTTGGCTGCACCACGAACACCTGTGCACACGGCAGGTGCGGAATTTCTCTCCGGTCTGGCTTGGGGAGGCCCGGGTCCTACTGTCAAGACATAAATCACCTGGCTAAAGATGCAGCATGGCTTCGGGGCATTTGTCTTTTAAAAAATCAATAACTCGTCAACAAGGAGCTGAGTAGGGGGTAAGCAATGGAGGCCCCTCCCCACCCCGTTGCCTTCCACGAAGAGGGGCCCGGCTGGGGCTGGGTGCTGCGTCCACTCCCAAGCGAGGGGCAGTTTCCAGCAAATGCGTGCCTCTCTTCCTTGATTCTCCCAGCCCACAGATCTGAGGCCCCACCCGTGCTCCAGGAAGGAGCACCCCCGGCCCCGTCTCCTCCCCCCCTCCATCGGTGTCTCACACCCAGGCTCCACCCCAGTGGATGGTGGCCTCTGCAGCCTCGGGCCTTCCCATCTGCTGTCCTGCCCTCCTCCCACGCCAGCCTCAGCTAACCCAGTGCTCGCAATTACGAGTGAAGTGGGTACTGCTGCCATACCCATTTCAAAGATGAGAAAACTGAGGCAGAACTGGTATCCAGAGGCTCAAGTTTCAGACAGGGCTCTGGGCTGCATGCAGGGCCTGGGTTCTTGGTCTCAGCGCTGCCCTTGCCTGAGGGCCAGGTGGGGAGCTGGGGCTGAGAGAGGCTGCCCTGAGCCCACTCCCCCCACAGGACAGGCTCCTGGGGTCTCCAGTTCAGGACCTGGCCTGTTCAGCCCCCATTGGCCTGGATCTTGCCCAGGTCAGTGCTGGCCACCCCTGGGCCGCCAGGCCTGCGACTCTACCAGGGAGTGCAGCCCCTGGCCCTGGTCTTAAGAAGGCCAGGAAACCCCATTTGCGATATTCATGCCAAGTGGAGCTGGCCCTGGATCCTGCAGAGGGAAGGGGCCAGGGGAGCCATGGTGGCCTGGAGCCAGGGTTGGGGTTGGGGACGGCCTCCAGGAACCCCGGTGGGGCTCTGAGAGGAACTGGGAACTGGGCGCACCCGAGGGCTTTGCGGGCTCTACTCAGTGCTGAGCGATCTGTCGGGGCAGGGCTGGGGAGCTGCAGGGCCACAGGAAGAGCTCTGCTTGCCCGGGCCGGGGGAAGCCCCCGCTGAGGTCAGCTGGCCTGGTGCAGGTCTCCCTGGGACAGGAGGCTGGGGGTCAGCCCATCCCAGGTGCTGGTCACTGACTCAGAGGGACAGAAACCCACAGCGGGCAGAGCCCTGAGGCCACCCGGGGCCTTGTCACTGGCAAGTCAGGGCCTGCTGGCCACAGACGCACTCTCAAGACCACTGACAAAGCCGATGCCCGGGGTGGGGGCGCTGCGGCCGTCAGAGGGGCAGCCCCTAGAGGTGGCTCCTCCTCCTCCTGCTCCCATGGCAACCCTGCCACCCCCCCCCCATTCCTGTCACCTCCCTCCCTCCCTCCACACTCAGCTAACTAGCCCCCCACTCGAAGACCCTGGGGGCCTGGCAGAATTCCCCCGCACACCCCAACCCGAGGCTCGGGACCTAAGTGACTTGTTTCCTGTGCAGCTGGGAAACCAGGCTCTAACTCAACGACTTCCCACCGACCGACCGACAGACCGCCGACTGCTGGCCAGAGCTGTCTCCCCGACAGACCGCCGACTGCTGGCCAGAGCTGTCTCCCCGGGCAGCCTGGACCACGGACCACCCAGCTTGCGCTCCGGCTCCTCCTGCTTCCTCTGTCTGCCCAGCCTGGCAGCTCCCCAGCTCGGTCTGCTGCTGGGGGAGAGTGAATGCAAATGAATGAATGAATGAGTGAAGGCCACTTGATGCCACGGCACGTGGCAGCCCTGGAGCCCAGGGCAGGCTGTCAGACCCAGAGGAAAGGTGTCCACGCCACTCACCATCTGTCCCGGGTAGGGGCGGACCCCAGCACTCTGCAGGCCCAGGCTGGGCGCCGGGCTGACCCCCAGGGGCAGGCCCCTCCCAGGGACCGGGCACTGTCAGTCTTTCTGTCCCCTGGCGCCCCTTTCTCTTTCTTAGCTGGTAGAGGTGAAGCCAGGGGGAGGGCGCCAGCCCCTCGGTGAGAATCTGTGTGCCGGGCAGGTCTGTGCACACTCAGGCCCATGTGTATCCTGTGTGTCTGAGTGTGCATGGGGGTGGCCACACTCAGGAGTTAGGGGCACACCCACCTTCGGGGGGTGAAAGGGCCAGAAACAGTCATCAGTATGGAGTCCTCCTGCCCCTCACTTCCCCGTGACACAAGGTCCCTGTCCTGGAGCCCACCGACTGCTCCCTGGGACCGGGCCTGGGCTGGCAGGTGGCTTCCCACATGAGCGCGCACACACACACACACACACATGCAGCCTCCAGGAGGTGTGAGCTGGCAGCCCCGCCCTGGAGGGGGCTGGAGGGTGGGGGGACCATCTGGTGTGTTCCCTCACCACAGTCTGCTCCAGAGCCTCATCCCAGACCAGCACCCGGGCCGTGGGCCTCCCCCGCCTGACAGTGAGACACGGGGTCCCGGTGGCGCCCCCTGGGCAAGAAGGAGCCACCTTGCCTTCCAGGTGCCCAGACTGGGGCTCACGAGCAGCAGGCACGGACCCGGCCAGCTCTTCCTGCTGGGCACGGCTGACCACGCCCCGCTGCCCCCTTCTACCGGTGCGGAGGTGGAGGCCGAGGGGAGGCCCGTAACCTGCGTCAGGTGGGACAATCACCAGATATACCAGAGCCAAAGGTGCGTCCAGGAGCCCGAGCCCAGCGCACCTGCCTCTCCCCAGAGCGGGCAGAATCTTGAGCTAACCAATCTGAGGACCAAGGCCCGCCCAGGACCCCCGGGGAGGAAAGTGTTGGGAGGAGGGGAGCCAGGGCAGGGTGGTGCCTCTAGCCTGGTCCCTCTCCCTGACTTGGGCTGGAAGGGCCTCCCCCACTGCTCCCCAGCGCCAGGCTCCGCCCTCTGCCAGGCCTGGTGACAGACCGCACCCCTCCCCGCCCGGTGACAGCGCTGAGAACGCCCTGACAGCGCCTTTGTTCCCCAGAAGTAAAAGAAAATCGAGCTACAGAGGGAAACCTCAGGTAGCTTTTAGCGGGGCTCAGCTGCCTGGGGCAGAGCGTGTTGAAGCTGCAGGCGATTGTCACTGGAGCTGAGCGGGGCGCCGCCCCGTCCCTCCCGCCTGGCTCCGGGCCGCCCCTGTGCCTCCTCCCCGCCAGCGACGCCCACAGTCCCGGACAAAGGCGAGAGAGGTGGGGCGGCCGTGCGCGCACGCGCGCCGCGCGCCTGTGTGCCGCGCGCCGTCCCGCGGGAGCGCGCCATCCCGCGCGCCCCCGGGCCCAGGAGGGGGCTGGGAGCCGCTGGGCCACGTGCTGGGGGGAGGGGCGGCCCCAGTCCCTAACGCCAGTTAAGAGAGAGATTAATATATTCAATCTGCTCCGGGGTAATTGAGGGAACAATTGCAGTGTTATTCTAAAGCACATAAAACGGCCTCATTTGCGAGGAGGAGCTGTGGGCTTGGCGTTTGAGGAGCTGGGGCTAGGAGGAGGGGCACCCAGGGACCCCAGGGCTGGGACACCGTGCACCAGCCTGGCCCAGCCTGCTCTCACCCCTCCTCCGACCCCCACCCCAGGAGAGAAGGCAGAGGGAGGCTGCAGGAGACAAGGGGAGCCGGGGACTGGCACCCAGGGCTGGCACCCAGGTGAAGGGGTCCAACTCCCCCCACCCCGAGTACAGCGAACGAAATCCAGGCGTCCGGGCTCTCCGGGGAGGTGGAAGTAGCATCTGCAGGGTCCAGGGACAGCCGGGCAGCGCTGCTGGGCAGAGGAGACCCCGCACGTGGGCGCCGGGGACAGAGGGGACGCTGGGCCAGCCCCTGGCAGCTGGGAGCAGCTCTGCGTTCCCCTCCACTTGTCTTTAACCAAAGCCCCAGCCAGTGGTGCCTGGTCCGTCGGCAGTCAGGGCCCACGGGCTGGGGGCCAGGTGCGCGGCACCGCGATGCTTCCATAGCGGCTGCTTTTCTCCTTTTTTTTTCTTCTCCTCCAGGGCATAGGGGGGAGAAAAAAAGGTGTTTTAAATGGAAGGAATTAAAAGAAAAAACCTTGAGAGCACCATTTAAAGGCTCCTGGGAAACACAACGGTTTCTACGAACAAAACTGCCATTGTCTGGTGGAGGTAGATGCTGGGAAGGCAGGCGCTCGCCCCTCCTCCGCCTCCGCCACCTGGAACCCGGCCTGGGCTTCAGCCGCGTGGGAGGAAGCGGGGCAGTGGGCAGGGATCCCCCGCTTGGCGGCAGGTTCCTGTTTCCAGAAATCTCACCCCCGGGGATTTCCAGCCTGGAGCTTCTCCGTCAAGCACTTGTGCCTGGGGAGACGGGGGCGCTCCTGGAAGGCATGGGGGCCCCGTGGTCCCTCTGCCCGTCCTAACCCCTCAGTGCACGCTGCGTAGCCTTCAAAGAGTCCCCTAGAGTCCTCCGGGATGGCCTGAGCCCCCCACGGCCATGGTCCCAGAGTCCCCCCAGGGCCTCTGCCCGGAGTTTGGCCTGCATCTTCTTGCCCCCACACCCTCTGAGCCCCCTTTGTCGGCACTGGATGGCCCGCACTCCACCCCCACCCTGCCCCGTGTGACAGACTCCCTTGTGCTGGACACGGAAGGGCCCTGGGGTGCCAGGGGGCACCAAGAGGTGACAGGAGGCCTGGGCCTTGGGACAGACGGCCACGGCCTGTGGCTGGCGGAAGACTTGAGCACGGGCCCCTGGCACCGGCTCCCCTCCCTGCAACCCCCTGGCCGTGGCCCCAGGGAGCGGCCTCCCTCCTGGGCCTGACTGTCCAAGCTGGGAATCTTCGTGGGTGGGGGGTCACAGGAGGGGACTTGAGGCCCGCAGAGAGCAGGTGTTCCTCCAAGACCCCAGGGCTGGGGGAACGGCGATGGCAGCCTGGGGGTACCCGCCTAGGGCTCGGCCCTCCGTGGGCCACGCTCATTCCTCCTCTTCTCATCACAGTTCCTCCTCCCTTTGCGCCCTGCCCCCACCCCCACCCCACACCCATCATGACTGCCTCAGCCAAGCATGGCACCCTCGACACAGGTGAGCCCGCGACAGCGTTCTCCGTGGGACAGTCCACAGCTACAGTGCCTGATGCTGACCGCACCGAGGATGGCTACGGAGAGGAGGAAGTCAGCGCTGGGGGGCTTCCTGGAGGAGGCAGACATTTGATTCTGGAGGCCAGATCAGATTCCTGGCTTTGCCCAGGATTCTGCTAAGACTGACCTGCGGCCTCTCCCAAGCCCACCCCCACTACCTTCGTCCCCATCCCCGCCCCCAGTTTCGGAGCTACCCCCTAGTCTAGGCCCCGTCCACTTTCCCAAGGGAGGCAGCCACGGGGCCACAGGACGGGCTTGGCCAGGCCCTGTGCTCTCTGCTGGAGGCGCCCTCCCTTGTCTGTCCCCCGGTGTGACTGCCCCCCCCCCCAGGTCAGGGCTGTCAGCTCCGAGAGGGGAATAATTTTCCTCTCTCCTGAAAGCCATTCCCTCGTCTTGCTGGAAGAGACATCTGACACTTTAAGGGGGGCGGGGGAACCAGCGAAGTGAGAGCTGCCCCGCCCCCTTGCTAAGGCAGCTTCTCCCGGAGCTCTGCCCCCCCCCCTCCAGCTCAGGGAGTGTGCGGGCCGAGGGGAGGGGACAGTGTCCCCGTGTCCCCAGGGCGGCTCCTTGGACCCCCTCACGCCCAGCGCCACGGGGGCCTGCACAGGAGGTGGTCACGGGTGTGTGCTGACGGACGAGGTCCCCGCTTGTCCCTGCACTTCTTGGGGGCACACTCTGTCCCCGCCTGCCTGAGCCGCAGCTCGGAGCACCTCCTCCAGCCTGCCCCCCCCCCCCCCCCCCGTCCCCCAGGGTGCCGAGCGCCCTTTGGCTGGAAACGTTTGATTCCAGACCCAGCTGTCTCCCTGCTGTCACCCAAACCTCTGGTCCCTCCTCCTGGGAGCCCCTCCCCAAGCCCGGAAGTGCAGCCCCTAAGTCGTCCCCCAGCCCGGCATTCTGCAGAGGCAGCACTGCACAAATGTCTGGGGGTGGGGCGTGAATGTTACCCAGGCAACAAAGAATGAACCAAAGATTCACCACCAAGGTTGTCTCTTCCAGGAAGCCCTCCAGCTACCCACGATGACACAACCTCCCTCCCTGGCTCGCCTCCCAGCAGGGGTGTTGCATGGTGATGCCAGATGCCCCCTGGGAACCCCTGCGTTCTCTGAGCCAGGAGACCCCTGGATTCCAGGTACTGCCTTGCACTGGGGTCCCCAGGAAGTGTCAACGTCATGAGGAGTCAGGCCTCCTTGGGCCTGGTTCTCCCCCGTGAAATGGGCCACCTGGGAGATGGCCAGGCCAGGCCAGGCCGCAGGGCACTGCCACTCCCGGGAGCTCCCTACGCTCTGCTGAGAGCAGAATCCCTGCCTCTCCTTGCCCCATAGAAAGGTAGAGACCTCCCATTCCCCAGATGCGTGCGGGCAACAGCCAGGGCTGGGCCAGGCGGAAGCCGGGAGCTGGGAACTCTCTCTGGGTCTCCCACGTGGGTGGCAGGAACCCAGCTGCTTTCATCTGCTGCTAGGGTGTGCGTCAGCAGGGAGCTGGATCAGAAGCCGCGCTGGGACTGAAAGCGGCAGAGTGGACAGTGAGAGAGAGACAGAGAGGAAGGTCTTCCTTTTTGCCGTTGGTTCACCCTCCAATGGCCACTGTGGCCAGTGCACTGCGCTGATCCAAAGCCAGGAGCCAGGTGCTTCTCCTGGTCTCCCATGCGGGTGCAGGGCCCAAGCACTTGGGCCATCCTCCACTGCCTTCCCGGGCCATAGCAGAGAGCTGGCCTGGAAGAGGGGCAACTGGGATAGAATCCGGCCCCCAACCGGGACTAGAACCCAGTGTGCCGGTGCCGCAAGGCGGAGGATTAGCCTGTTAAGCCACGGCGCTGGCCCTGAAAGCGGCAGTCTTAAACACCGTGCCACGTGGCCGCCCCTCCCAAGGGGGCCTGCCCAGCTCCTCCCCCAAGGCTGAACAGGGCAGGCTTGGGGGTCTCTGCTGCTCTGTTCACGGAGGGGCTGGGGACAGCCAGGCTACCCAGAGAGGCTGGGGTCTTACGCCAGGACTGGGACCCAGCAGGCTGTGTCCACCTGCAGCCCGGGCAGCGGGGGCCCCGGATGCCGCCAGCGGGCGCACTCCTTTTCCTCCAGGAAGCCTGCTTGGGTGGCCTCGTGCCCAAGTGTGCATCTTCTGCCCCACCCAACCCACTGCTTCCCTGACCAGGAAGGCGCCCTCCCAGGTGCTCAGGGGCCGGGCACCAGGGCTGGGTCTGATGTGATCAGAGTAGCGATGACTGCCCAGGGCTGTCCCCAAGCCCGCACTCTTGACTCACAGAGCCGTCCTTCATTTGCTCTACGTCCTCTCCTACGTGGCCGGCCTTGTAGGGCCCGTTGGAGGAGCTCGGTGTCGTGGGTGACAGCCAGCAGGCGGGCAGGGGGTCCCCGCCATTCACCCGCAGCTGCACGCAGGCCCGGGCCTTCCTGCAGGGCGTACCTGGCCGCCTCGTTAAACCGACGCTCAGAACCTCAAACTCCAGCTCCGTCGTGTGCTCCTCGGTCTTCAGCCTCAGATTCTGCAGGGATGCCGGGGCCCAGGGCTCGGTCCCCCGGAGAGCATGGCCACTGCCAAGGACCCCACCGCAGACTGCACAGCGCCTCCTCCCCTCTGCCTGCCGTCCCAGCCTGGGCCCCGAGGGCCACACCCCATCCTTCTCTGTTTGTTTGGGAAGAAACCAAGTAACAGGCCAGGAAGCCGGGCCTGCCTCAGGGAGCAAAGACAGTCACGGAGCCCTCCCTTTCATCAGTCGTTCCATCAACAGATGTTTGCTGACCACCTACTGTGTGCCAGGCAGCCTCAGGGACTTGGGAAACAGACGCAAAGCCAACAAACATTCCAGGCCTCTGGCCCTCAGCGGGCTGGAACACGAACACGGAAGACAGGAAGTGGGTGCGTGCGCAGCAGGAGGAGAGGAGGTGCCCGGGGGTGTGGAGCAGGCGGAATTTCCTGGGAAGCCGCGGGCCCTGGGGGTGGGGTATCGGGGACGGACAGCAGCATCGTGTCCTGGGAGCCTGCCCTCAGCACCTGCCTCGCCAGGACTCCCAGGACGGGGCACGGCTTCACCCCACAGAGAGCCCAGGGTTGTCAGCGCTGGACTCCACCCTTGCTGGTTCTTGTTGGCACCCGGTGGGAGAGGGGAGACTCTGGACAGCCCTCAGAAACAGCGCCTCTGTCGTCACCACCGCCACTCCAACAGCAACGGCCCCACCACTGCCACCGACGACCACCCTTTCACACCACCCTCAGGCCCTGCGGACAGTGCAGGTTGAGGCGCACTCCGTGAGGGCCTGTGTGACCTGTGTCCTTGGGCGGTCATGGGCAGCACCATCTCGTTCAGACAGGCTCCCTTGAGCTGTCCGTGCGACCTGCCCCCAGCTCCTAGATGGCTGTGCGCCTCCCTCCCTGGCCATGGCTCGCCCACGCTCAGCTGCCTGTTGCTAAAGGTGACAGGTGTGTGCCCAGGACAGGGCTGGCCAGGGACCGGGGTCCGGGAGCTGGTTGGCCCTGTGTCAGTGAGCAGAAGGGTGAAGAAGAGCAAGTGAGCCCGGGGGACGCGCCTGCACCAGCATCCGCTCTGCCCACGAGGATGCTCACCTTCCCCCTGGTGCTTCCCGGCTCCGTCTCTGGGCGGCAAGCGCTAGGCTGGCAGCCTTCCCCCCACCAATACAATGTGGCTGGGACCCAGGTCGGGGAGGAGGGCTGCTGGGGCTCCCGGCACTGGGGGGCTTCTCTAGGCTGCCCCCAGGCCTGTCCCGAAATCCTGGCAACCCCGAGGGCCTTGCTGAGACTCTGGGCTAAGGTAGGGGCTGGAGGTGTCTGGGAGGGCCAAGTCCCTGCTCCCCTCCCGGATTCGGTCCACTCCCGGCTGGGCCCCGCCCCCAGCGGTTTTCCAAAGGTGGGAACTGCAGGGAGGCTGTGGCTGTGGGGCGCAGGGCCCCCCAGGAGGAGCCGGGGAGGGGTGGGCTGGGGTGGGGAGGGGCGGGCCCAGCCTGCCTCCTTGAGCCACCTGCTAGGGGCCCCACACCAAAGGCCTTCGTGGGGCTCTGGAGTCTTCTCCCCTCCCCGCTCTGCAGCGCCCGGCCACACAGAGGCCACGGGCTTTGTCTGAGGGGCTGTAATTAGCCCGTCCCCAGGGGCCGCTTCCGCCTTCCCACAAAGGCTCCTTTCAGCTTCCCCCTCCTCCTGAGGGCTCTCAGACCCCGGTGCCGAGGACCCACCTCCAGCTCCCCCCCACCCCCCTCCCAGCAGCCACCGGGACTGGATCACCGTCGCCATCCACGGAGCAGGAGCCGGGCCCGGAGCCGTCAGGTGGGTGCTGAGGGGACGGGCAGATGTGGGTCTCCTGACGCCCGGGCCCACGTGCTCCCGTGATCCTCCTGGGCACCACCCCCCTCCCAGGCCAGCTTCGCTCCCGGAGGGTCCCACGGGGGCTGCTCTGTGCCCCCAGAGCAGGGGAGGATGAGTGCGGTAAAGACAAAATCAGAAGTTTGGTCTCTTCCCTGAGGGGTCTGGGGGCCATCCCCAGGCCTGTGCCCCCCTCCTACTGGCCTCCTGCTGCAGGCTCCATTCTGGGCACCGGCAGGAGAGCCTCGGGCCACCCCAGAGCCGCTTGCTGAGCTGCCCCTGGTGGCCCATGAGCCGGCCTTGCCTGGAGAGGCCGAAGTTCCCGGGTGGCAGAGGGCGAGGGCAGCCTAGCGGGCAGCGTGGGCAGCCCTGACCTTCGCCCGTGTGTGCCCGACGGCTCTGGGACTCGGCCGGCTCTGGGCCCTGCGGGCTCCGGGGTCTGAGGTCAGTGCCAGGACGACAGCAGCACGGGGCACAGTCAGAGCAGGTGCGGGGTTGTGGGGGAGAGGGCGGGGGCTGGCTGGGGCAACACTGACTGGTCCCGGCCAAGCGGAGAGGCGTAGGCAGGCCAGGGGCCAGCGTGGAGAGAGAGCAACAGGAAATGGCCAAGACACAGAGCTAGGAGAGGAGAGGGGCAGAAAGAGCGGACGGAGAGGCACACAGGGCGCCAGGCGAGAGTGGCTGGAGAGGGTCAGGGCCCGGCAGGACGGGGAGATGACAGAGAAGGGAGCCGCCTGGCTGGGGCGCCGCAGCGTCTGTCATCAGCTGTGGTTTGGCGAGGTCTGGCCCAGGCTTGCCATTTGCAGGGCCCAGCTCGGGGGGTCTTCCCCAACCCTAGGAGGACTCCAAGCCCAGAATGCCACTGAGTCCAAGTTCAAGATGGGAGTGTGTTCCCCTAGCTGGGCCCCTGACCCGAGCCACGGGGCCCCTCTGGGTTCACGCTGCCTTCGGCCTTGTTGCCTGGCCTCATCCAGGGCCCCGTCCCTGCAGCTAGCTACTGCTCTGTCCTGTCTGTCCAGCCTGACTTCCTCACAGCCCAACAGGGGCTGCTTGAGATCCAGCGATCACAACTGCATTTCAGCTGGCTGGCAGGCAGGAGCAAGGGTTAAAGAAAGCATCGTTCATTTTTAACAACCCATCCTGGGAATTACTCCAACAACTGTTAGATTTGCCTCCTGCTTAGCATACACCCGTGAGGCAGCTTCCTAGGAACATCAAGCAAGTGAGAATGTATTTTGCCACACCCCCTCCCCCAGGGTGACCACTGCGGCATCTGCCAGGTCCACTTTTGATGTGTGCACACTCACACATGTACACGCCCACACGCGTGTACAAGCACACACATGGACCTGGCGAGGGCAGCTTGGACTGGGGTCGCGATTGCTGTACCGGTCAGGGCCTCCTGGGCTCCTGACAGCCTGCAGCGTGGCCGGGGTCTCCACCAGTCAGCCCAGGAGGCCCCTGGCCCTCTCTGCAGACAGAGCTGCAGGTGCGTGTCGGGCTGGACACCGTGTCCTGCCACTGCCTGCAGCCGTGGGCACCACCTCTGTACGGACAAGGGGTCTTTGAAGAATGGAGTCGTGGGGAGTGGGATTCAGACCTGGGACCATTCTGGTGCAGAACGCTATGAACGCCACGCGCGGCTCCCCACACGCTCTGCGGAGGATGTAGGAGCCCTATGGAGTGGCCCCCACAGTGAGCCGAAGGTCCTGTCTCCACCCAGGGCTGGCCTGGGCTCCTGCTGGTGGACACAGCCCGGCCGCTGTGCCCTCCCTTCTGGGTCTCTGTTGCCGTGCGGGGGCAGTCACACCCCTGCCCCTCGCTGACCACAGCCCTTTCTCCCCGGGGGGGTAGAGGCTGCCTCCCCGGCTCCCGTCCCCTGGGCCCTGGGCCCCCTCTTCTGATCTTGGTCTGTCCCTCCCCGAAGGCAGCCAGGTTTCCCTTGGCGGGGGGGGGCATGGGGAGCCTCCACGCGATGACCAGGAACAGGGTCAGGGACCAGGGGCCAGGGACCAAAGGGTCAGTCAGAGACCAGGGTCAGGTTCAGACTTAGGGATCAGGGGTCAGGGTCAGGGACCTGTAATTGGGACCTAGGATCAGAGTCAGAGACCAGGGCTCAGGACCTAGGGCCCAGGGAACAGGGTCGAGGACCAGGGCTCAGGGCCGCAGTCACTAGCGCCTAGTGGGTTGCAGAAATGTGCTTGGGCCGCTGCCCACACCCCAGCCCCTGCCCCGTCCATGGTTGGAGGAGAAAGCTCCCTGAGGGGCCTATTCTGCTGCTCCTAGAACAGGTCACCCCCGGAATTCTGGCCCCAAAAGCCCATGGAAGTTTGCTCAATGCCCCCTGCCCAGGCTGGGTCCTGGGCTCCAGCACCAGCAGCAGGGAGCTGATGGGTTAGGAAACGCTGGCTGGGGGCACCCCTCCCATGGGGGGCGGGCCCAGTGGCTGGGAGGAATGAGTGACAGTGAGGAATGACCGCAGGTAGGGGGTCCTGAGCCCTTTCCTGCTGTGTAGGCCCCTCCTGGAGGAGACTAAGGGCCAAGGGGATCAAGTTTCGGGCAAATGGTTTTGGGGGAAGGGAGGCTTCACGGCGGGAGAGCAGCTGTCTGTGTGGGGCCCCAGCCCAGGGCTGGAGCTTCGAGGTGGGGGTAGGGTGGGCTTCAGGGATCCACGGACCCAGGAGGGAGGTCTGGGGGTGGTAGGAGGAGGGGCAGGGCCGGCGCTGGGCAGGGAGGAGCTGCTTTCCAGGAGGAAGTGGTCACACACCTTCTGCAGCAGGTGCTGGGGACACTGCCGGGCCAGCTGGCCAGCTGCTGAGACCACACGCCCGCCCGCCACCCGCCGCCCGCTGCCCCGAGGAGGCGAGGAGGCGAGGAGGCGAGGAGGCGAGGAGGCGAGGAGGCGAGGAGGCGAGGAGGCGAGGAGGCGGCCCGGCAGTGGGAGCAGCCTGCCTGGAGGAGGAAGGGGAGGAGGAGGAGGATACAGAAGCCAGAGGCCAGGTCGGACTGGGGTGGGGGGCACGGCGGGGGGAGCAGCGTGAACCGAGGCTTGGAGGGAGGGAGGGCAGGGAGGGGAGGGGGGGGTGCCCAAGAACGGTAAGGTGGGGGACCTGAGCTCTGAGCAGGGAGGAACACGCCACCGCCCCCTTCTCACCCGTGCTGCCCCTCCCCTCACACGGGGGCCACATGATTGGTGGGGGGCCTGGCGTGCAGAGTGAACCAGGCAGCCCTCTCTGCCTGGGGTTCCCGCTAGGCTGGGGCCGGAGCCTGGCGCCCTCTGTTCCGGTGTGTGCCGTGTGCTGACGGGCACACCCCCAGCATGCTGCCTGCCTGGGTAGGACCCGCCTTGGGCGCAGGCCCCTGGGTTCTGGGGGCCTGCTGGGGCGGGGAGGGGCTGTCCAGGCAGACAGTGGCCACCCCTCCCCACCCCACCCACCTGGCGCGCTCCCTGCTGTGCTCGGGGTCTGGCTGAGGTTTGTGCTTCCGGGGTGCCACTGGATGGACTCAGAGCCCAGGCTGGGGTCTGGGGTGGGAGGCGGAGAGCCGTGGGGTCTGGGGGCTTCCGGCTGCAACCCACGCCCGGCGCCAACAGGTCCCAGGGGCAGCCTTGAGGGCGCAGGGTCTTCAAGCAAGCTGCACAGGCGTAGTGGGGGCCGGGGGAGCCCTGGGGGGTGCTCCTCGGATTCCGGCCACGCTGCAGGCCTCCCCCACTCCCCCCTGCTCCTCCCGGCTCAGCACTTTGCCCTCTGAGGATTTTGATAACCACAGACGGCAGGAGGCGGTGCACGTGGGCCTCTGATCCAGGACGCGAAAATTCCTTGGGTTTAATCAACTCGAACGCAAACACGGGGCCTGGGGCAGGGGCGGGGGAAAGCCCTGAGCCAGCCCCCGCCCGGGGCCAGGGCTGCTCCGGCTCCAGGCCCCGAGGCAATGGCCTCCATCCGCTCCAGTCCAGAGATCTTTAGCCCCCGCCCCCCCACAGTGCGTCTCTGTCCAGCTGAAGAGTCCGGCCTGCCTGGGCCGCCCCTTGGACACTGGCATTGGCCACATCACATGGCCCTGTGGGCTCGAGCAGCGGGGCAGGCTGCCCTGACCCCTGACCTGCGCTCTCCTTGCCTCCCAGGCTCCCCTTCCCAGCTCTCCTAAGACTCTCAAGCTTCACCCGTGCCCCCACTCCTGACCCTTTGTGGTCCCCGGGCCCTGGTCCAGACCCTCTCCTCCAGGAGGCCTCCCGGCCTGTTCCTCCTCTCTGAGCCTCCGCAGTGCCCTCTCCCGATGGCAGGGGCCGGCCGGCCTCGATTCTTCTGGGTCTGGGCGCCCTAAGTCAGCCAGAGAGCAGCCTGGCCTCTGCTGCCCAGGCTTGGAAAAGGGCAGCGGGGCAAGTGTTTGGTGCAAGGCTCGAGCCGCCCGGGATGCCCACGTCCCCTGCAGCAGTATCTGGGTTGGAGTCCTGGGTCCCTTGAGTTCCTGGCTCCTGGCTCCAGCCTGGCCCAGCCCTGGGCATTTGGGGAGTGAACGAGCAGCTGGGAGACCTTTCTCTTTCTGCCTTCCAAATAAATAAATAAATAAATAAATAAAACAATTTATTTAGAAAAAAATACTCCAGAAAGGAAAGAAATGAGGGGGATGCCCTGCTCTTCTCCCTGGGTCTTTGACCCAGCCTGCCCCCCCCCCCCCCCCCCCGCCTGCGGCAGGACACCTGGGCAGCCCCCACCTCCCTGTCAGTAGCTCTGCATTCCTGGGCCATGAAGTCACCAAGAGCAGTGGGTGGAGGCCCTGGGGGCGGGAGAGTCCACAGTGGGAGAGGGTCCGGGCCAGGCGGCTGCAGGGCGAGCTCAGACCCAGATGCGGAAGGGACTCACCCAAGGCCACACAGCCTGCCGGGCCCGGCCCAGGCCAGGAGAGCCTGCCCCTTCCCCCTGCTCACTCCCACCCCCGCCCCGGCACCTGGACGTGGCCGCCCTCTGCCCTGGGGGGCCCGCGTGTCCTGGGTGAGAGGGGAGCAGCATCGTGGACACTGGGCTGTCCCTGCAGAGAGGGGACGGTGTCCTCTGGTTGATGCAGGGAAGTGGGGAAGGGATAGATGGAGGCTGGGCTTCTCAGCGCTCAGTTGGGTGCCCCTCCTTCAGGTAGGAGCCGACCGTTACTGTTGCCTCCTCCATGCAGCCCCCGGTACAGCCAACCCCTGTCTGCTGTCGCCGTGTTGCCACATACAGAGCACTGCCCGGCCCGGAGTCAGCCTGCAAGGAGTGTCAGTTGAGTGAATGGATGAACAAACTCGCCCAGGGAAGGCAGAGCGGAGTGTAGGACACAGCTCTGACCACGAACCTCTCTGCCTTGTGTGGGGAGAGAGCTCCCTGTCTGGGCTGGACCCCGGAGGGAAGCTGGGTGCCCCTGAGCTGAGATCTGAGCCCCTGAGCCGTGAAGGGCAGGCTAGACCCAGCGCTGGGGCAGAGGGCGGCTGGGGCACCCCAAGGCACGACGGCCAGGCCTGCGAGGGATGCCGGCCACGGGTCTGCCATTGACCCTTTGCCCAGGGCCAGGATGGGCGGGCGGCCGGGCGGAGAGGCTTGGAGGGGTGGTGCTCACACAGGCCTGGGAGGCAGCATTCTCTCCCGGATCTGGAATCAGGTGGGCCGCCGTTTCTGTGGGGTGGGGAAGGGAGGCCGGAGCCGTCTTCCTGCAAGAGGGAGCCTTTTGGGGAGGGAGGGGGCCAGGAGTTCTGGCCGATCCTGAGCCTCCCTGGCTCTGGTTCTGCCCGCCCCACCCCCTGGCTCCTCGGGCCCACTCTGCCAGCTGCAGGCTCCAGACCTGCTTTCTGTGCCCCCCACCTGGAGCCTCTCCCCTGCCAGGACCCAGCACCCCGCACCTGGCACCCGGTCCCCGGCACCTGGCACCCGGCACCTGGCAGGTGTTCATTGAATTCACATCTTTGAGCCAACCGCTGGGGGACCGCATTCTTTAGCTGGGGAGGGCCACGACCCCAGCCCCCTCCCCGTGCAGCCTCAGGGACCCAGCCTGAGGACTGCTCTGGGACTCTGCCCCTCCCTCCTGGCTGGGGCCTGGTTGGGGGGGAGCACCCAGGGGTCCCGTTCTTCAGGGGCGGGGGATGTGGGATGGGGAGTGACCCTCAGCCCCCTCACCTTTGCCCCAAACTCTGGAGGAGCCCGGGGCAGGCGTGGCTTCCCCGCCGGGCGCGCAGGTCTGGTTTGCGTTTGGAGGAGGGTTCCGCCTGTGGGTATGAGCTATCTCCTTGTGAGATCCAGTGGAGGGAACGGAAAGGTCTCACCAGGGAGGCACATGTTGCTCCTTCGTGGAAGCCTGCGGGGACGGAATGGCGCGGGGGGGGGGGTCCCCCTCCCCGCCGCAGCCCCGGGGCACCAGCTCCCTGGACTGACGGGCTGTGGGGCACTGCAGAGGCGCCAGCCAACAGGGCAGAGGCAGCACGGGGCAGGTATGGCCACGTGCGTGGCAGGTGTGGGAGGGGGTGCTCCTGGCCACACCCCCTGGGCTCAGGCCACACCCCCAGGCTTCAGGCCCCACCAGCAGGGGGCTGGGGTCTGTACTTTTGTGGAGGTTGTGGAGTGTTCGCATTCCTGAGTCCCAAGAGGGTCTGCAGGTGGCTGACCAGAGCGAGGGGGGCTCTCAAGGGAAGGCCAAGCAAAGAGGGGGGACCCGGGCTGGACCCTGGGGAGCAGGAGAGGCCGGGAGTCCGGCTGGGAGCCGAGCTGCAGCCCGCCCACCCTTTGATCTCCACAGAGCCTGCCTCCCTGGGCCCCTCCTGGTGGGTGTGGGGGTCAGTCTGCCCGGTGGGCTTGGGAGAGGGGAGCTCTGGTTTAGACATGGCCCTGCTGGTGCCTGGACAGACAGACAGACTGATGCTCCGGCGAGGCCCCAGGGCCCCAGGGGCGTGCGCTGTCCCTCATGGTGGCGGGCGAGGCCGGTCGGGCAAGGCGGGGCGGGAAGGGACAGGAGAGGACAGGAGAAGCCCTCCCCCACCCGTGTCGGGCTGCTGGGCTCCCGGCTTTCCCAGACAGCTGAAGGCAAGAAAGTAACCTTTAGGATTAAAAAGAAAATGTTTCTTTGTTTGGATTTTCTTTCTTTCTTTTTTTTTTTCTTTTTCCCTTTTAAACCTCTTTTCCCATTTGCAGTGGCATTTTTAGCCTCTGGTCGGGGGCGGTCGGAGAAGGGCCCGGCCATGTCCACCCAGGCGGCCGGGAACCAGACACCCTCCGGGCAGGCCGAGGAGGACGCCTATGGCAGCTGGTACATCGACGAGCCCCAGGGGCCTGGGGCGTCCCAGCCGGAGGGGTGAGTGTGGCCATGGCTGGGGCCAGGTGGAGGGGTCCCCTTGTAGGGGGGAGGCAGGCGGAGACCATAGCCGGGGGCTGCTCCTCTGACCGGCCCACCGCGCGCATTCATTTGCTCTGTGACTCTGGGCGAGGTGCAGCCTCTCTGGGCTTTCGTCACCATGTCTCGCGAGCTGACTTCATCCTTGTCTCGCTGTTAAGATGCTCTAGGTTGGTAAAACCTGGGCCGGGCTGCTCACCTCGAAAGCACCTGTGCCGGGTGTGAAAATACAGATTCCTGGGCCCCAGCCTGGCAGAGTGTGGCCCAGCAGGTCCAGGTGCTCCTGGGGTGACCGTTCCGGGGCCATGTCTCAACATTGAGTTCTCTGGATGGTCCTGGGGGGCGTGGCGGGGCGGGGGGGTGGGTGCTGAGGACTGAGGATAAGGCCTGGGAGGATGGGGGAGGGGATGGTTCCTGTTTTCTTTGGCAGCAGTGCCCAGGCCAGCCTGGGGTGGGCAGGTGGAGGGAGGCAGCCACGAGCCCCCTCCCCCGCCGGCCCAGGCCACCTTTGCCCAGGGCCCAGCCTCTCTGTGCAGTCTGGGCGCCCTGAGGGAGGAGCGGGGCCGCTCAGAGCTCCCCACCTGCTGCCAAGGACGCCTCTGTGGGGGACCCGGATCGCGGGCCTCTCCTTTGTTGTTGCTGGCCCCTGCTCCGGGGCGGAGGGCTTGGGGCACGGCAAAGGTGAGGTGAGGAGGGGAGGTGGCTGAGCCAGATGTGTGACATCTGTTCCCCATCAAATTTGCAACCGGAGAAGGCAGATGGCTCACGTGCTCCCCGGGAGGCGGGGGCTGCTGCCTGGCCGGGCTGGGGTCACCCAGGGGGGACGCGGTCCCCGCCCAGCCTGGGGGAAGGAGGTGGTGGGAGGCCTTGAGGTGCTGTCCACCTGGCCCTGCCTGGCTTGCCTCCCTCACGACCTGGGCAGACCCGTGAGTACGGCTGCTGAGGGGAGGGGGGAGGGGCCAGGATCTCCTGCGAGGACAAAGAATCTGACCACGGCTGGGTCCTAATGGGGGCCTCTGGGCGCTGGCCCTGTCTGGGGCTCTGTGGCCTCAGGATAGAGGTCGGGGACAGGGCGATGGGGAGCTGACTCCTATAGGGGTCTGGGGTCGGCCACTCCCTGCTCTCGGTACCGGTACCGGTGGCTCAGCTGCCCTGGCCCCAGGGGCGAGAGCAGGAAGCTGGGAGTTCAGGGGAATCCCGAGGAGTTGAACTTGAGCTCACCCCTGCCTGTGTGAGTCAGAGGCTGCCAGGGTGGGGGGGACGAGCATCAAGGCTTTGAAGAGCCCAGAGGGCGGCCCCTCAGAGCCTCAGCACCCCGCATTGTCCACGTGGTGGACCCTGGTGACTTCAGCCGAGTCCAGTCCCAGGGACCCCTCTGACCTCCACTGCCTCCTGGGGCTGCAAACAAAGGTGCACCCACCCTCCCACCTCCTCCTCTGCCTCCTGGGGCTTTTCCCTCCCACAGAGCCTCCGTTCCCCAACTTCCCTGAGAGATGCCCCAAACCCCACCCTGCCTCGCTGCCTCTCCTGGGGTCAGCTCCCGTCTCTGGGTGTCTGTGCCAAGACACAGCTCCTGGAGGACAACCTGGTGGTGGTAGGGGGTTGGCATAGCCCCTGGTCTGGAGTGAGGGCCACAGGGAAAGGCTGCCCGGTGCTTGCCCTGGCTGTGCCCCGCGGGCTGGGACCATGGCTGAGCAGGACTGTGGGCTGGACAGGAGCCCAAACCCTGGGTGGGGACAGGGAGCGCCAGGCCTAGGCTCACACAGGGCGCCCGCCAGACCCCAGGTGAGAAGCAGTGCAGAGAGGAGGCTCCCTGCCTCTCTATCCCGGGACTTGGGCTTTCCCAAGAGAAAGCGAGCGGGGTTGGGGGCTGGGGCCGTCCTAGAAGAGGGGTCCGGGCTGTGTGCTCCCTGGAGGAGGAGGCCTCGGTTCCTCCTTCCCCGGCCAGGGGTGCCCAGGTGGATGAGCCGAGCCCCCAGCAGCGAGACCCAGCTGCAGCACCGGGCTGCTCTGAGCTCTGCCCGTGGTGGTGCCAGGAAGCCTCCGCCTGTGCGGGGACCCCGTCCCGCCTGCCTGCCCTCCCAGGTCCAGCTCCAGCCCTGGCCCCCTTCTCTGCCACCTGAGGCTTGGACCATCTACCTTGGTGTCTTCCTTTCTTCCCGAACCCCATTTAGCTATCTTGAGCTCGGTAGGTTCAGACTTTGGTGAGCACTGTGGTGTGGGTTTCCACACCCATTCCCTTGGCTGGGCATCCTTGTGCAGTGTGTAACTTGTGTGAGGCCAGGAAGTCAGGAAGGCTTCCTGGAGGAGGAGAGATGGAGGGGTCTGTAGGGGAGGAAACAGTGAGTGATGGAGAAAGATGTGCGGCCACGCTGGCCCCTCTGCTTCCCCTGGGGGTTTCCCATCTTCAGAGTGTGGTGTGGGATGGGTGGGTGTGCCCCGGGGACAGAGACGAAGCAGCCTTGTGTAGGACAGAGCAGGAGGTTCAAGGTGGTGGTGGGTGGGGCCTCGGACCCTAGACCCCCGGCCAGGCCTGAGCCAGCCTGCGCTTGCTCCGCAGGGCAGTACCCGCCTGCCACCCCAGCGTGTCGCCCGGCCTGCTGCACGCCTGCCTGACCTCGCTGTCGGTGAGCCCAGCCCGAGTCCAGCCTGTCTCAGGGAGTGGGGGTAGGGGCGGGGCCAAACCAACCTCCCAGCCTCCTGTTCCCTCGATGTCACTTGAGTGTGCGCTGGGCGGGTGGGGGTTCCTGAGGCTGACAGGGGGCCAAGCTCTCAGACCCAGGCCCACAGGGAGAGCCTGGGCCCCAAGCCCCCCTGAGCCTGCTGCGCTAACCTTCCAGCTCCTGGCGCTGCTGCTGCTGGCCCTGCTGCAGAGGCGCTCCCGGCTCTGGCCCCACTGCTGGAGAGGCAGGCCTGGACTGCCCAGGTGGGTGCCGGGGCCGGGGCACCCCAGCTCCCACAGGGCCGGGGGCCGGCGTGTTGGGCTCCTAGAAGCCAGTTCTCCCCCCGGGACCTCCCTTCCCTCTGCCCAGGGTCCCCAAGGTTAGCCAGGACCCCAGAGGGAGGGATGTGGGGAGCTGAGAGTCCACCCCAGGCCCTAGGAAGCAGCAGTCTGCTGGGCAGCCCTGGGGGTGTGCCCTGGCCTCTCTGGGACTTCAAGGGTAGCAGGCCCTGCCCTCCGGCTTCAGGGCTGGGACTCTCCCAGCATGTTCCCGGCCCTGCAGCCTGGCAGCTGGGGGCACCAGACACTGCCCTGGGCAGTGCCTCGGTGGAGACGGAAGCCGGATGGAGTGCCAGCTGGGACACAGATGCCAGGACCGCGCGGCCTGCCCTGAACAAGCAGAACATGGCCGGGGGCTGCCGTCTGCCCTCAGCCAGGCCCACGCCCAGCCCGCGGCGGCTGTTTTGCAAGGACACCATGACTGGCTGAGCTCTCTGAACGTCTGCCAGCCCAGACACGCGGACGGGGGCCTTGCGGGGGCGGCCATTTCCTGGGGCTCCCGCGGTGGGTAGAGGGGGCCGTGCTGGGGCCTGTTCCCGCTGTCTGTGCCTCTCGGGACCCTCGACTACCGGGACCCAGAGCGTGGGAGGCAGGAGGCGCTGCCCGGAGGCTGTGGGCTGAGGAGTGCTAGGGTGAATTAATGAATGAGTGAATGAATGCCAGCAGGACGGACTCTGCCTGGCCCGGCTGTGGACTGCAGCCTGGAGGCGGGGGCGGGGGGCGCTGGGGCTGAACGGCTCCCTCCTGCCCCTCCCCTGCCTCTGTCCAGCCCTGTGGATCTGTTGGCCAAGGACGGCCCCTGGTCAGTACCCGCTGCTGTGCTCACGGTTGTCTTCAGCTCGCTGTGCCTGCTGCTCCCCGGCGAGGACCCGCTGCCCTTCCTGACCCTTGCCTCGCCTCCCAGCCCAGGTGCCCGGAGCAGCGGGACTGGCTTGCCGGGGTGGGAGGGAGGCCCGGAGGCCGAGCCGCTGTCCCGGGAGGCGCCGTGGCCTCCTTGGAGGCTCCCCAGAGGATGCTCACGAGCCCCATTTCCGGGGCAGGGGCCGGTGACAGAGCAGGGGCCTCATCACAGCCCCCACCCCGGCTCTGCCCTTGCTAAGCTGCTACCGCGGTTTCTACTTCACAGATGGGGAACCTGAGACCCCAGGAGGTAACCTGTCCCACGTCACAGAGCTGGTCCCTGGCCCGGCCTGGACTTGACCCCGGGCCAGCTGAGGGCTTTGGAGGATGCCCGGCCCAGCCCTGCGCCCACCCCTGCGTCACGCGTCTCCCTCTCTCTGCCTCTGCTGCCTTCCAGGGCCCTGGAGGATGCTGGCCTTGCTCTACTACCCTGCCCTCTACTACCCCCTGGCTGCCTGCGCCCCGGCCGGGCACAGAGCCGCGCACCTGCTCGGCAGCGTGCTGGCCTGGACCCACCTTGGGGTCCAGGTCTGGCAGAGGGCAGAGTGTCCCCAGACACCCAAGGTAACCACTGGCTGGCGATGGCCTGGGGCGGAGGGGCCTGCTTGAGCCCACGGGGTTCCTTTGGTATCTGCATGCACTGGGATTCCTGCCACCCCACCTTAAGCTCGGGGTCCCACATGCCCGGCCAGGCTCCGCCTCCCTGTGGGCCAGCAGGGGACAAAAAGTGTAGGGAGGGGCATGGGGTTGGGTGGGCACCATAGTGAAGAGCAGGGGAGGGCGGCCTCAGGGCTAACAGAGTTCCGGAACCTTCCAACCTGGCTCACGGCTGCTGGGGCAGTTGCAGGGCCACTAGGTGAGGGCCCCCAGCTGGTGGTCCAGGCCGCAGAGCCCGACTACCTGGGTCTGAATCCAGCCTCCCTACTTCCTTCCTTCCCTCACTCGTTCAGCCGTTCAGCTGCTGTGAGCCAGGAACGTTTCTGGGCACTGCCGCACAGAGCCCCTGGCCCCTAAGGACATTCCGGTCCGGAAACGGGGGGGGGGGGCATCAGTTAGTATGCGAGATGAAGCCAAGTGCTGCTGGGTGCTTTGAGGGCATGACGTCACCTCTCTGAGACTTGGCTACCTCCCCGGAAGTGGAGTTGATAACTCCAGTCCTGGGGTGTGGGGGAGGGTAGAGCAGAGACTCAGGGTTTTGGGGGGGATTACTGGGTCTCTTCCACCACTCAGAACCTGGTACGTGCCAGGCTCTTGATTAACAAATAATCGAGTGGCCAGGGAACCCAGGGAGGCGGGGCAGACTGCCAGGGGGGCCGCCTTCGGCCTCTCTTGTTTCCAGGGCCTGAGCCTGGCTCTCCTGGCCACGCAGGGTCTGCAATGCGGCCTCATTCCCGGGCGGGGGGGGGGAGGGGGGCAGAGGGGAGTCCAGGAACCTTGGGAGGGGGACACTGTGCAGGCCTCAGGTGGAGGCGGGAAGGGGCTGGGGCAGAGGGCAGACGGTGAGTCTGTGCGTCCGTCCGTCTGTCTGTAGATCTACAAGTACTACTCCCTACTGGCCTCCCTGCCCCTCCTGCTGGGCCTTGGATTCCTGAGCCTTTGGTACCCGGCGCAGCTGGCACGAAGCTTCAGCCGCAAGACAGGAGCAGGCTCCGAGGTACAGGCCCGGGCTGGGCTCTCAGGACACTCAGCCCACCTTTGCGGTCCCAAGTTCAAGGCCTGGCACACAGCAGGTGCCCGGGGAGGTTTGCTGAGTCTCCTGAATGATGGCTCCCCATCCGGCAAAGCCTGGGTCGGGCCTGGGCTTGGGCCGCAGCCTCCGTGAGCACCCACGTGGGGGTGGGCAGGTCCGCAGCCACTGCCCCTCAGAATCTCCCAGCGGCAGAGGCTCTGGCTGGAGGAAGCTGAGGGAGCAGCCGTCAGGGGCCAGGGCAGGCGAGGCCGCAGGGAGCCGGGAGGGCAGTGGGCAGGGCTCCGGGCAGGTGTGTCTGCGGGAGCATCGGCTGTGTCCTCAGGGGCGGCAGAGCGGCTACCACGAGGAGTATCTGAGGAGCCTCCTGTGCCGGAAGAAGCTGAGACGCAGGTGAGGTCCCAGGCCCTCCCTGGGGGCTGGCGGACAGGGCTGGGCCGCAGGGGTGCCTGGGAGGGTGGCTCTGGAGATGAGGCAGGGCTGCCCTGAGGGCCTTGCCTGCCGGTCTGTCCGCAGCACCTCCAAGCATGGCCTGCTGTCGCGGGCTTGCCTCGGCACCAGACGCTACATCTATACTCCCCAGCCAGGTACGGGCCCAGCAGAGGCTGCGAGGGACAGGTGGCCTCTCCTGGCCCGGCACAGGGCAGCCGCCGGTTGGAGACAAGGGTGGGACCCTGGCCTGTGAGCCCTGCCCCCTTCGCTGGGCTTGAGGTGGGGTTCTGGGGCCCCAGGCAGCGCCGCTCACCCCTCCCTTGTCCCGGGAGCTGCAGGATTCCGCCTGCCTCTGACGATCGTGCTTTCAGCCACCCTGACGGGGACGGCCATTTACCAGGTACGTCCTGAGCCCTGCTGCCCACCTGCCTCGGGCCCTGCCCTGCGCCCCCACCCCAGCTCTCCGCATGCCCCTCCCACAAC
The DNA here is from genome assembly GCF_033115175.1 of Lepus europaeus. Lineage (NCBI taxonomy): Eukaryota > Metazoa > Chordata > Mammalia > Lagomorpha > Leporidae > Lepus > Lepus europaeus. The sequence continues at coordinate 113,775,321 of NC_084837.1, forward strand.
CTTGCGCACCTGCCCCCGGCCCCCCCGGGAGAAGAGGATGTCGGTCCTTTAAAAAGTTATGAAGAGGTTTATTTTTTTTGAAAGGCAGAGTGACACACACACACACACACAGAGATCTTCCATCCACTGGCTCACTCCCCAAATGCTTGCAATAGCTGGGGCTGGGCCAGGTCGAGCCAGGAGCTGGGAGCTCCATCCAGGTCTCCCATGTGGGTGGCAGGGCCCCGAGGACTTGAGCCACCCCTGCTCCCTCCCCGTACATTAGAAGGAAGCTGGATTGGAAGTGGAGCAGGGGCTCAGTCCCAGGCACTCCCATATGGGATGTGAGCTCCACCCACAGCACCTAGCGCCTGCCCCGGCCACGATTGAAATCCCAGCTCCCTGATTTGCCTCTCTGTGACCTGGGTGTTCACCCTCTCCGGAGGAGGTGGAGTTGCCTCCCTCTGCAGGTAGTGGGGGGGGTCAGTGAGATAGCAGCCCACCCCCGGCACCCCAGCGCCACCCCAGCAAGGCAGCAGACGGTAAAAGTCCTGGGGCACGGGTCTGGCCCCCACCCCCGCTCCCCGGTGTGCAAAGGGGGAAAGTTGAGGCTCAGTCGGGGGGGGGGGTGTCTGACTTGGAAGCTCCCACAGCTGATAGCCCAGCACGGACCCAGGCCTGTCCGGCTCTGGTGCCCGTGTTCGTCTGCTTTCCCCCACGTGGAAATAGGGGGAACTTTACCTCCTGAAGCTGCGACTGGATGACAGATGGACAGACGGAAGTGCAGACAGACAGCTGTCAGCACAGCCTGTGCCGTGGTTTGCACGCCCTTTGCAGGCAGGCCTGTGCACCTGCTCCAGGGCCCCGCGGCTGTGGCCTGCGTGCTGCCGGGGTTTCTGACCTGACGTGTCCGCTGTTGGCACAGAGAGCACCTCTGGGGATGGGGTGCCTGTGTGAGCACCCCCGGCCCTGCTCCTCACCACGGGCTCCCGCAGGTGGCCCTGCTGCTGCTGGTGGCTGTGGTCCCCACCATGCAGAAGGTGAGGGCGGGCGTCACCACAGACGTGGCCTACCTGCTGGCCGGCTTTGGGATCGCGCTGTCCGGGGACAGGCAGGAGATCGTGGAGTTGGTGAAGCACCACCTCTGGGCTGTGGAAGGTAAGCCCCCCCGCCCGGTCCCCCAAGACCGAACAGGGACAGGGGTGGCAGCGGGTGGGGGATGCGCAGTGGCTGCTTCTTCCCTTTGGACACTGCTGGCTTCTGCTGCTGAGGCCCCGAGCTGGACAGGTGACGGGTGGGCTCCTCTAGGGACACGTCCCAGGCTGGCTGCCCCCTGGCTCACAGGCCCGGCTCGGCCCACGCCCAAGCTCAGCCCTGCGCTTGTACGTGGTCCTGTTAGGACAGAGATGGATCCCAGCTCTCAGAGGAGCAGGAAACAGAGGCTCTGAGGCAGGAAGTGAGACTCGGCCCGGGCCACGCCTTCCCTGGCAGGTGGCCCTCGCCAATTCCTGGGGCTCCCACCGTGGACACTCTTAGACGCGGGGGCTGATCAGAGCAGCGTTAACTCTACTCCCAAGGCCAAGGGCAGGCAGGCTGCTGTTAGAAGCCACACTCGGCCACCAACAGCTGCACGACCTTGGGCAAGCTACTTCCACCTCCTAGCCTGTTTCCCTACCTGCAAAATGGGTGCCGACACTCAAAAGGCGACCTTATCCTAGAAGACAGAGCTGTCCACCCAGAGGGGCCCAGAGCGGGCAGGTGCAGGTCCTGCAGGCAGCCAAGAGCGGAAGGTTTCACTGCAGCTGGGCTCGGAGGGAACCTCGTTCAGAACGGGTGGAGGGAGAGGCAGGGGGCACACAAGGAGATCAAAGGCCAGGCCTGTGGGCGGGGCTTGCACACCTTCACCCTGGTGAGCTCTGCCAGGCACCTGGCCGGGCTCAGGGGGCAGGCGCCTTGCTCCCCAACTCCGGAAGGGGCAGTGCAGCCTCACCCTGCAGAAAGGTGTCCAAGAGGACACGGGACCAGCAGCAGGGACAGGCGGGACAGGCGTCCTCGGCACACCTGGTCACGGTAGAATCCCAGTGCTGGAGCCCCCCCACCACTCAGCAACTCCGCGGGGGGCTCAGCATCTGGGAGGGACCCTGGCACCCCGAAGCGAGCAGAGTGACAGATGCGGTAGGGGACACTTGTGGGAGCTGGCTGGTTCCAGGCCTGACCACAGCCCTGAGAGAGGTGGATTACACAGGCCCGGGAGCAGCCTGGCACTGGGGACTCTGGGCTGGCGCCATGCTGGCTTTCACCTCCTGGGTTCCGTGGGGACACAGCACGCTGGATTCTCCCCCAGGGCTGGTCAAGGAGACCAGGGTGCCAGCACCCAGGCTTATTCTGATTATTCTGATTATTCCGAGGTCTCTCCTAGCTCTGTGGGCCCAGAGCAAGGCTGGTGTAGATGCAGGGTGGCAGGTGGCAGCAGTGTGGCTGTCGGTCCTGGGGGACCCGAGTGTGTCCGTGACGCACCACCCTGTGGCCTCACCGTCCATGAGCACGGTGGGGGTGAGGGAGCTGGGGAGAAGGAGCACACCCCAGAGGAGGGGGAGCAGGGTCCTCGCCCTCATTCTGCATGGACCCGTCACGTATGTCCCATGCAAGGTCACGGGCGCAGCACGGCTGGGGCTTCAGAGCTCCTGCTCTCCTGGGCGCTGGGCAGAGCGAGGCTGGGGGGAGGCGAGGTACCCCCCGAAGGCCCCACGGCCCGAGCAGTGGTGCCAGCTCGGATGGAGTCTCGGCCATGCGGCCGTGGTCCAGCAAGACCAGGGCGAGGCTGGCTGTGCCGCCTCAAGCTAGACCCTCGCCCTCACTCAGGCCCTGTGGTCACCAGGCAGGATGGGGCAGCCGAGGCCGTCGTCCACTGGCACTGGGTCTGAGAGTCTGGGAGGGGGGCCGCTAGGACTTGACCCCGCCTCTGCCCTCCAGTTTGCTACGTCTTGGCCTTGGCCTTGTCCTGCTCGCTCACCTGCCTGGTCCTGGTCCGCTCGCTGGTGGCACACAGGTTAGTCGGGAGGAGGGCTCAGAGGCCCCTGGGCCTGTGGGACCCCCCACCCCGGCTGGGGGGGGGAGCTGCAGGGAGGGCTTGTGCAGGCCAGGGAGAGGGCAGGCTGGGGGGGCCAGAGGGGGGCGGTCTTGGCTTTGCCGGGGTCGGGGTTCCTGCCCAGGCCTCTCGCCCGCACAGCCGTCAAGGCCCCTGCTTGGGCTGTCTCCCGCTCCTCAGCTGAGAGCAAGCCGTCTGCGAGTCCTGTCTCCGTCCTGCACCCTGGAGGAGTCTACTCAGCTAACCCCTTCTTCCAGAAAGCCCCCCCTGCCTTCCCACTTGGGCTCGTGGCCTCCTGGGCTCCCGCAGCCCTGGACTTCCTTGCCGATGGCCGTGGGTGTGATTTCGGCCGCGTGGGTGTTTACCCGTGTGGCTTCTCCTCAGGGCCAACCTGCGGGCTCTGTACCGAGGGGCTGCCCCAGAGCTGGGCCCCCCGCCCCAGAGACCCCAGCCTTCCTGCCGAGCCCTACTCTGCTGGATGAGCTTCAGCGCCCACCAGACGGCTTTCACCTGCCTCGGTGAGCCCCTCGCCCACCAAGGCCCCGCCCCGGGCGGCTCTTAGTGGGGGGACAGCAGCAGGGCTCCGTGCGTCGTGGCTGCCTTCTCTCTGCCTGCTGGAGGCGTGCCCAGCGGGGGCTGTGGGGGCCCCTCACAGGAGGGCGGGCCGGAGTCCGGGAGGCACGTTCCCGCTGTGTGCAAGAGGCCTGTGCCACCACGGCCGCCCCGGAAGTGAATGAGACCCCGGTGCTGGGGGCAGGCAAGGAGAGAGCCTGTGACTTTGGGGGGGGGCTGCAAAGGGGGCCCCTGCCTGGGAGAGTGGAGCCCAGAGGACTTCAAGGTCTCTCCCAGCCCGGAGTTGCTGTCCCTCCCCCCGGGCACTGCGGTGAGAGGCTGGGGCCGGTGTGGCCCCTGCAGAGGCCGGGGGGGGGGGAGCAGAGGACTCAGAGGCCCCCCCGCCCACAGGGCTCCTGGTGCAGCAGCTCATCTTCTTCCTGGGGGCGGCGGCCCTGGCCTTCCTGTTGTTCATCCCCGCGGTGCACTCCAGCAACCGGCTGCTGCTGCGGGCCCTGCAGTCCTCCTGGTGAGCGGGGCGGCTCCGGGGCTGCCTCCCCAAGCCAGCACCTCCGCAAGCCACCCCCTCCCTGTCCCACCCACAGGCACTTCTGGCTGACCCTGGCCCTGGCGCTGATCCTGCAGAACGTGGCAGCCCGCTGGGCCTTCCTGGTCACTCGCCACGGACACCCAGAGCTGACCAACCGGTGAGACAGCCTGGGGCTGGGGGCTCCCTCGGGCCCGGCCTCTCGTTCTGCACCGCTCTCCTTCTACCGCCCTCTCTCCCCTGTCTCCATCAGGGCCCACCAGGGAGTGGAGAGGGCTTCCTTACCCACAGGGCAAAGGGGCAGTGGCCCAGCCACTCCTGGACACCTGTCAGGGGCCCCACATCCCTGGGGGCGGCTCTCTCGCGAATCCTCCAGTCCCGCAGTCCCCATGTCTTGCCCTGGCGGATGGCAGGAGGGGCTTGGAGCCGGGGGACCCACAGTGGGGAGGTGGACGACCCCCCCAGCTCTGCTCGGAGCCGCCTAGCCTCTTGGAGCAGAAAGTTGCCCGTCTCCCAGGCAATCAGTAAACAGCAGGTGCCCAATGAATGCACAGGGTCTGGCACTGACAGGACAGGGCCTCAGCCTTCTCCCCGCCCTGCCCTGCCCCCTCCAGGCGAGCGCTGTACGCGGCCACCTTCCTCCTCCTCCCCGTCAATGGGCTGCTGGGCGCGCTGGGGGCCGCCTGGCGCGTGCTGCTGTCCGCCCTCTACAACGCCGTCCACCTAGGCCAGATGGACCTCAGCCTGCTGCCGCCCAGAGTGGCCACTCTCGACCCAGGTAGCGCTCCAGCATGCCGGGCTGGGCCACGGGCCGTGGCCCTATGGTGTGTGGCACGTGGGCAGGCTCCCTGTGGCCTGTGCCTGGGGGATGACCGGGTTTGAGTGCGTCAGGGAGGGGGAGTGGGTGTGTCTGTAGCAGCCGCTCCCCCAGCAATGCCACGTCCCCCTCCCCCCAGGCTACCACATTTACCGGAACTTTCTGGAGCTGGAGGCCAGCCAGTCACATCCGGCCGTGACCGCCTTCTGCAGCCTACTGCTGCGGGCACAGGGGCGCCATCCCCGGCCGACGTGGGCTCCTGCCGCCCCCCAGGACAGCCTCAGACCCAGGGAGGAGGAGGAGGAGGAAGGTGCACCCTTGCCCTGGGAACGGGGTCAGGGCCTCTCCCTCCCCGCATGTAGAGTACGGGCCAGGAGGCCCCACTCCCTGGCCCTGCAGCTGCCTGTGGTGCCCCCCTACTCCCTGTCCCGTGGCTTCCTGTGGAGCCCCCCACTCCCTGTCCCGTGGCTGCCTGTGGTGCCCCCCCACTCCCTGTCCCGTGGCTGCCTGTGGTGCCCCCCCACTCCCGGTCCCGTGGCTGCCTGTGGTGCCCCCCCACTCACTCCCTGTCCCGTGGCTGCCTGTGGTGCCCCCACTCCCTGTCCCGTGGCTTCCTGTGGAGCCCCCCCACTCCCTGTCCCGTGGCTGCCTGTGGTGCCCCCCCACTCCCTGTCCCGTGGCTGCCTGTGGTGCCCCCCCACTCCCTGTCCCGTGGCTTCCTGTGGTGGACCCCCACTCCCTGTCCCGTGGCTTCCTGTGGTGCCCCCCCACTCCCTGTCCCGTGGCTGCCTGTGGTGCCCCCCCACTCCCTGTCCCGTGGCTTCCTGTGGTGGCCCCCCACTCCCTGTCCCGTGGCTGCCTCTGGTGCCCCCCCACTCCCTGTCCCGTGGCTGCCTCTGGTGCCCCCCCACTCCCTGTCCCGTGGCTGCCTGTGGTGCCCCCCCACTCCCTGTCCCGTGGCTGCCTGTGGAGCCCCCCCACGCCCTGTCCCGTGGCTGCCTGTGGTGCCCCCCCACTCCCTGTCCCGTGGCTGCCTGTGGTGCCCCCCCACTCCCTGTCCCGTGGCTGCCTGTGGTGGCCCCCCACTCCCTGTCCCGTGGCTGCCTGTGGTGGACCCCCCACTCCCTGTCCCGTGGCTGCCTGTGGTGGACCCCCATTCCCTGTCCCGTGGCTTCCTGTGGTGGCCCCCCACTCCCTGTCCCGTGGCTGCCTGTGGTGCCCCCACTCCCTGTCCCGTGGCTTCCTGTGGAGCCCCCCCACTCCCTGTCCCGTGGCTGCCTGTGGTGGACCCCCCCCCAGTCTCAGGGTCTTGTTACGGGAACCCCACCCCGCCCACAGGTATCCCGCCCGCCCATCACTGCCCCAGGACAATGCCCCACTCCCATCTGCCAACGACGCTCCCACCCCCACCCCCACAGCAGCCAGCGCCACGCTTCTCCCCAGCCTGGCCCTGGGACCCCAGCCTCAGCCCGTCACTCTGCCCAGGAGTCCAGAGCCCCCCCGCTCAGGTCTGGGGGCTGTGCGGGCTGAGCCGGGTGTTTGTTGAGTGACTCACAGGAGGTCTGTTCCTCCCAGGGTTGCAGCTGCTACAGACGAAGGAGGCGGCGGCCAGGGGAGCAGGGCCCAGGGCCAGCCGCTGCAGGGCCCGCTGGGGCCTGGCCTACACGCTGCTGCGCAACCCCGGCCTGCAGGCCTTCCGCAAAGGGGCCCTGTCGGCCGCCTGGGCCAATGGCACGCAGCCCTGAGGGCGGGCACGACCCACCGCTCTCCCCTCCCACACATCCTGCTCCCCTACCCTCAGCTCAGCACAGCTCCGCCAGCAGGACCTGCCCCCCCAAAGGCTGCTTGGGTAGGGAGGGGCCGTCTGTGCTGAGAGCCTGGGGAGAGCTTGGCCTGCCCATGGCCGTGGGGGCCAGCCAGGACTCTGACCCCTTAGGCGCTTGGTCCAGGAGCCAGCAGAGCTGGACAGCCACTCCCGGGCCTCTTCTCCACCCTGGCTCGGCTGCCAGCCTACAGGCCTCACCAAAACCTTCTCCTGACCGGCCTTTCGGTGCAGCTCTGCCTTGGCGCTCACCGGCCGTGGGCCAGCCGCGTGTTCCCCCTGCACCCAGCTGCCCTCCCCTCTGGCCCGCAGGCAGGGAGCCAGGCCAGGCCCCCTGGGCAGCAGATATGTTTGCATTTTGCTGCCTTTTGGTGTCCTGGACGAGGCCACTGTGTTCCCTGCAATAAACTCGAACCAAGGAATAAGCCTCCTTGTGGGGAGGGCACCAGGCAGGAGCTGGGGAGTAGGAAGGGGTGTTCCCCACCCCTGGGTGCTGGGGGCTGCCCCAAAGGCAGCTTGGGGGTGCAGATCAGGGCGTCTCTTAACCCCCACCGCTGGGTGCGTGAGTGAGGGAGCTGCTCGTGGTGTGGCCCCCCCCGGGGGCTGGGACTTGCAGAGGCTGGGGGCCCGCGGCCACCCTGCCGATGTGGCTCCAGGAGAGATGGGCGCCCCACACCCATACCCAGGCTCTACCCCCACCTCCCAGGCTCTGGCTCCGCTGCAGCCAGTAACAGAATGTCCCAGTCTGTGGGCCACAGGGAGAAGCCCAGGAACCAGTCGCTGGGGCGAGAGCGGGCGGGTGGGGCTGGTGAGTCAGAGCCCTGGGTCTGCTCCGCGGGAGGGGCGGGCACCCGGCTGGAGATGAGTGGCTCCAAGAAGTGTCAGGGAGGGGTGGGCAGCCCCAGAGGGGCCTGTGAGCCGCAGGCCAGGGGCAGCAGAGACATCAGAGTGGCACAGCTGCGCCCTTCTCCCGGAAGCCACGCCCACTCCCTGGGACCAGGGCCGGAGACAGTCCAAGTCCAGTTAGAACAGTGGTCAGGCCTTGGAGCCTCACCCAAGGCGGCCCGGCGCAGGGGCTCCTTGCTGCCCCTTGCAGACTGGAGTCTTCCAGGAGCTGCTGGGGCCGGGGAGGCGGAGGCGGAGGCGGAGGCGGAGGCGCTGTGTGTGCGCCAGAAGGCGGGGCGGGGGCTGGCGGCCGGCCAGGCCCCATGGTCCTCCAGCCTCCACTCTGCTGAGCTCAGCAGTGCTGGGGGCTCCGGGCAGGAGGTGGCGTCTCTGCCATGGTCCCTCAGTGTTGCAACGGCGCGGGAAGGAGGCGGCAGGGAGACGCAGCTGTCACCCAGCTCAGTGGGGGGCTCTGACCCCACGCGGGAGCTCCCTGTCCCGGGAGACCCCCCACCCCCTGGCACCTTCCTCTGGGAGCGACTTTCCCTCCTGGCTTCTCCAGGCATCCTCCGTCTCTCCCCCTTCTGAGGGCCCCATCTCCTCCTCGCCTTGGCTCTCACCTCCTGTTCATTCCTAACACCTCCCCCAGGACTGGGCGGGGCCAGAGATGCTGCAGCCCAGGCCCCT